>NC_090937.1:962390182-962710182 GCF_040938575.1 Ambystoma mexicanum | reverse complement strand
CCGAGGACAGGGTGCACACCAAAACCCACATGTGTGGATCTTGCAAAAAAAAAAACACCTCCATGGGCTCATGGCCTACACGGCTACCCTATTGTGGGAGTATCACTGCTGTCGCTATCCTCACCCTCTGCAGCTGCATCCGGAGGTGGTGGCACTATGGGAGGCAGCCCACGCAAAGCCCTAGTCTGATCCTCCATGGCTGCAAGTATGCGGGTGTGGTAGGTCTCGTTCTGGAGGATAAGTGTGCGGAGGTCCCCATGCAACAACTCACGGGATGCCCGGACCTCCGCCCTAGTTGCCTGCATCTCAGCTGAGAGCGTACGGGTGAGACGCTCCAGCTGCTGTTCTGTCCTTCAGTTTGTTGAAGCCTCAAGCTCAACAAGAGTCGTCCTGAGGTGAAGGAGTTCCAGCCTCAGGGCTTCCCTGTGGCCCTGGGACTCTATGGAGATGGCTTCCTGCAGAGTCGCCAGTGTCGCCCGCCTGTCCCTGTCGGACGCCAACATGTCCTCCCTGTGTGACTGGCAGATGGAGTCGGTTGCCTGCTGTAGTCGCTCCATTAGCCTTTCGGGGGGACAACGGAAGTGGCCACCCTATCCATGGCCTGAGCCATCATCTCTGATGATGCTGCCTGTTGGGTTGCCATACCGTAAATGGATTGCTCCCATGCGGTATTGCCAGGTGGCGTACGGCCACCACGTCGGCGGGCACCACACCTGTCTGGGGCAAGGCGAACTGTGCCTTGCTGTGCCGGCACTGCCTGAGGCTGCAGGACTGCATTCCCCCTCTGATCTGCTGGCCCAGGAACAGGATCAGATGTCGCGGAGTGTGACCCTGCATCCGTAACCACCAAAGGCGTATCTGCCAACACTGACATCCCCATTGAGGGTTCTAACCCTGGTGCAGGTGGGTCGGACAGAACAGAATCCCTCCCAGGAACACTCATCTGCGACGGCACGTAGGTCTCATCATCCGAATCAACACCTGAGTACAGCTCGGGGGAGGTGCAGCCAGAGACACCCCTTGAGAGCACGACCTGCAGCAGTTGTGGGTTCACACCCACCACCACACCACGTCCCTCACTGGTGGTCGGTCGGCCCTCAGACCCCTCCTGGGTCTGCACCATCTCCACAACCCCAGCAGTATCAAGTGCGTCTTCCCCTGCAAAGACATAAAAGAAAACAAATGGAAACAGGCATTAGCACTATGGCACACAATTAGGGCTGAGAGGCTACAGAAACAGTACTTGATTGACACATGTCCCACATGACTAAAACACTCCCATGCATGCACCGTCACTGCGTGTGATGGGGAGGCAGATGGCACACATTGATGACACCAAGATGGAAGATGAACACATTTGCTGCATGCTGCCTAGCAGTGGCATCACACATTGGCCAGTGATTGGCAGGTCAAATACACATGTCATCACACAGATGGCATGTACCCTAGCCATGAAGTGAAGAGGGAGAGGAGGTCACCAATTGTTCATTCAGTCCAGTTTGTTCATATAATTGATTATTTTCATTGTAATGGTTCAAATGTTTAACCTGCAGTTGCCAGTCAAAAATGGTCCTATAGCACAGGGACATGTCCAAACTAATCATGTCCACGAAACTGAGCCAGTCCACTGTACCATAGCCATGTCAGACATGTGACAATAGGACTGAGAAATCACGAATAAAAGTGGTGGTATGCAAACAATCTGCCTGAATAAACAGAGGTAAATAAGCAACTGTGTTGTGGCAAGATGACACTCCAAGGGCAACTGGCGTGGTGTTGGGCTGGATGTCGAATGTTGGCCGAAGGGATGCTGCTATACCCAAATGCTGTTGCCAAGAATGTATAGGAAGAGGCACATGGGTGAGCCGAACCACTCAGGCACACACACCCTCCCCTGGCACCCAAACAGAAGCCCTCCCACACACACCATGCACATGGATGACACACACATGCATGTGCACTCATCGGACAATGCCTCGTAATCTGCCACTTCTCCCACGCCTTGGATCTGTTCCTCCGTGACGTAGGTCCCAGCAACAAGCTCATGTGGAGTGAGTTCTATGTCGTCTTCTGGAGACCCACCTCCAGTCACTAGAGTTGTGGCATGACTTGAGGCCAGCTTATTCTTTGCCCTGCGCTTCAGGTCATTGCAGCGCTTGTAGCATTCATTAGCTGTGCGCCTCACGATTCCAAGGGCACTTACGATGTCCGCAATGGTCTGCCAGTGTGCCTGACGTTGTGCAGGTGTGGTCTTGGATCCTGCAACAATCACCATTTCGCGGACATGTGCGGACACATACTCTACAAGTGCATTCAGTTCGGCCTCATTGAAGCTGGGCTTCCTTGACGGGCCGGACTGTGTAGCCATGTCTGGGGCATCAGCCTCTACTGGACGAGCACTCTTCCTCTTCCGCTTGGAAGGTGGTGGGGATCCGGAGTGTCCTGCGCCACTCTTGACACTAGGGGCAGGAGCGTGGGATTGCACACTCAGCATGGGAGTTGGTGCAGGCATTATCTCAAGTGTGATGGTGTCAGGGGGAATGTCAGCATGATGGACTTGGACTTGGACCGACACTGTCCTGGATGGGTGTGTGAGAGGTGGGGTGGATGGAGCCGCAGCTGCCCCTGCAGCCTCCCCAGCCTCCCTACATGGGGCAGCAGATGACCTAGCTGCCCCCGATCCACGTGGCCTGATGACACCAACGTTCACCGGTGCACGTGGCCTAGACCTGCTGACCTGGAAGTCAGCCATGGAGTCACCCTGTGCCAGGTCTGGTTCCACAGTGGGCTGGTCCAACAAGGGCTGAGCATGGATGGTGTCAGCCACGGTAACCTCAACCAGGGGGGGGGCATGGGTGTCCCTGACTGCTCCTCCACACATGGGGGGCTAGGGGCACCCTGCAAGTCACGGCCACGTCCCCTACCAGATCCACCACGGCCACCACTTGGGGCTCGGCCACCTTTGCCACCCTTACGGCTTGTTCGCCTCCCAGCCATGGCACTGATGTTATTGTGCGTATGGGAGTCGATGTGAACTATTGTCCTGGGCAATTGGGGGTCAAAGGGGTTGGGTACCAGATGGTAATCGTACCCTAGTGCTCTAGCAAGGCTGTATGTCACCCCTGGGGAAAGATGACGGGTCACGCAATGCACAGGCACCCCAAAAAAGCGAAGTAAGGTGCACGCAACCCCTCCTAGACCATGTGCGTGGAAAAATAAACCTGCACTACGCTGTGGCACCCAGGAACACAAGAATGAACGTATGTGTGTCACACGCAGCCTAGAATGACCTCTGAAGGGGTACGCGATACACGGGGCAAGCACAGATGTTAAATACTTGCGCGACTCACCGTCCGCCCGGAACAAAAGCGTGAAAAATATGCGCGTGTGCGCGTTGGCAACACCCCCGCCAAAAGAAGAATTGTACACTGTCTGAGGAGACAGGACAACAGTAGTAGGGAACGCTGTTTGAGGAAACAGGCCCAGGAAAAAGAGGAAAAGAGAAAAAGCTGTCAGAGGTAACAGGGAGTACGAACTGGAAACGCTGTGAAGTAAATCGCGTGTGAACCGACAAGAAGTACAGATTTCACCCACTCGGTCTCCACGAAAAGCACGTACAAGGAAATGGCGTTCTACACGTACCTTTTATACACACGTCACAGACGCGCATACGCAATGAGGCCATTTCCACCAATTACGCGCTTTGACACTCGGACGTGTATCTCTTCATTTTTACATGCGCCATTCTCTACGGCCATGCGCGTGACTTCACAGCTGCGCATGGTGGCCTTTGGGACAATGAAATTGCATATGCGACTACACGTGGTAAAACTGCACGTCCGAGTGTCATCGCGTGTAATCGGAGGGAAGTAAGCGTACACGAGATTGGCCTGGGTACATGTATTTCTGGGGTGCGCAGGACGTTCCACACGTGATTGGTGGAAATCCGCGTGTGCTCTGTCATCACGTGTAATGAGGGAAACACCCGCGCGCCTCACGTCACAGACGCGCTCACGCGCTAAGGGCCTTTGGTCCAATGAAATCACATATGCGTGCTGACGTGCATACGCGCTAAGGGCCTTTCCTCGATTTACACGCAGACGTGCAGGATTTTCACATGCCAAATCACTCCGTATCAAGCTGGCCACGCGTAAGCACACGGAAGACCACGCTCCTGCCCAAAAGGCTGAATTACTGCCCCCCAGATCCCTGAGCAGCCTCCCACGAGCCATCTGCTGCTGCCTGCCTGCCTGCCTGCCTGCTGCCACCGTTCCCTGCCATTTGGTGCCTGCACATCAGCCATCTGCAGGGGTCCATTTGCTGTGTCCACCCCTGCTGGAACAGAAGACTCCGACTGGGATACCATCACTCCACAGCCCAGCCCCAGGACCCAGTTGCCCACCCACTCCTGCCTCTGGGGTTGCCATGTCGGGCACTGCAACATCTGGCACCACTGGCAACCCCCGGCCAGAGAGGCAGAGGGGCACCAGCTTCACTGCCACCGAAGTTGGTGTCCTGGTGGAGCAAGTCCTGGGGCAGTATGACGCCCTCTTCGGAAGTAAGCGCGCCAACAAGGAAGGACGGACTCGGATCTGGACGGACATCGTGACTGCCATCCACGCGGAGGGGGTGGCAGTCCGTGACTACCAACATGTCAAGAAGCTCTGGGATGACTGCAGGTCGAGGACCCTCTTGAAGGCCCGGCGCCTCGTGGAGGGGGGCCGGGGCCGCATGAGTACCATCCAGATGAGGGTCCTGGAACGTGTAGGCCCAGCGCTCCATGCCCAGATCCTTGAGAGGCAGACCCGTCTGGAGTTGAGCGGTAAATGGCCAAGCATTGCTGTGTGAGACAGGGCATGTCGCAGTGTGCTGGTTGTCTGATACTTGCCTGTATGTGTGACATAGGCCATGTATGCATGTGTGTGTGCAGGGACGTCATGCATGTGAGACCAGTAATGTGTGAACCACACGGTTGGTGCATGTGTTCAAATGCAACATGGGTTGCCCTATGCGGAATGGCCACATGAAATTATGCCAGTCTCTGTTCCTGGACATGGGTGAGGGATGGGTGCTGATGCCATGTACATGTATGCTGTCCATGTCTGTGTGTCTGACCTGCGTGTCTGTGACTTGTGAATGCCAGGGATGCATGACACATGTCTGTCGCAATGTTCAGGTTCACTGATGCAGCCTAGTCATCCTTGTATCCACTGTGTCTGTGGTGTACGAGGCCAGATGGATGAAACTAGGGTGAAGTGTGTACATGTGATAGGCATGGCACATGATGCATGTGAGTTCCAAAACAACAGTGTATGTTTCAAGAATCACTTGGACATGTATGCTAATGTCCATAGCATGCGCCATGCCTGTTACCGCATGTGTTTTACCTGCACTGAGCCATGTGTTGTGGAGGGACATGATGGAAGTGATCTTTGACAGTGCCACTCATCTGCTATTGCTTCCTGTCTAGGGGACCATTGTACAGTACCCTGATGCTTGTGTTCTATGTCTCCCTCTACACAGCGCCACGTGAAGAAGAGGGCGGAGACGGCTCTGTAGAGCAAAGCGGCGGGGATGCCCCCATGGCTGCAGCAGAAGGGGTGGGTGAGCCCCCACAGGGGTTTGCAACGGCGGAAGACGGGGTGGAGCCATCCAGGTTGGTGGTTTCCACAGAGGAGGAGGAGGCCGCTACTGAGGCGCACATGGGGCCTGGCGGGGGCATCCCTGCTGGTGCAAGTGTTGCAGTCCAGGGGCAGGGGCAGGAGGCAGCACAGGTCGCCGTGGAGGGGCCTGTGCATGTCACTGGCCCTGACACTGTGACTGCACCACCATGCACCAGCAGGGATGCCCCATCCCAGGCCCGTCCACAGGTAGGGGGGATGTCCATGTCATCTGACTCCCCTCCACCTGCGTACGAAGGGACCCCTGGCCCTATGAAGAAGGTCCTGATTGGTGTTGCGTTGCGCACAGGTGCAATTCGTGATGAGGTGCGTGCTTCCCGGGAGGAGCATGCACGTCATCACGGAGAGCACCGTGCCGACGTGGCCCAGTTGAGAACGGCCATGGTCGGGGGTTTCCTACATGTGTCAGCCAATCTGGCGACCCTCTCCTCCTCTGTGGAGACTATGCACCAGTCGTTCTCCATGCCGTCTTCCGGCCCAGATGCCACTAGGGCCCCCTGTGGACCTGCCCCGACCAATGCAGCCGGCTCGGTGGGGATCCCATCCCTGCCACAGTCGGGAGTCGGAGGTCCAGCAGGGGTGGACACACCAGCAACTGGACCCCAGCAGATGGAGGATGTGACGGCAATCATAATCGGGCAGGGCACGTGCACGATGGCGTCGGTGGATACCATCAGCCAGGATGCTGTTGTGCTGGCACAGGCAGTTGCGTCGGAGGCAGCGGCAGGCTCGACGTGGGAGGCATCATGGCTCGGGGCCATCAACATCAGGGGTGCAGGCATCGGCCGGAGGGCAGGAGAACCCTGGAATGGGAGTGGCTTCCGTGTGGGAGCGGTTGGGCCAGCAGATAGGTGCGGAGCGGAAGCGGGCAGAGGAGGAACGGCTCACAATGGTCAGGGCGGAGAGCTCCATGCAGAGGGCGCTGAGGTGGGCTGAGTGCCTCGAGGGTCTTCGCAGGGAGTTTGAGCTGGACACTGCTTTATCCCTGCGAGACCTCGGGGCCAGGGAACATGCCCGCCTCCAAGCCATTGAACAGGAGTTCGATGATGCCCTGGCCCATGACAACATCCAGTGAGCCGTTGGACTAGCCCGCTACCCATGTAAATAGATATGTAGTTAGTGTTAGGTTTCCTTTGTTTTTGCATTTTCTTTGGATCTTTTGGACAATGGGCCACATTTTTGTATATAGTTATTTTTGATTAGGTAGTGTTGTTAGATAGGTTTCATTTCTTTTGTTGGGATCATGGACCCTGGCTTGTTCACCTGTACTTAGTTCACTGTTGGATTCTCTTTTCTTTTTACAATTTACCCATGGAGCAATGGCTTTCAATTATAATTTCCCATTGGATTTTCTTTTCTGGACTGTGACTTTGGACACCATTCCTTTGGATTCTGATTTTTGGTTTTGCATTTTTTTCATGGACATTCCCATTTCTGTTAGTTTATTTTTGATTCAATTCATGTTTTCTTTAATACATATTTTTTGATCAAACTTCAATGTGTAGTATCATCTCATTGGTTTCATGCATATCATGATATGGGTTTTGAGATTCACTGACACCCATTGGGTGTATGTGAGGGACATGTGTTTGTTTCCAAACTTGCAATTGCAGTTCTATCGTGTTATTGCCATTTCTGAGTGGGTGGATGCAATACTCGGGTGGGTGTTTTGCATTTGGAGGCTGACCATAGGGACCGGGGATCTAGATTGTGATGACATGTTGGCTGGGGAACATGAGTTGGACATGAGTGGGGGCCTGCTGGCAGATGCCCCACAGTGCTGGGGGGTGGGGGTGCAGGGGAACATGAGTTGGACATGAATGGGGGCCTGCTGGCAGGTGCCCCACAGTGCTGGGGGGTGGGGGTTCAGGGGAACATGAGTTGGACATGACTGGGGGCCTGCTGGCAGGTGCCCCACAGTGCTGGGGGGTGGGGGTGCAGGGGAACATGTGTTGGACATGAGTGGGGGCCTGCTGGCAGGTGCCCCACAGTGCTGGGGGGTGGGGGTGCAGGGGAACATGAGTGGGGGCCTGGTGGAGGCTGCCCCTGGTGGCTGGGGGGTGGGGGTGGTGGTAGACATGAGTGGGGGCCTGGTGGAGGCTGCCCCTGCACTGCTGGGGGGTGGGGGTAATAGGGGACATGAGTGGGGGCCTGGTGGAGGCTGCCCCTGCACTGCTGGGGGTGGGGGTGGTGGGAGACATGAGTGGGGGCCTGGTGGAGGCTGCTCCTGCACTGCTGGGGGTGGGGGTGGTGGGAGACAAGAGTGGGGGCCTGGTGGAGGCTGCCCCTGCACTGCTGGGGGGTTGGGGTGGTGGTAGACATGAGTGGGGGCCTGGTGGAGGCTGCCCCTGCACTGCTGGGGGGTGGGGGTGGTGGGAGACCTGAGTGGGGGCCTGGTGGAGGCTGCCCCTACACTGCTGGGGGGTGGGGGTAATAGGGGACATGAATGGGGGCCTGGTGGAGGCTGCCCCTGCACTGCTGGGGGGTGGGGGTAATAGGGGACATGAGTGGGGGACTGGTGGAGGCTGCCCCTGCACTGCTGGGGGGTGGGGGTGATGGGAGACATGAGTCGGGGCCTGGTGGTGGCTGCCCCTGCACTGCTGGGGGGTCGGGGTGGTGGGAGACATGAGTGGGGGCCTGGTGGAGGATGCCCCTGGTGGCTGGGGGGTGGGGGTGGTGGGAGACATGAGTGGGGGCCTGGTGGAGGCTGCCCCTGGTGGCTGGGGGGTGGGGGTGGTGGTAGACATGAGTGGGGGCCTGGTGGAGGCTGCCCCTGTACTGCTGGGGGGTGGGGGTGGAGGGAGACATGAGTGGGGGCCTGGTGGAGGCTGCCCCTGCACTGCTGGGGGGTGGGGGTGGTGGGAGACATGTGTGGGGGCCTGGTGGAGGCTGCCCCTGGTGGCTGGGGGGTGGGGGTGGTGGTAGACATGAGTGGGGCCTGGTGGAGGCTGCCCCTGTACTGCTGGGGGGTGGGGGTGGAGGGAGACATGAGTGGGGGCCTGGTGGAGGCTGCCCTGCACTGCTGGGGGGTGGGGGTGGTGGTAGACATGAGTGGGGGCCTGGTGGAGGCTGTCCCTGCACTGCTGGGAGGTGGGAGTGCAGGGGGACATGAGTGGGGGCCTGGTGGAGGCTGCCCCTGCACTGCTGGGGGGTGTGGGTGGTGGGAGACACAAGTGGGGGCCTGGTGGAGGCTGCCCCTGGTGGCTGGGGGGTGGGGGTGGTGGGAGACATGAGTGGGGGGCCTGGTGAAGGCTGCCCCTGGTGGCTGGGGGGTGGGGGTGGTGGTAGACATGAGTGGGGGCCTGGTGGAGGCTGCCCCCGCACTGCTGGGGGGTGGGGGTGGTGGGAGACATGAGTGGGGGCCTGGTGGAGGCTGCAGGCTGCCCCTGGTGGCTGGGGGGTGGGGGTGGTGAGAGACATGAGTGGGGGCCTGGTGGAGGCTGCCCCTTATTTATTTATTTATTTATTGCATTTATTACTCGCCCAAACCCTTGGGTACCACGGCGATGTTACAGACAGCTTGGTTAAAACATTTCTTGGACTTTGCCAATCGGGCGCAGTGCATGTGAATACAAAATAATCATACACGAAGACATTAAATGCAGGGTTTCAGTACAATGATATTTCCTGAAGCATGGAGGGGGATTTTTTAGTCTTGGTTAAATAGCCACGTTTTCACGGATTTCTTGAAACCTGAGAATGTTTGCTCATTTTTGATGGGGAGGGGAAGAGTGTTCCAATATGTGGGTGCGAGGTATTGGAAACTACTGCCTCCTGCCTTGGTTGTTTTGTAGCGGGGGATAGCTAGGAGTAATTGACTGTTAGATCTGAGGGGCCTCTTAGATACTTTTCTGGTGATGGCGTGGTTGAGGTAGATGGGGACACATGAGTGGATGCATTTGAATGTGACGCACAGAGCTTTGAATGTGACCCTGGCTTTGATGGGGAGCCAGTGATGGTTTCTTCTAATATTTGAGATATGATCTGACTTCCTTATTCCAAGGGCCGCCCGAAGGGCTTTATTTTGGATAAGCTGTAGTTTGTTTAGATTGGCTTTTGAGGTACCCAGGTAGAGTACGTTGCAGTAGTCGAGCCTGGATAAGATTAAAGCTCTTGCCAGCGTGATACAATTGGTGGGTGTCAAGAATTGGCGACTGAGAGCAATAAGTTTTGCGGTGTAGGATGTAGAGGAAGAGAGGGCGTTGATGTGCTTGGTCGTGGTGAGGTTGGCATCAAGGTAGACACCTAGTGTTTTCACTTGTTTGAGTACTGATATGTTTGTGCCATCAATGTTGATGGATGAGTAATCAGGATGTAATGCTTCTATTTTGGATTGGGAGCCCACAATGAGAACCTCAGTCTTCTCATCATTGAGACAGAGGCTATTTAGTGCCATCCAATTTTGGATTATGGCATATATTTTGTTGATAGTGTCGGTGTCTTGAGTGTATTCTCCCGATAAAGGGATGAGGATCTGGGTGTCATCTGCAAAGTTGGTGTAGATGACACCCATGTCGTCTAGCGCTGAGAAGAGGAGTTTAGTGTATGCATTGTATAATGTTGGTGAGAGACAGGAACCTTGGGGGACACCAATGGGTACTATGATGGGGTTGGCGGCTTGTTTACCTATGGCGACCCTGGAGGTGCGGTCAGCAAGAAAGGATTTGATCCAGGTAGTAGCTTCGGTGGAGAAGTTGAAGTCTTTCGCTAGTGTGGCGCACAGTTTATTATGGTCTACTAAATCAAACGCTGCGGAGAGATCGAGTAGGAGGAGGATGCAGAGTTTCCCTGAATCTCTGATGGTATCCATCTGGATTTTTAAGTCAAGGAGCGCCGTTTCTGTGCTATGGTTGGGGCGGAAGCCTGATTGCCTCGTGCCAAGGAGGTGGTTTTGTTCGAGGTGAGTTTGGACTTGGTTGTATGCTAATTTATCCAATATTTTGAGGAGAAATGGGACAGTTGTTATTGGCCTGTAATTAGTGGGCACAGTGGGGTCTAGGGTAGGTTTTTTCAGGAGAGGGGTGACCCAGGCTTCTTTAATGCTAGCTGGTACTAGGTTAGTATTGAAGGAAGCGTTGACGAAGTTGGTGATAATGGGGGTGAGGGTGTGGGCGCAGGATTTGACTACTGATGCGGGGACAGAATCGCCTTTGCAGTTGGAGGCTTTAAGTTTGGCGATGGTGTCAAACACTACATTTTGGGATACTGGTGTGAAATGGAATGGGGCGCTGTTGAATTCCTGATGTGGTCGATTTAGATTAAGGAGGGCAGGTTTGTTGGCTAGTGATTGTTTTTTGGATGTGATTTTTATTTGGAGTAGTTCAATTTTGGCTGTTAATGCGTCTTGTATAGTGGTGCACCATTCCTTGCTGGGGATGGTTGGGTTTATGGCTGGAGTGGGGTTTTCCAATTCTTTTAGAATGGCAAATAATTCCTTGGTATCTGAGGTAGCATTGCTGATCCTATTATTATATGCATTAGATTTGTAGGTAATAGTAGCTGTTTTATAGGTTTTGTTTATTTCTTGGTAGGCTTTTTCTGCCTCTGCAGTAGGATGCTTTCTGTAGGCATGTTCACACGCGCGTTTGGTTCTTCTGAGGGCGATAAGATCATCATTGAACCAGAAGCTAGATCGCTTGTCTGAGCGTTTTGCCTTGGTGGTGAGCGGTGCTATAGCATTAATGGTTGCAGTGAGGCAGTTGTGATATATGTCTGCTAGGAGACAGGGGTTGTCACTGGTGATCGAGGTAGAAGATAGGATTTTTGAAAGAGGAGGCGTAAGGTTTTCTGGCGTGAGTTTGCGGGCGTTTCTAGTTTCATAGGTAATCATAGTTTTAGGTTTCTTTTGTGTGGGTTCGGAGGGATTGATTGTAAATACAATGTTATGGTGATCGGTCCAAGTAAGAGGGGAGATGACCTCAATGGTTACGGGGGTATTAAGGGAGAGGATCCAATCAAGAGTCCTGCCTTTGATATGTGTGGGTGCATTAACTAGTTGGCTGAAACCCATGTCCTTCAGGGCGGAGTGCAGTGATTCTGCTTTGGCATCTTGGCTGTCATTGAAACCTAGGTTAAGGTCACCCAGGATGATGTATTTCGAGCTAGGTTTTATTAGTGGAGCAAATAGCAACGGAATTTCAGTCTCTGGGTGGTTGTTAGGGCTAGGTGCTCTATAAATTACTATTAAATTAATAGTAGTTTTGGCATTTATGGGAAATTTTACGAGTAATGTTTCATACCCTTCAATACTTTCAATGGGACAAGATCTAAGCTGTAATTTAGTCTTGGCTATAATAGCAACACCGCCTCCTTGTGAGTGGGTCCTATCTGTTCTGAATATGGTGTAGTCGGATGGGATTGCCAGAGTTAGTAGTGGACCTGATGCTTGATGGAGCCAGGACTCTGTGACTACTAGTATGTCGAGCTGTGATTCCATAATGAGGTCGTGAACTTCTATAGCATGCGCCCCTAAGGAGCGGGCATTGATAAGCGCTCCTTTAAAGGTGGATAGTAATTTATTGGGGGTGTCCGGAGCTGGTTTGGAAGTAGTGTTGGGTTTCTGGCTAGGAGTATGGTTTTGATGAGGGGGAGGTACTCTGGGCCTAATTTGTTTGGGAGGTGTGTGTTCATATTTGACTGGGTTGGGGTGGTTGAAGGTACGAGACCTTAATCGGAAGTGTCTTGCTACACCTGTCACGGGGTTAGAGAATTTTTCGGTATGGCTGTGGTGAGGTGACTCTGCTGTGGGCAATACATGTGAGATTGGATCAGGGCTGATGGAATCGAGGCTCAGCCTCGGATTCGCGCCGCGCCGCGCCCGGCATGGGCGAGTCAGGCGCCGTATTGGGACAGGGTCAGGCAGGCCCTGTCCGTGTTGTTCGCTCGGAGCCTGGATCCTCTGCTGGGCTGGGGGGGCTCCTGCCCTCACCCCTCGACGAAGAAAGATGGAATGGGGGGATCTGGGGCGCAGGAACAGGCCTTTGTATGGCCTTCGGACTGGCCGCCGGCGAATCCGCCTGCCGGCGGATCCAGCTGATGGAATCGAGGCTCAGCCTCGGTTTCGCGCCGCGCCGCGCCCGGCATGGGTGAGTCAGGCGCCGTATGGGGACAGGGTCAGGCAGGCCCGACGAAGAAAGATGGAATGGGGGGATCTGGGGCGCAGGAACAGGCCTTTGTATGGCCTTCGGACTGGCCGCCGGCGAATCCGCCTGCCGGCGGATCCAGCTGATGGAATCGAGGCTCAGCCTCGGTTTCGCGCCGCGCCGCGCCCGGCCTGGGCGAGTCAGGCGCCGTATGGGGACAGGGTCAGGCAGGCCCTGTCCGTGTTGCTCGCTCGGAGCCTGGATCCTCTGCTGGGCTGGGGGGGCTCCTGCCCTCACCCCTCGATGAAGAAAGATGGAATGGGGATGCACTGCTGAGGGGTGGGGGTGGTGGTAGACATGAGTGGGGGCCTGGTGGAGGCTGCCCCTGGTGGCTGGGGGGTGGGGGTGGTGGGAGACATGAGTGGGGGCCTGGTGGAGGCTGCCCCTGGTGGCTGGGGGGTGGGGTGGTGGTAGACATGAGTGGGGGCCTGGTGGAGGCTGCCCCTGCACTGCTGGGGGGTGGGGGTGGTGGGAGACATGAGTGGGGGCCTGGTGGAGGCTGCCCCTGGTGGCTGGGGGGTGGGGGTGGTGGTAGACATGAGTGGGGGCCTGGTGGAGGCTGCCCCTGGTGGCTGGGGGGTGGGGGTGGTGGGAGACATGAGTGGGGACCCGGTGGAGGCTGCCCCTGCACTGCTGGGGGGTGGGGGTGGTGGGAGACATGAGTGGGGGCCTGGTGGAGGCTGCCCCTGGTGGCTGGGGGGTGGGGGTGGTGGGAGACATGAGTGGGGGCCTGGTGGAGGCTGCCCCTGCACTGCTGGGAGGTGGGGGTGGTGGGAGACATGAGTGGGGGCCTGGTGGAGGCTGCCCCTGGTGGCTGGGGGGTGGCGGTGGTGGTAGACATGAGTGGGGGCCTGGTGGAGGCTGCCCCTGCACTGCTGGGGGGTGGGGGTGGTGGGAGACATGAGTGGGGGCCTGGTGGAGGCTGCCCCTGCACTGCTGGGGGGTGGGGATAATAGGGGACATGAGTGGGGGCCTGGTGGAGGCTGCCCATGGTGACCGGGGTGTGGGGGTGGTGGTAGACATGGGTGGGGGGCTGGTGGAGGCTGCCCCTGCACTGCTGGGGGGTGGGGGTGCAGGGGGACATGAGTGGGGGCCTGGTGGAGGCTGCCCCTGCACTGCTGGGGGTGGGGGTGGTGGGAGACATGAGTGGGGGCCTGGTGGAGGCTGCCCCTGGTGGCTGGGGGGTGGGGGTGGTGGGAGACATGAGTGGGGGCCTGGTGGAGGCTGCCCCTGGTGGCTGGGGGTGGGGGTGGTGGTAGACATGAGTGGGGGCCTGGTGGAGGCTGCCCCTGCACTGCTGGGGGGTGGGGGTGGTGGGAGACAGGAGTGGGGGCCTGGTGGAGGCTGCAGGCTGCCCCTGGTGGCTGGGGGGTGGGGGTGGTGGGAGACATGAGTGGGGGCCTGGTGGAGGCTGCCCCTGCACTGCTGGGGGGTGGGGTGGTGGTAGACATGAGTGGGGGCCTGGTGGAGGCTGCCCCTAGTGGCTGGGGGGTGGGGGTGGTGGGAGACATGAGTGGGGGCCTGGTGGAGGCTGCCCCTGGTGGCTGGGGGGTGGGGTGGTGGTAGACATGAGTGGGGGCCTGGTGGAGGCTGCCCCTGCACTGCTGGAGGGTCGGGGTGGTGGGAGACATGAGTGGGAGCCTGTTGGAGGCTGCCCCTGGTGGCTGGGGGTGGTGGTAGACATGAGTGGGGCCTGGTGGAGGCTGCCCCTGGTGGCTGGGGGGTGGGGGTGGTGGGAGACATGAATGGGGGCCTGGTGGAGGCTGCCCCTGCACTGCTGGGGGTGGGGGTGGTGGGAGCATGAGTGGGGGCCTGGTGGAGGCTGCTCCTGGTGGCTGGGGGGTGGGGGTGGTGGTAGACATGAGTGGGGGCCTGGTGGAGGCTGCCCCTGCACTGCTGGGGGGTGGGGGTGGTGGGAGACATGAGTGGGGGCCTGGTGGAGGCTGCCCCTGCACTGCTGGGGGGTGGGGTAATAGGGGATATGAGTGGGGGCCTGGTGGAGGCTGCCCATGGTGGCTGGGGGGAGGGGGTGGTGGTAGACATGGGTGGGGGCCTGGTGGAGGCTGCCCCTGCACTTCTGGGGGGTGGAGGTGCAGAGGGACATGAGTGGGGGCCTGGTGCAGGCTGCCCCTGCACTGCTAGGGGGTGGGGGTGGTGGGAGACATGAGTGGGGGCAGGGTGGAGCTGCCCCTGGTGGCTGGGGGGTGGGATTGGTGGTAGACATGGGTGGGGGCCTGTTGGAGGCTGCCCCTGCACTGCTGGGGGGTGGGGGTGATGGGAGACATGAGTGGGGGCCTGGTGGAGGCTGCCCCTGCACTGCTGGGGGGTGGGGTGGTGGTAGACATGAGTGGGGACCTGGTGGAGGCTGCCCCTGCACTGCTGGGGGGTGGGGGTGGTGGGAGACATGAGTGGGGGCCTGGTGGACGCTGCCCCTGGTGGCTGGGGGGTGGGGGGGGTGGTAGATATGAGTGGGGGCCTGGTGGAGGCTGCCCCTGCACTGCTGGGGGATGGGGGTGGTGGGAGACATGAGTGGGGGCCTGGTGAAGGCTGCCCCTGCACTGCTGCGGGGTGGGGGTAATAGGGGACATGAGTGGGGGCCTGTGGAGGCTGCCCCTGGTGGGTGGGGGTTGGGGGTGGTGGTAGACATGGGTGGGGGCCTGGTGGAGGCTGCCCCTGCACTGCTGGAGGATGGGGGTGGTGGGAGACATGAGTGGGGGCCTGGTGGAGGCTGCCCTTGCCCTGCTGGGGGGTGGGGGTAATAGGGGACATGAGTGGGGGCCTGGTGGAGGCTGCCCCTGCACTGCTTGGGGGTGGGGGTGGTGGGAGATATGAGTGGGGGCCTGGTGGAGGCTGCCCCTGCACTGCTGGGGGGTGGGGGTAATAGGGGACATGAGTGGGGGCCTGGTGGAGGGTGCCCCTGACTGCTGGGGGGTGGGGGTGCTGGGAGACATGCATTGTTGATCAGTAATGCATGGTGACATGTGGGTTGGCTGGGGGGCATGCCCATTGTGGATGGGCTGCCTGCGGGACATGAGCAGGGGTGCAGGGTAGTCCCCCGTGGTTTGGGCTGCCTGCAGGGGCTGTGAAGGTTGTAGAGCGAACACCTGGGAGGACCCACACGGCCAATTCACGTGTAGTACTCCCCAGAACCCCTGAAACACACGTACCCCGCTGAAATCGCGTGTGGAACTTCCCGTGCACCCCTGAAATACACGTACCCTGCTGAAATCGCGTGTGGAACTTCCCGCGCACCCCTGAAATACACGCACCCTACTGAAATCGCGTGTGGAACTTCCTGCGTACCCCTGAAATACACATACCCTGCTGAAATCGCGAGTGGAACTTCCCCCGCACCCCTGAAATACACGTATCCTGCTCGCACGGGGCCAATCGCGTGTGGAACTTCCCGCGCACCCCTGAAACACACATACCCTGCTGAAATCGCGTGTGGAACTTCCCGCTCACCCCTGGAATACATGTACCCAGCTCGCACGGGGCCAATCGCGTGTGGAACTTCCCGTGCACCCCTGAAATACACGTACCCTGATGGAATCGCGTGTGGAACTTCCCGCGCACCCCTGAAATACACGTACCCTGTTGAAATCGCGTGTGGAACTTCCCGCGCACCCCTGAAATACACGTACCCTGCTCGCACGGGGCCAATCGCGTGTGGAACTTCCTGCGCACCCATGCAATACACGTACCCTGCTGAAATCGCGTGTGGAACTTCCCGCGTGTTAGGCGGAAACCTGTGCAGTTCCCTCTGGGACCACTGCAAAAGATTTAGGACTACAGGCGTTGGCGGTGAACCCACTTGGTAGCAGTCTGTACCACACAGATTCACTTGGTAGCTGTGGCTGAGCAGTCAGACTTCTCTCAAGAAAAGTTGAGTAGTATGTGGAGTATACAACATAGGGCCATTCTTCACAGCAAGACAAGCAAACACGCAACGAGGCTTAGTGTAAGATGGTAAGGTATTTATTTATAACACAACATCTATGGAAAACACTAAAGCAAATCACGGCAAACAAATCAAACACAATTAATCTACGAAGTAGAAAACGATTAATCCCCCTAGCAAAATATCGACAACTCTAGGTTCTACCGGTACCACTTATTTCCAGACAGAGGTGTATACCTCAACCTAGATGACACTCAAATATTAGTTAGGAAGGGAGAGAAAAAGATAGGCAGGTTATGAAATCAACACAGTTCAATCCTGCGAGGATAAAAATGCAAGGCAGGAAGGCAAGAATCACAATAGATCATAAAGTTCGGAGGTCAGGCCTACTCGGAGAGAGGCAAGGCGCGACGTCCCAAAAAGTCTCTAGTGGAGATGCATTCAAGTCTTTATAGCAAATTGTTATCGGCAGATTGAACCAGTTCAGAACAAAGAATGAGCAAAGCTTGGAGGCGACCCAGCGGAACGGAGAGGATTAAGACACCTCACTCGAACCAAACGAAAGGGAAGCCAGGCGGACACGGTACCTTGTTGTGGAGGGCAGCTCCGGCGGGGGCAGTTGTTCCTGGTGGTGGATGAACGTTGGGTCTTGGCCAAGAGTAGAGATGATCTTGTCGTCGAAGGAAAGTGAAGTCCGGTGAACCACCAGGGAAGAGACCAGCCGCGGAGTGCTCCGTCACAAGGCACCACCTTTTGGTCGCGGTACAGGGGTAGTGGCTATCCGGTTGCCGAGGTGCTCTGCACGGGCAATTCGACCACTGCATCCTGAGGCGAATAAAAAGCAAAAGGGGACTGGTTGTTCCCACCAGTCAGGGGAAGAGACTCTCCGGCAGG
This sequence comes from Ambystoma mexicanum, assembly GCF_040938575.1. Lineage (NCBI taxonomy): Eukaryota > Metazoa > Chordata > Amphibia > Caudata > Ambystomatidae > Ambystoma > Ambystoma mexicanum. The sequence continues at coordinate 962,692,564 of NC_090937.1, read as the reverse complement.
GAGATCTCCTCTGTCGTCGGGAAGTGGTGAGTCGGCTCAGCAGGGCTCCACCGGAGGTGTCGTCGTTGCAGGTCGGCTCAGCGTTACCCTCGTCGGATTCTTAGGTCCTGTGGCGACTTCTGAAGATCCAGTCCCAAAAGCCCTGCTTTTATGCAGAAGACCCCCATTCATTCAGCCTAGCTGTCAATCAACACATGCTAAGTGGTGAGCAGGAAGGCTCACCACCCGGGCCAATCACTCCAGAGTGCGACCTGAGTTGGCAAGGCAACTCGGTCCAGGGTGCCTAAACCCCCTCCCACACCGCTGAGGTAACCCAGACAGAATGGCACCACTTTGGAGGGTCTCTGTACAGAGGCCTGCCAAAAGTGGAACAAAGGGCTCAACCTTTGGTTTAGGAGTCACAGAGACGAACACAGACGCCATTTTAAAACCGAGTTCTGGCAGAAAATACCATTCGATAAACTTATTTAAGATAAGTAGATCGTGGTACGTTAGAGATTAATGAGAAAAAAGTATCAATCTCCAACAATGGGACGAATCCCATAGGGTTATGTTCGGGATCGAACATAACAAGTAGTTTCCACTGCCAGCAGCCAAAACTCGACGAGGGGGGACGGGACAGTGCCCCCTCGAGTAACAGATCCAGGAGTAATCGAATTACCCCTACTAGTACGTCCACAATAAGATGGTTGGTACTAGTTCTGTTAGTAAATTTAGGTCTAGTAAAGCCAATGGTGACTTTACATGCCCGGGGAGACAGTAGTCAGTCCCTGGGTATGGAGTCTATGGTGGGGGACCCGCTAGGGCGCCCCCGTGTTACGACACATAGGGTGCGGTGTAACACACATAGAAAAACATATGAGACCCTATGGAGTAAAAGACCCCATAGCCCATCGAACACATTGACATTTCAAAGGAATTACACACATACATGTCCAAGAGTGGGAGAAAAGAGTCTCACTCTTGGCAGGATGGAAAAAAACAAACTCCAGAAATCCAGAAAAGCTGCTGGGGGACTCACTAGGTTAGGAAATTCAGCCTAAACAGAGAATTCTCCCTAACACTGCGCACCCCTGGAATACATGTACCCTGCTCGCACGGGCCAATCGTGTGTGGAACTTCCCGCGCACCCCTGAAATACACGTACCCTGCTCGCACGGGGCCAATCGCGTGTGGAAATTCCCGCAAACCCCTGAAATACACGTACCCTGCTGAAATCGCGTGTGGAACTTCCCGCGCACCCCTGTAATACACGTACCCTGCTGGAATCGCGTGTGATACTTCCCGCGCACCCCTGAAATACATGTACCCTGCTGAAATCGCGTGTGGAACTTCACGCGCACCCCTGTAATACACGTACCCTGCTGGAATCTCGTGTGATACTTCCCGCGCACCCCTGAAATACACGTACCCTGCTGGAATCGCGTGTGATACTACCCGCGCACCCCTGAAATACACGTACCCTGCTGAATTTGCGTGTGATACTTCCCGCGCACCCCTGATGCACACGTACACAGGACAATCGCGTGTGGAACTTCCCGCGAACCACTGAAATACACGTTCCCCGCTTGGCGTTTGCTGTTTGCCAGCCCTATGAACTGGTCCAGGGTTAGCGCAGCCCTTTGCGATTATTTGGGGATTTTGAAGGCGTTTCCTTGCGCGAGGGCGTTCTTGGGGGCGTAACTGGCGCTGCTGCAGGGTCGCTGCGCCACGCTGCGCCACGGCTGGTTTTGGATGCGAAAATCCATGAATACGCTGTGCGCAGAAATCGGTTTTAGCGCACGCGGGTGGCGCAGACATTCGCACGGGCACGCTGTGCGCCAGTCGCATGCTCCACTTTTGTGCGAATTTCTATGAATTACCCTGTTAATCATTAGCAAAAACATTTTTTTTTAATGTAGCAATTCGACCTCTTTTGTATTTTTGGTGCATTTGAGCAGCAAATCACTGTACTATGAAACCATTTTTTTTTAAAGAAAATACACACTGACAATGTAGAGAACTGGTGTTTTGGTTCGAACCCAGCTCCCATGTCTGCTCTCTTTTTCAGAGTTCTAATATAGTGATCATACACGTATACACGAATTTAACAGGATAAGACAGTACCAGGCAGGTGCAAACTTGAAAATGGTCAACAATGCAGGGTGTTGACTAAGGTGACAAGTTGTGCATGGCTAAACCTCAGTGTATGGGCAGGGTTATTTGCATCGATTACCACACCATAGAAAGTGTTGCGATGTAAACTGAATATGTTTATCTGTATATGTGGTAAAGACGAAGTAAATGCATAGTGAGTGGCTCGTCAAGATGCAGATAACTATCGCTGGTGTTGCCCTAGCTTATGACACCTTGAGAATGTTGGTGTTCGGGCACAAATTCCTTTTTTTTGGATGTTTGTATAGTGACAGGACTGAGAGACAGTACAGTGGCTTAGTAATCGTGGACGTTTTTGTATGATAATGTTAAGTAAAAAAAAGAACTGTGTTTGATGAGTAGGAGCTTTGTTTGTTTTGGTAGATAGTATACTTTTTTGTGTGCTTTGTATAGTCGGTTTGAGGGTGATTCTCCTCAAGGTACCTCAATTAGCACCCTGCAAGGGGGCGCTGGCCAGTTGGGATGCTTGGAATGCGGGTTGTATTGTCTGGTGCAAGCCACCGTTCCGAGCTCCCTGGGTGCTGCTAGCCAGTGCCCCTTTCCCTTACCCGCACCTCCTTCCCTTTACCTCTTAGCACCCATGTAGTTTTCCATGCAGGTCCAAAGAGTGTGTATTTAAAGAAAAAAGAAACAGAACTTGCTTCGTGGCCCTGCACCGTGCCGTGCTGACCCAAGTCCATTATTAATGTTGATTACTGTGATGTCATCAACATTGAAAATGGATCTGGGGTGACAACGGTACAACAGAACACCGGCCCGCAGCAAGGTTAGTATCTTGTTTTTTTTAAATACACACTCTTAGCACTCACGTAGGCAACTGCATGGGTTCTAATGGCGATATTACCCTCTGCGGTGGGCCCACCCTGTCGGTAACGGAACCGCCGCCCAGGTTAACAGCCTAATCTTTGCTTGGGCCCTCAACTTGAGCAGCGGGCCATTTCTGACAGGGTCGGCCCGCCACCTCAGCTAACACCATTAATACACTGCTCTAAACTCTGTCTCTGGCGCTCTACTCTCTCGGACTCAGACGTCCTTTATCATTTCACTGACTATCTTGATGCTGACAGGCAATATGTCGTAAACTGATACACCTCTCAGGCTAAGGAACATTGAATTTTGATTACGGACTGTCTTGTTATAGACGGGGAACATGGAAAAAGTGGCAGAATTCCTGTGACTACTCAAGATCATATCCATGATTGGATTTATGTATTTTAAAACTGTTTATTGGACATGGTTGCCAGATTCAATTGGGGAAGCAGGTTTATGGAGCTGCCACCTGTCTATTGTAATGTTGTGTGCGCACTGTGCTCTGATGTAGGGTATTACTCAGTAGACGGACGTGGCTTAGTTACGACGAGTCACACTTATCGTCAGCTCCAGGTAAGTAGTTCGGGTATATAAATGCTCAAACACCGTGATTGCTTTACTTTAATGAGTCCAATATAGCATAATGAAATTGTGTTGCCCATTTGGCTTATGCAGCTATTGGGTTTATATGTGCTAAAATATTGTGACTGCTTTATTTAGATAAGTCCAATATAGCACAATAAAATCTTGGTGCCCATTTGGCTCACTTTAGATAATAGCATTGTTGACCTGAAGTTATGATATTCCACTCAAACCATGATCTTCTTCTTTAAATTATCACCGGGAAAGACCATAACTATTTATTAGTTTCTCTGTTCTTTCTCTTTCTCTCCATATTGCCGCCTAGACGTCAAAACATTCAGGCTCTATTCTTCCCGAAACTTGAGCATTTCTCAAAACATCTTCTGAGGTGTGCTACCAGTACAACTTACACCACCATCGCTACCCGGTTTTCCTGGGTAAGACAATTGTTGGCCCCTGACACTATTCTTAAATATTATTATTGACTCCCTGACTTTTGCAGCCCAATTTGCAACATATGCCTCGACTCTTTGACACGGGGTTCCTGATATTCTTTGCTTTAAAATCCTTACAGATTGGAGCACCAAGTGCAGTCATCTGCCACGCAGGACCCCTGATCTGAATACTGCCAATTCCCATGACGGTACCTTCAGTCCTATACAAACAAATACAACGGATTGACTCTTGTTGGTTGTGCCAAGGTTAGTTTGTAGGTTTACATAAGTTGTTGAAACTTCACATCTTGTTCTCACTTCATGCATGTTTTGCGCCTATTCTCATCACAATTGGTCTACTTGCAGTCATGATCCATTACCGCCCTGCCCGGGGACACTGATTTCCTTTAGTAGCACTCCCTGCATTACGCCCTCGGTCTACCCCAGATATATATATTTGGAGGTGCGAGGAGAACAATAGTAGATTATTCTACTTAAAGCATGAGCACGGTCAAAGTTATGTATTTGCACTTCCCTTCCCTTTCTCCTCCACTGTCCCTTTATTTACATGGGGAACTTATGGTTTTATGCTTGTTTTGTTTTTAGAAAACTAATTGTCATCTCCTGATGAAGACGTAACACAAACAACGTTAATACGTCGAAACCAGTAGAGAAATTCAGGATAAGGCCACTTGTGAAGATCTTCTATTTCTTGCCTATCCTAATTGCTGACCACCTACAACATCTACTGTGGTCATGCCCTTTGTTTTGCACAAAATACTTTTTGTACAATAATTGAATTGTTCATGAACTGTGATATTTGTTATTTGTTTTTATCTTGTACCTATTGATGTCGTGTATGAGTGGATTGATGTATGTTGTACGAATGTGGATGAATGCATGAATGATTCAACAGTACGAATTTTATCGAACTATGATGTCTTTTTTTAAAATTTCTCCTGCTATGTTAAATAAATAATTGCTTGAGTGTAAATTAAATTGTGATTAAACTCACATAGTAATTGATGTATTAGGTTTAATAAAACCCTTAATACGGTATTTTTCAAATTGTATCCTCTGGATTTTCTTTCTGTGACTAGTTTTGTTATAGACGGGGAACATGGAAAAAGTGGCAGAATTCCTGTGACTACTCAAGATCATATCCATGATTGGGTTTATGTATTTTAAAACTGTTTATTGGACATGGTTGCCAGATTCAATTGGGGAAGCAGGTGTATGGAGCTGCCACCTGTCTATTGTAATGTTGTGTGCGCACTGTGCTCTGATGTAGGGTATTACTCAGTAGACAGACGTGGCTTAGTTATGAGGAGTCACACTTATCTGATAACATTGGTCCTTCTTTTGACAACCCACAGCTCAAGATTCTACTTAGGGAATCATAGAAGCTATCAAACATCACAGTCGTGGGTAGTGTTGGCTGAGCTAGTTTGGGCAAAACATCCTCTATGCTGGTGGTGTAAGATCATGCACACTTTTCATTTTTTTTCTGGAAAAGGTTCAGTTAACTCATTGATATCTACATGCACCAGCGCCCTACTGGGGTCTTTGTATGCCCCCACATGACACAGAGGCATGTCAAACATTTTTCAATTTCCAGAATTGTATGCAGTAAATAAATACATGCGTGATTGTAGATGTTTATTTAGTTACACTGCATGAACAGCTGCCTCAACTCAGACAGTCTGTTCCTGAAATATGTGCCCCATGCCTGTGTCAGGGATGTGTGCCCCTTTGGAGCATGCACTAATATGTCCGGGCAGACCCATTGCTGGGGTCTGCTGGAGAATGCACAAAGGTATTCTCTCAGACCTGCATGCATTTCGCTGCTGGAATAGAAGGCGTCTTCAACATCATGAGCTTTTCTATTTTTTCTGATACCATTTAGGTCACCACCCCTGAATGTACCAACATGCATTTGATGGGAACTTTAGCATTTGTACACACAGTCCTGCAATTCCTTGTGTACAGGAGTCCAAATACAGTTCTAGATGTCACTCATTGACTTGACACATACGCATTTAAGTGTGGGGGGGGTTACAAGTCACTGGTGCTCACTAGTTACCGCTTCTTCTGCATGCAGGACCCCCTCTGTAAATTAGAGAACCTGCGTGAAGATGCTGGTGTCACAAGATGTGGAAAGCACTTTGCTCTTTGCCTCCTGAAACCAAGAGGTTTTGTAAATTGGGGCATTGCTCCATAATGTTCTAACCATATTTTATTGTAAGTAGATTTACCAAAATCCAGTTAACTCTGGTGGATCCCCTTTGGGTGATATGATGTATTTTCGCGTTAACAGATATGTGTTTACATGTTTGCAATGGACATTGCAATCTTCCTCTCTTTGGCCTTATTTGGCTTTATTCTGCTTTTTCTTTCACTCTGCAGTGCCCCCTGCAGGCTGTAAGAAGTCATCGTTGCCAAGCTACCACATGTTGAGCCACAGATAGATAATGTCCAGGTGTGTTGGGGACTTGATTATGGCACCCCAACACATTATGCTCCCCCTCCGTTTCCCTGCTACTACATGGAGTGTAGGTTATCACATAGTTACCTACATCATTATTTTGCAATATAAACAATGTACAGATGCATTTCTCTTTGTTAAGACTGTTATAGTTATGAGAAATCGACGATTTCTAGAATGTGTCATAAACATGTTTGTAGAAATGTCATACTTCATTCAGAAGGAAATCAATATCTTTCCCAGAGGTAGATAAGCCGTGAGTTTAGCAATTGCCCATTTGCTTACTGGACCCATCAGAACATACACTCTATCCAGGGGCGCATAGGAATTATGTCTGAAGAAAAGATACACGAAGAGTGGTGAATACATGTCTCACCACTCAAGCTATCCAAACAGTTCCTTCTGCAAATAGTGCCACGTGTGTGGACTCATTTAGGGGGCAGGATACAGGAAGTTCGAGCCTAGTCATGCCTGGGTCTGTCTTTGACTGCATGTTTTGTATGTTATGTTACGTTACCGGGATGTATATGTCATACCCCTGCAATTGTAATGGACTGCAGTAGATCTGTAGTGTCTGAAAGAAGGTTCTATGTTCCTTCGCTGACATAATATTTTTGATGTAATTCTTACTGAAAAACGTACATCGAAAAAACGAATTGAATGTTATATTTTATATATTTGGGGTTTCCTCTGCAAGCACCCCTTTCCTTATATATATATATATCCCCCTCCCACTACACCCTCCATACCCCTTCTATCCACTCACCCCCTAAGCCCTTGTATATTTCAATGAGATTTTCGATATCATGTTTACGGTAAACATTACATCGAAAAAACTGGTGGGGATGAGCAAACGCGATACCCTGAAAACGAGGGGGTGGATTATACTAGTGGGCAGAGATGGAAACACATACAAAGGCTCACATTGAAAGTCCACACTAGGGTTCATTTGGCAAGTGCAGAAAGCAAAGCCGTAGGTGTTCTGGTTATAATGACATTATGGGCCTCACTTTCTATGAAGTGTAAAAGCCCTGAGGCAAACCTCTATAATTGCCCTACTGTGCGTTGGGTCCCCTCCAAGCAATTTTCGTCTTTTGCAATTGAAGAGCAAACATCCTGTCAAACCTGATCAAAACAGGTGAAGATACAAACACGCAAAGAAGTATACATATAAATGCCGTATCATATCATATACATGCCTCCCTTTACCTTTGCGGCAGGCATTTACAATGAAGCACCATATAAAAGTGTGCTATTATCATGATTTTGCCCCCACCCTATACTAACCGTGAGGACACATGTAGGTGCGGGTAGTGCAACTCATTCTAATGCTCCCGTTTTGTCACATTTACACATTCTTGTCTGAATGTCGATTAACAAATCTTGCATTATTACTGTAAAACGAATGTTATGTTATGGGAACTTGTAGAGCGCACGGTCACCCAAGGGCATCATGGCGCTAGAGAGAGGAAGACGTGATCCATAGCCATCACTGTGTGGATTCTTACACTTGAAGCCATTGTTTTTCCCCCTTCTTTTCTGTGTTCTTATGAATTAAGTGCATGTGTGGAAGAAATATTCCTGTGCTTAAATTAGTCTGAGAGTCAACCATTTTTGCAATTGTCATGATGGGTTTACCATTGTGTCACAGCCAACTGCACAGCACTGAAGATGAACGGAAATTGAATTTGTATTGAGTAATACTGTAAGTCAAGAAAAACTGTGCCCTCGTTTGCTTGTCTTCCTCGTGGTGCGATTGAAAAATACTTCAAACCTACAGAGGGACTGTGGAAAAGAAAGCAGCGCGGATGGCTTTTCATATGTGCTTACTTCCTGAAAAATGACTCCAATACTAGTGTTAAATCAGAGCTAATAAAAATAGGAATGTTGGACCAATTCACATGAGATGAGACCCTCGAACCTAGATATTCCCTCTCTTTGTTTTTGCAGTTTGTGCCGCTGGAGCTTTTGCCCGCCTGCACTGCATAAGCCGAGCTTGCAACTCCTATTGCAGGAAACCCAAGAGCCAGGAGGGAGGCTTGATAATAACACACAGAGCTTTTCCTCAACGCGAAGGTCAGTGGAGAGCTAGGAGCACAAACAATGCGGACCAAAAACAACTGGATTTGAAAAAAATCCAGGAGCCTATACCGGGGATCAAACACAATGGAAAAGCAGAGTGGCAAGACAATGGTCATACAATCGCCAGACTACCTGAAACTGACGATTCTTTGGCTGGCAACAAGGAGACCCGAAGTACTAGCGGCAAAGGACCCCACATTAACTTCCGAGGCCCAGAAATAAAGGAGAGGGCAAATATGGGCCAAGTTACCCATGACCATAATAAGACTAGTTCACAGCCAAAAGAGTGCGGATAATAGTTCACACCCAATTGCTCTGATTATAGATGCTTTTGCTGCAGGTATTGAACACAGCAGCTGAGCAGGGAAGTCCAAAGGAGGGGTGTTGCGTTATGGTCTAGTGCGTAGCGCTCACTATCAGAGTGGTCTCTTGGCGAGAAGAGCTGGCAGGTCAGTGAGTACAAGCTCGCTGGCTCCACCTTCATGCGGATGGGGAATTGCGTGCATTTTGCCAACAAGGGAGGTGATCACAGATTCCATTCCGTATGCAGTGACTTTAACGAAAATAAAATAACGAATGCATTGATAACGAAAACAAAATTGAAAATATATAGATGGGGATTGGGTAAAGGGTTAAAAGGCAGGGACGTCATTTGGGGGTCGCCAGGAGTCGCAGTTGAGACCCCTGTGACTTCCCTTGCTGCCCCTGTGGTCTCCCTTGCTACCCCAAGAAAAAAATACTTTTTGTTTTTTTAAAATGTAAGCTCCTGGGCTGTGGCCAGTGTCATGTGGCTCTTTATTTTTGGAGTGGCTGACTTTCTTGTTCAGGTCTCTTGTAAAAATGGGGTTCCACAAGTGCAGCACTTTGAGCAGTGACACAAAATAAGAAAGAATAGGAATAACACATAATTTGTCTTTCTGGAATTCTATACAATAGTTGCTAGACTCATAAAGGTTTATTGCAGGCACACTTCAGGGGGTGAGTCACTGATTTAGCCTGTTCTTAAACAACTCAACTCAGCCTTTCAGCCTTTCACCTTTCTGAGGTCGATAAATGAGTACCCACACAGGTTGGGTGATATTGTATGTATATTTGTTCTATATAAAGCGCTTAAGCGTAAGTGCTACATAATAACATATCATTATCATTTGGCCTTGGACGTCTGCTTTGATTCTCAGTAATTTGGTAATATGGACTTATACGCATTGATATTAACGATACATATGGTGATCCATTCTTGTATGAAATGTATATAACATTACAGTGATATCACAACCATATTTTTTGAAGTGTACTTAGAAACAATATGTGATGTCCCTCCCTGTTTTGTCAAGGGGTGAAAGGTTGTGTTCCATCGCTTCCCGTGATGTCACTTCAAGGTGAGGGGGTCAAATGACATCACTTACTGTGATGTCATCAGAGGTCAAATGTCATGTGATGTCACTTCCGCTACCCCTGGCATTTTGATGAAATGACGTCCCTGTTAAAAGGTGTGTGGAGTATTCGAGGTGGAAGCGTGGGAAAGGGTGGTTTTGGGGGGGCAAGACCCCTAATTAAAAAAAATCATTTTTTTCTTCATCATGATTTAATTCATTATTTCTATATTCGTTTAAATCCTATGTATGTATTACATTCCATGTAGGGGCAGAAGCAATTCTGGCTGTCGTTGAGCAACGATTGCAGTTGTAGGGTACTAGTTTTCTCAAGAGGTTTTGTCGGGAATAATAAGTTAGGTCAGTATTGCTTTGGTATTGAGGCATCCAAAGGGATTTTCCAAGAGTGGTGTGATGACGGCCCTTTTTCAAGAAGGTCGGGAGAGAGGGGTACCATGCCGCAGGACAGAAAAGAGTTGAGAGGACGATACAGCCATTGCAGGATGAGGGAAGCAATCTTCTTGCAGATGTAGAGCTAGCAGGGATCACGTAGTTTGGGCAGAGGAGAAAAACATGAGGAACCTATGTTCTGGGAGAAGGTTAAATGGGAAGAGTTTGGTTGCTGATGGTAGGAGGGGGATCTGGCATGGGGTCTTGAGAGAAGGATAAGTGAGCAAAATGTGGAGAAAGGTGTACATCTCATACATAACTGATGCAGAGCGTTCCTCACGGGAGGTGATGGATGGGTCCAGAGGAGGCATGTGTTGGTGGTGTTAAGAGTTCAGGTTGAACATTGACGATGTGTTTGATGTGTTGAGGTTATCACATGTCCTCAAATCCATACAGGCTTTTTTGGGATCGACGACATGTATGTTTGTAATCTGCAAGGTGGGAGAGGTGAGTAAGTGTTGCTGAAAGATTGTTAAAGTGGTGACAGGTTCATTCATGCAAATGAAGTGATGAGTGGAGTGGAACAAAATATCAGAGGTAAACCATTTCATAGAATCTTTCTTGATGGAATGCTTGATGTTTTTGGGAGCAGGGATTGAGTCCAATGGGGTGGTGAGGAAGATGGTGGCGTTGGACCAGCAGGAGTACGAGCAGAGATCAAGAGGGGCTCGGAAGCACAATGAGAGAGGAGCTACAGAGCAGGAGGATACTTTATTCCAGGCCCTGGATAATAGGAGTGAAGGATATGGGAATGAGGAATGTCAGCTACTGTGAGGCAGAAAGGTGTTGTAGCTGCCACAGTGACTCAGTCTGGCATCAGGCGTGTGTGTATCACAGCAGGCACGGGTCTTGGAACTGGTGAAAAGCAAATCGAGGGTGTGCCATTTCTGATTGAGTGGGGCCAGAGATATGTTGTTTGAGAAGGACGCTCATGTTTTGGATAAAGGTATGGACATGTGAATGCTCACCGGGGTGCTTCTAGCAGGATGTGTTGCAGAAGGGTTGCAACTTTAAACTTTATTTTCCCAATTGCAAATATTAAGGTGCAATTGTTGTGAGCCTGTGAAGGTGGCTACCGAAATGATATTCCGGTGGTCTCACCGGTGGTGCTGCCTTTGCTGTCAGAGACTTGGTGTAGTGAACAGGCTTACTTTGCACTTCATAATGGAGATGATTGCTTAGGCCTCATGCCCACAGAGTGCTTGCCAATAGTGATCGCAAGCCACCACCTCAGCAGCTTCATACATGTCCTGCAAATGCCTGTGATGACTTCACTGAAGTAACTCAAAGCAGGGAACTATCCTCATCCTGGGCACAATATGATTCAGCTAGTATTGCGTAAACAGTCATTGATCCAGTCCCTAAGCATTTGGTAAACTAGCATTGTAAGTTTCCCCTTGCTGATAGCGTTAGTGTACGTCAGCTCAAATGACACTTCTTATGCGGCTGTAGTGATGTTTAATGGTAGGAGCTTCCAACACTATGCTCACTCCACCCCTCTACGTGACTCCTGATATCCCTCCCAATACTTGGGTTTCCTTCTGCTACTGTAGCACAGGGAAGTGGGGACTTCTCACTCCATTGGCCACGAGACTGCAGGTACACCATCCTCTGCTGTGCTGGCCCCTTGGCCACTCCTCGGCCACCTGTGCCTGACACCGACCAAGAAGCCGTCCTGCTTTGGTCTTCTGTGACTGCCTCAGCTGCAGCTTTTCCCTCCCGTCTATGGAAGACCTCCACGCCTGCTCTCCCTGAATTGTGCAGCCTCAGCTGATCCCATTGGCCCTTTGGAATATGGAATAGAGACACGGTTGACTCAATGGGGATGGGTAGGAGGAATCAAAATAGATGACCCTAAAATGTTTAGTTCGTGATTGCCCGCAGATCTTAAGAATGATAGCATCACTTCTCTTCTGGATGCCAGACTGCACCACCGGCATTGGGTATCTTCCACAGCTCCATGGATACATCTATCCAAATGTAACCAGAGAGAGAATTGCAATGCTGCATTATCTTGGCTGCCCTCAGTAGGCAATGTGTACACTTGCTCCGGTCTACACAGCTATTTAGAAAGAAATGAATCCAATGCTTCTTTCTAGAAACATGCACCGATCAGTGTGCAGGTGCCCAGAAACATACATAGTTGTTAACTGCAGTACAGTTTATCAGTAGTAGACTCTACGTTCACATCACATCATGGCAAGGCTCTCATACATGAAGCTGACCCTTTCCCTTCCCAAACTCATTAACATGCTTCTCTTCTGATCCCTAAAGTGCAAGGGAGACTGCAAACTGGCCATGTTATTGGAGTGCCCATCCTATTCCTCCTTGCTCATCCCCCATGTATGCTGCTCTTCCCCTTCCTGGAGCCGTTGCACCCCTTTTGGCCAAGGTGCTGCGTGTTCGAAGACTGCACACCTCACCTACCTGTTCTGCTCCTCATTTCATTGCAAAGAAAGGACTCCTGTGATGGTTGCAGCATCACCCTGATACCAAAGTCTTGATGCCGCCTCAATATTGGTGAGCAGTGGTCATCGGGGTTGAGGATATGTTATTGTGGGAAGAGTTTTGGTGCTTCTGTGACAAAGAAGGGAAGACCCCTAGAACAATGAGCAGGGATTTTGGCCCCTGCCCTAGCTACATTGTAAACACCTGACAAACAACGTCCTGCACTGCCCAAGACCGACTATGCCCTTGACAGGCAGAAGTCCCAGCAGGGCATTGAGCACATCACCTGACCATGCTAGAGTGAGGTCTGAGACATCTCACAGCCTAACAAATAGCATATTAAGGAAGGTGAAAGGGGAGACTTCGGCCCTCAAATTTCAAGTAACCCTTTCTTCGAACCAAGGGTTAGTGCCTCCCATAACCCTTAATATGTAGCACATGGTAATTGAGTTGGGTTTCCAAACGTCCCTTTCTTCTCATATGTCAACTCTCAGATGATTGGTTTGTTTCACATGGGATTCAATGTATCTGTTTGAGAGGGAGAGAGAGCGGGAGAGAGAGATGGTGAGAGATTGACAGTGCAAAGTGAGGTAGTGAAATGACATCTGTCTGCAAGAGGCCAGTGGCGGGAGTGCCGGTTTGTATGTTGTTTTTGCTTGTAAGGCCTACTCTACGCTTCCCCTGACTAAACATCTCCCCTCTGTAATTTCGTCCACCTTAGACGACAGACACATACCCCACCAAAGACGTCCACCACAGGCCTAACTATACGCAAATCAGCGCCAATCTGTATAACAGTCCCTAAGGTTTCAGTTATTTGTGAAATCATAGCTAGCAGTTTTGTTACATGATACAAAGCAAGTGCCTTGACTATCTACTACACAGAAACAAGCATTACTCACAATCAACGAGAAAGACACAAGCACATTTTACCACTTATGAAAAACACACATCTACGTCAGTGTACTAAGCACTATTTTTCTGATAAATACAAGAATGCATGTTTGTTATTTTTGTGAGTCCTGAGGAAGCGCTATATTGAGCAAGATACATGTTGACTGATTTTTTAAAATTAAAGATATTGCCTTGAAGGAGCATTGTGATTTACTGGCTATGTGTTGGTATATCACGTACCCAGTAAATCACTTTTAAACTAATCCACTTACCTCTTATGTTTCGCTATGTTCACATTCTTGCCCTGTCTGCTTTTAACATTTTGCTATTTCTATATATTAATTTGTCATTTTGAAATCAAATCTTTTTGGGATACTTCTTGCAAAAGCTGCGCTCTTGCTTATTTGTAGACTTGCCTAGTCATGCAATAACATTTTCAATGAACTAGTTAGCTCTGTGAAAAACACAATGCAAAATACTTGTATTTTAGCGTTATCACATGCTATTGTTCCTTAATTATAAATAGGTTTGATTTTGTAGGTTTAACTAATCTCGCAAGACTATCAGGAACTTAAGTCCCTGTAAATCAAGGATGAGCCCTCTTAGACTAAGGACTCGAGTCAGGTGGGTGGCGAAAGAAATGGGACTGGAATGAGGTCATACAAATTCGCCAGGCGCGCAATGACTAGGAACCAAATTGCTAAGGCAGCAAAGTAATTATTAGGGATGGAGTGCCCCAGAGAACTGAAACAGTGGGGCTGGTGTCTGGACACTGCAGTGCAGAGGCAGTGTGGTTTTTGTCTATTAGAAGGAGGAGGGTGGTGGTTTAAGGCAGATGGCACTGTCCAATCAAATGAATGAATAAATACATCTCACCTATTGGTTTTAGAGCCGTTTGCATTACTCATGTAACCCTTTTTTCCTCTTTGATAAAGTAGATTCCTCTGGCCAGCCACTGGTTGGTTATCTTCCGGTGGTTGTGCTGATATTGAGGACCTTGGTGGCATCTGCCTTTAGCAGCAAAGACCACTGGACTGAGAGGATTTCCATCCCCCCATCATGGGGCAAAATATGGGAGGGTGTTAATCAAGGGGCAGAAATTAGGGTGGCTTTAAGAAGACGTGGTGGGGTGAAAGGTTATATCAATGTGGAATGGGAAAGTCAAAGGTTGGGAGGAGCACGGAAGCCCATGGCAATATATGGGCAGTACATGAAGAGTAGACCCTTTTTTCTCATTCAGGAAGAAATTAAAAACAGCATTACACAGTTTCACAGAGGCACAATGGCTCTTATGCAAAAAGACATCTGAAGATCAGGAATGTTAAAGGGGACCGTGAAGCAGCAGGCATACTGATGTTAGACTCAACATTAAGATTCACCAATGCTACCCACTCAGCACCACAGTCACTATCATGCATTAATTGAGACATGTATCTTTCAAGGAAGGACCCCCTGTTTGTACATCAGAGTACACCTGCATGAATTACCTATGTCTGGTGAGGAATTAACTGGCAGAAGCATGGCACACTTCGGAGTGGATACCAGTTGCTTGGACAGACTGATAGACCTCGTCCCCAACAAAGGTAGGGAATATGCAGTAACATAAATGGGATGACCACAGACACAGGCAAAGCAAAATAGGACGGAGGTCCAGAAATGACTACACTGGGGGATAAGACATGCTATGGACTAACACTCAAGTGTTTACAAATCAGGAAGAGAAGAATATCATAGAGAGGAAAAGGTGAATAGGATTAGAAGGTGGGTGGGTGTGTCATTGTTATGATACACATTGCATTGACCCTTATGGTACTGATTGCAGTAACCAGGGTGGCCTCCTTGGTCTCAAAGAGTACTCTAGCCAACATTCCAGGTGCTAGGAACACTGAGGACACAAGATGATTTATGCAATTAAAACCATGATTAATAGGTTGAATTTCATGTGAGACTGGTAGAAGTGAGAAGCGACATGTCGTTGGGTACTCTAGGGAGGGATTGATAATTACATTGTAAGTGTCAGGGATAGGGGCTAAGGCACTAACTGAAAGCCCATTATATAAGTTGAAGGTGGGGCAAGAGGGTTCAGTAGGGCCTGGGTGAAGGAGAATAGTGGATCCATATTGAATGGGGGCATTTGTCAAACTTATCGATCAACATATGACATGGTGCTAAATGGGTAAAAGCGCAGACTGTGAGGAATTGTCATCTGTATCTGGCAGGGGTGCAAAGCCCAGCTTTTTAAATTTGTATTAATTAATATAATGATGCAGGTAATTCCATCTCTGAAAGGTTAATCGGCTGATCAGATTCTGCTTTCATAACCTCCATGGCAAAAGCACTGGGCGTATCTGGGTCCTGCTGTATCAGTACCCTGATTTGCAGCAGCTGCTCTACAAGTGGCACAGAGCAAGTTCAGAGGCCACAGTTGCCCATTTGACAGCTGCAGGTTCTCTGCAGCGCAGGAGCTGAAATAAAGATATGACCCCTGTACCAAATGTAGCCCCCATATTCCAGCCCTGTTCGAAGCAAGGGTGTCCACCTTCCTCACCCCTGACCAGGGACAGTCCCCATTGGAGCCACCACCCCCTCACCATGGGACAGCCATTAGAGAGGGGTGCTGCACCTCAAAATAAAATTGCTGATAACAAGGGGATGGGCTCCACCCTGAGATTTTAGACTACTAACTGGACACACTTATTCACATTTTAACTATTCCTTATCCCCTTCCTATCATCCCCCAGGTGTGAGTACTAACTAAATGGGGATCTGCTATGATATGATATGATATGATATTGTGATTATTTTTAACACGCTTAATACCCAGTGGTTTCTAAGCGCAGACCCGGGGTTCGGACCTATGTTGCTCCATGATGTCTTGCTTCAAAGGTGAGCATGTTGCCCCTGAGCTATCCTGCCCATATGTCAGCCTTCCCTTCCTTGGAGGGGTCTCAGGGACCCTTGGGGTGAATCTGAGACAACAGACCCATTAACTAACCTCAGGTGCCACCCACATGGGGTTTGAGGCCAGAGGATTGCCTCTGTGAGTGGTCCCATCTCACGCTAGGGTACTTCCTCCTGTCGTATTATATGGAGATCATCCTTAAACTGGGGAGTTCCTCCCAAGCCCCAATCAAGGAGCCCTGCAATACTCGCTTAAGTTTGTTGTTAGTACAGGCCTTACTGAAGACTCAGAGAGTCACACAAATCCAAACCCCCATGCCCACAGTGAGCCAAGAACCAATCGGGGGTACAATAAATACAAAGATATTTATTTAGAAGCTAGGTAATAGAGATCACACAAATACAAAACATGTCACCTTCCTGGTGGCTCACAATTAAACGTCTTATTACACAAATAAATCACGCAAGTTGGTTGGGAAAATCACAAATCACAATACTTTATTTGATACAGATTTCACTTCAAGAAATAATCAAACTGGACAATGAAGAATGGCAATTTACATATGTAGTGCTGTGCAATTTAAAATTGACTGCACACTTAAAAGGCTAGCAGTTTGGTTTACAGATTGGTACAAATGCATATGCCAAGTATGATTTCACCTACACTTTTGGTTTAAAATAAACACAGGGTGATTTAGAAATTTGTTTTCAGACCCTCCCCAAACTGAAATGTCTGTGTTGGGGAAGTTGAACAGTATAAATTGGGATGATTTGAGAAATTGGGATTTCAGAACACCCTCCGTTAAATGGTCTGTGTTGGGGAAGCTGGACAGCAATGAAATGAGATGATTTGAGAATTTTGGATTTCAGACCCCATCCACCCACTGTGTTGGGGAAGCTGGACGATAGGATTAGCCAATTAAATTACATATTTTTCAGCACACACTGGGAATGAGCTTTGTTAATTTAGAATTTTAATAAAAATCACCCTGGTGGTTTTCTTCCAAGAGGAATTAATTAAACTAATAGTTGTACTTAAATAGGATAAGGAGCTACAAAGTTCCACCTTGCCTCTCTACCCACTAAAAGGGAAAGGATTTAAGGATAGCAGATTCACCCACCTTTGATTTCAATTGGCTCAATTCTACTTACATTGAAAGCGTCTGTTTAAAGTTCAGGGAGGAAAGCCAGCTGCATTTCAGGGCCCTCTTGGAGGACAGGGCAGGGGTCTGGTCACACCACTCTCAAGGATGGTCCCCAGCTCTTCACCATAGGGCCCACTCCACTTTTAGGCCCCCTCAGCAACAGACCGTTCGACCTAGATACAATCTCAGAAATCTCTTCTGGCATTTCCTTCTGGCTGTTAGATGATCATTTTCAGTGGCTCTCTCCCTTTTTTCATCGTTCATCCACTTTACATACCAGTGATGACACCATCAAGATTGCAATACAGGGTGAGGCCCTGCAAGAATTCAAGAATTCCCACAACCAGGGTTGTTCAGTTACCCTTCTCACTATCCTCAAGTCTAGCCTCTCCCTAAGGATTTGTTTATGAGTCTAGAGCAGACATATGGCAACTTCCATTTGAAATCCCTGTTTGTTCCCATGTCAACTTTTGGCAAACATTAGTTATGTGGCAAAGATTTTGTTCTATACTAATAACTGCCATAATGTGTATATTTTCTGATTCAGCTAATCGTTGGGAATTAAATAAAATGACACCAGATCCTCACCATGTTGCACAGGCATAATAGTAATGCATATGCAACTTACTCCCCACATTCCTAATTTATCCTCCACCAGTCCGCCAACTCTCGAATTCGGAACATGTTCAGAGCCGCCAGCAACACCTTTTACCTGGTCATTACAATTCACCAAGTCACAAGTGGATGGATTTAATTTCAACAAATTTACCTATAAATGATCTTAAAAAATGAAACAAACATGTAATCAGTGCAACTTGTGGTTTGTGGGAAAATGCAGCAATTGTGAACATCCATTTAAACAAAGGGAATCTTCATATGTGCAAATATGAGCTTCCCTTCCTACAGGCCATTTGCCTTCCTTGGCCAGCCTGTGACCATAGTTTTTTTTAACTATTAGCCTCTTTGTTGTTTTAGCTTTCTCTTGATTTCAACTACAGAAAGATACCCACATAGTTTTCCTAAATAGGCCCCTTTTCAGTGTGCAGATTTCTGAATGCTGGCAGGTAATTTGTCCATTGTGCCTTTCAGTTCTGTTGGTTTGGGGCCTTTGCTTCCACCCCACATGCCCACCCCCTCTTCTTGCATGATTCATTCATGGGGAAGAGCAGGGCAGAGTGCCCACATTTCTTTTTTCTTCTCATATTTTTCTTTCCGTTGGAGCCTGTCCTGCTCAATTTCCTTCATTAGAGAGTGGGCACTCCAGCCTCCCCTTCTGTCTTTCAGTTTGGGTGTGTAGCAGAGCACCCGCTTGTGTCCTTATTTCTGGGGTCCCTTGGGTCCTCCCCGGACTCCCCTCTTGCCTCCAGACTGGAATTGAAGGTAGTTAATTATCTAGCAAATAGAAAAAAAGAGAGTTTCAGTACTTTGTATACAGCATATTTCCCTGGAAGGTTTACAAAGAATTGAGCAAAACAACAACAGCATACAATTATAACACAAGAGATTTTCACCATTTCACAAAACTTTCTCTTTACAATGAGCAATAAGAAAATGATTCCCTGTATACATGTATACATATATTAGTTTCCATCCAATTTTCATACTTTCTTTTCATTCCTGAGATGGCTCCTCTGCTCAACTTTCATTTGAGCCTCAATCAGTCGTAAAGCTGGTCTGGGATGACAGCTTTCAGCTGATTGATGAGGACCCATTTTTCTTTTGTCTGTTCTCTTTTTGTGATCCAGATCTTGTAGGCAACAGGTGATATTTGATCTAAAATGTCAAAGGCACATTGCCAAGATGGGGGAAACATCCGCTCCTTGGTCTGATTCCTTTGAATATTGTACAGGTAAACCTTGGCACCTACTTCATACTATTTTTTAGTGCTCTTTAAATCATAATAGGTCTTCATTCTTTCAGCCAATGTTTCTAAATTGTGCTGAACATAAGCAAAAGCATGCTGGAGGTGCTTCCCTAAATTTTGAATGTACTTATGAGTGGTGGACGCATATATCAGGGTCTGCTCCTGAGTTCTATAGAGCTGATGCTGAGGTAACACCATATTTTGTCCAGTCATGAGCTCAAATGGAGGCATCTTTGTTGCAGAAGATGGTGTAGACCTATTAGCCATCAGGACAAGCAGTAATTGGATGTCCCAACTGTGTCCAAAGCCTGCCACAAACTTCTTTAAAATACCCAAAATTGTCTTGATATATCTCTCTACCTGCCGGCTTGAGGCCAAGCAGTAAGCAATGTGGAGTTTTCTTTTTACCCCTGAGAATATCCCACATCTTTTCCATCACCACACTGGTAAAATGAATTCCTCAGTCCTACTCATTCCTTTGAGGGAGGCTGAAATGAGAGAAAATGTGGTTGATTATTAGTTCAGCAGCTATCTGTGACTTACAATACGGGGCTGAAAGACTTTCTACCCACTTTGTCAACAAGCATGTCACAGTCAACATGTATGGGTTTCCTCTTGAAGAGCGAATCACTGGCCCGATGAAATCGACTTGCAAATCTGACCAAGGCAGTGTCATTCCCCTTTTTTTGTAGGGGTTCTCTATGTGGGAGTAAGATGGGTTGAAACTGAGCACACAAAAGTCACCCTTTTAGGTAAGTGTCGAGGTCCCAATGTTGTATAAAACCCCCTATGACCGGCAGTGGCCACATCATGGGTGTGGTTCAGCATCAGACTTTGGTATGAGGTAGGTACCACTCATTGGTCACAGCCAGATAGGCCTCTCTTTACCAACAAACAGTCTGGGATTCAGAACATCTTGGAAAACGTTGTCAATACCCAGAGATCCCCTTTACTGGTATAATCCAGCTCTGTTAGAGGAAATCTCACAGGATCGCCAATGTGTTGAAAGAATTTTCCAATGATCAGGGCTTTTTTCTGTACAGTGATCAAATCCACTGGGCAGTTGAGAGTTCCCTATTTGTATACGTTTGTGCTCTGTTGACAGCAGCAAATTGGATTTCCTTCAGCAGGGATTCCATTTCTATGAAATCCCCTTGCAGGGTTTTAGCTATTTGGACGTCCAGGTTATTCCCAATCTTATCTGGCCCCTCAATTTTGGAATGACTTCTTATTTTCTTGCAATAGATGGTCATCTCATTGGAGGTCACCAGATCATCAATGGACTGGATCAGTTGGCATGCTTTAGGGATTTATTGTTGCCACAAAGCATGCTATGATTCTTCCAGTTAACCAGGTGCTCCACAAACCCATTCCAGTCAGTGATTATGACCAGTTCTTTGTGTTTTTGGTGCACTGAAGTGAGGATCATTTGGTGGTGCACTGCAGTGAGGATGGCTTGATGAACGGCCATCAGCTCTGCAACCTGATTGCTTGGGAGTCCTATTTTGTAACCAGCACAGAGTTCTGGGGGAATCCTTCACTCTCGCATTCCAAATGCCAGCCACTTGTTCTTTTTCCCCTTTATCAACATGGTAGGAGCAGACATCCACATAAATTGTGGGTAGCCCCTGACACGTGTCTTTGTCATAGACCTTGTTTGAGGAAATTACGTACGCCTCCCTGTTGTTGTTGGTCATTAGAGTTTCGTCCTCAAGACAGTTTTCTTGAACACAATCATGCAAGTTTGCCAACTCTTGTGCTAGGGGCGTCTTTATATTTGGGCCATATCTGACCTCCACAGGTAAGCCTTGCATGGACAAAATCCAGGAAGTAATTCTGGAATAACTGACGTTCCTTGCCCGGATTCTGTCACTTTGGAGATATTGCAAGCATTGGTGAGGAGTCTCGACAATGATGTGCTCCCCCTAGATGAATGGGCAGTAATTTATCAATAGTGCCTTCTCGTAGTCATTGAATTATTGTCTGCAGAGCACAAAGTCTTGCCTGCGTATGAGATGACTTTGTTCAAATTGTCATGCTTTTGATACAACATCGCTGTTAGGCAAGTATCTGAGAACCCTGTCTCCAAGAAGAACTGCTTGTTCTTTATGGAGTAAGCCAAATAAGGAGCCTGGAAAAAGCTTCTTTTCAGTTGATCAACTGCCTCGGCTTGTGCCGGACCCCACTCCTACTTGACTCTTGCCTTTCATAAATGAACCAAGGCTCGACTGACACCTGCATAGTCTTCAATTAACTTCTGACTATAATTAGTGAGTCCAAGAAAGCTTCT
The DNA here is from genome assembly GCF_040938575.1 of Ambystoma mexicanum. NCBI lineage: Eukaryota > Metazoa > Chordata > Amphibia > Caudata > Ambystomatidae > Ambystoma > Ambystoma mexicanum. The sequence goes on along the minus strand of NC_090937.1, from coordinate 962,670,652 downwards.
TAACTCTTTCAGCGTGGTAGGGTCTTTTAATTTCATTAAGGTTATTCACCTGGGGATTACCACCCTCAGGGATGATCTCATGCCCTAAGAAGTTCACTTGGGTCATAAACCACTGTGCCTTCTGAAATGACAGTTTTGCTCTGGCTTTCTGCAACTGTGTTAGCACATAGTAGATTTCTGCTGTATTTTCCTCCACAGTTGAGCTCTTGATCAGAACATCATCTACATAGGCCAAGTTTCCCCTTTTGCCTAAATTGGGCGTGGCCATATGTAGAAAGATGTTGAAATAATTACCAGAGTTTGTATATCCAAAGGGGGTTCGGGTCCACGTATACTTCTGCTCCCCAAAGGTAAAGGCAAGCTTTTACTGGTCTTCCCTACTCACGGCTACTATCCAGTAGCTGTTTGCCAGGTCAATGGCAGTGTACACCTTTGACCCTTGGATCTGTGCCAGCCCCTAATCGATCTAGGGAAGGGACCACCTTGACATGTCGACCAGTTTGTTCAACTCCCTCAGGTCTGCAAATAGTCTCCATTGGTCATTTGATTTCATTATCCCAATACTGGAATGATGAAGGTACCGTGGATCGGACAAATTATCTCATGGGATTCTAAGTTCTTAGTAATCTCTGTGAGTGATTCCATGGACCCAAGAGGTAACCGGTATTGTATCACAAATACAGGAGCCATAGGGGGTCCATGGGTTTGGCAGTTGAATGAAAAGAGGTGTGTCCACAGTCATATGAATCCACTGTAAAGATAACTTTGAATTACAGAAAGACCTGTTTCAGTTTTTGCCCCTGCTCCTCAGTCTCACAGGCATCAGCAAGATGGATCCTTTCCTCGACCATCTGCTTGAAGCCTGGAAAGACCTCAGGCTTGGCAATTTCAGCCATCAAACAAAAGAAAGGTCACTATCTATAAGTAACGCACATGTGTACCCTTACTGAAAACAGGGGAATCTTGCCATCTACCTCTAAAGAAATACAAGGAGATAGCAATTAAATCAAAAAATGATGTTCTTTATATAAAACAAATATCAATGTTATTAATACAACAGAGTGCCAGTATAAGCACCTGCTAGGTCATAACAGAAAATATTGATAAAAACCTATGCATGAAACATTAGTGCTAAATCACATCAGTTTCCAAAACACAAATACACATACAATTGTCAATACCATTACAAATACAAAGACCAGCCTCAATGACTGGACATGAAACAGTGATGGATTATTCCACCTAATTTCCCATTATGTCCATATTAGGCCGACTTATATAACTTTCTGTCCTATATAGCTGATACTAGCTTGACATTCAACAAATGTGTAGAAAATGTCTATCTTGTAGGTGGCAAGGAACAATTCCCTCTTGTTGCTCCTTGTGTCACTCTTCGAAATCCCTGAAACTGGCTGCATCATTAAGTCAACAGACAATGCTGCAACTTCAATTGTTGCAAAATATCACTCTTGCGATCAGCTCACTACCACTCAATACAATGCCTTACACCACACATCATACCCAGAACAATATGGCTTCAAAGGATGTGTATTCCCAAATCTATCAGTGTAAACACTTCAAGGGATGTCTGTTCCTGAATCTATCACTATTCAACACTTGTAATCCTAGCTGGTCACTTGAATCAACAACTTCTGTTGTTCAAGGACAGGTGTAACTATTCCTTCAACACATGACTATCATTGTCCTCCAAAACGGAAATCTCCTAGCTCACAACCATCCAGCTGTCTGATGACCTAACAACACAGGACATCAAAGATAACATCACACATGTCATTGATGACATCGCTGATGACATCACATGTGAAATAAATTTTGATGAAAAGTCCCTACAACGGGTTGTGTTTATAATGTTGGTTACATGATGTCACGGCTGATTGTGTAATGTTAAACATGTAATAACTAGCTAACAATTCAAGACTTACTGCCCACTTGTACTAGTACAAACAATACATATGAAGACGCACAATGCATCCAAATCAGAGGCACATACAGGCAAACTAAAGTAAGGAAGAAAGAAACATCATCATCAGAAAATGTTTATAGCATTAAAGTTTATCTTCATGTATACAAACTAATTGTGTGTTTGAGGCCTGCCTATTGCCCCGTGTAAGTGCATGATGAGCTGAGACCAAACCCTAAGGAACGTACTTTAAGAACATATGACAAGGTTAACGTCTAGATATACAGCACCTTTTCAATTTTAATACTCTGTCAGTGAACAAAACCTCGTGGCCTAGATATTTGAGTAAACAAAGACAAGTGGGCCAGATATGTGATGTCATAAGGGATGTCATCAATTACATTTGTGATGTCATCTTTGATGTCCTGGGTGTCAGTCTTAGCAGTGCACAGTGGTGGCACGAGTTATGGTTGCTTAGTTTACCATAACTAGCACATTTCTGAAGTTTTCCTAAACCAGCAACCACTAAACAAAAATAGGGCCCCTCTTCCTAAAAATAAAAAAATGAAAACATTTATAAAGAAGAAGAAAACTGATAATGACCCTACCACTATATCTAACAATGTTAACATAGCCACAATTAAGAATTCCCCAAAAATTATTTTACAAAAAATGTTCCACCGTACTTCATAATCTTAAGAAAACACCTGAAAAGTCATACTGTACCGTTACAAATTATTGCAGTATACTAATCCTAGAACCTCTAATTAACAGTGCAATTCTGCTCAAAAGACAATTGTTTAAACAGAATTAAACCACTGATAAAATGAATCAGTAAATTATAAAATGTACTTCTAAACATGCAGAATGTCAACATAGATACATTTTCAAACTTCTGTGAAGGTGAATGGATTCACAAAAGCAGCAGAGAACCATATTTCAATAAAAAGGCATATTAACAAGAACAGACAAACCCAATTGCCATAGTAATGGCCGAGGGTATGAAATGGTAGAAAACATCATTATGGCTCAAGAAACTCTTATTGAAAAAACATCCCGAACAAACTTTCAATCAACGGTTCCTTTCACCCAACCAATCCATCCAGTCTACAAATGGCCATGCAGCTCAATGTGTAACGTACGCCAACAATACTTCAAATCTTTACGACAATTCATCAATCATCATTGGCCTGCATTGCGTGAACTGCTCGCAAAAGCACCTTCCACCACATCAGAATTTTAGGAAAACACCATTCCACTATATGGAATATTCTTCAGAGAGTGTTAATAACATTCTCATACATGGAACAGCCAAAGCACTACTTCAACAAATAGAAAACCCTACAAACAGCAATCTTCTAACAAACACATACAAAAAATAAATAACCAAGTTTGAAAGCACAGCTGCTGAATACCAAACCAAGTATGTTTCTCTTGTTGCAGAACTGTTTTATAAAAAGACCACAAAAATTGTAGATATGACTTACAAAATAGAGGACAATGGTGAATCCCAATGGTTCCAATTAGCTTTATATCTTATAACAGAAAATAAATACAAAATAAGTGACCCCTCAATATTTTGCACATACTGCAATACAAAGCCATGCCATCACCTGCCGTCACTAATAACTTGGAAATATTTCTACTTCCAAAAGCTCTCCAACAGCTTATTTTGCATGAGAGCATAATATTCAAAACAGTACACCCATTTCAAGCTATAATACACCTTCAACCCGAAACAGGCAAATTGCCTCCTTCTGAATTATTAAAAGGCATTTGTGGCAAAGCAGTATATTTGCCATTATATCTTCATGAAAATGTAGAAACTCTAGGAGTGCAACGGCCAACAGATCAATCTTTGATTATCCTAGTTAATGGTGTACCAACAAAAGCCAAAACAAAATTTGCAACAACTAGTAGACTTAAACAAAGGTACAAAAGCCTTCCAATATCTAAAATAAAACAATGAATACTGCAAAGATATAGACAAAGAAGAGGATGTAAGAGAAACCACCCAAATAATTCATGATTCATCATCAACTGGCCAATTTGAACATATAGATCCTATTACTGCAGCCGATATTTTGGACCAGTATACAATTCACCCACTAAACTCCAAAGATACCATAGACGATTCAGTAGAAACATATCAAATGCGTCAAGCCAAAAGATCTCCAATCGGCATATGGGAGAAAAATGTTCAAGCACGTTCCTTTCCTTTACTCTTTCCTATAGGAAAAGGAGGAAGATATGATGAAAGATCCACACAAATAACAGCATCAGAATATCACTCTTTATGAATGTATTCTGAAGACCCCAGATTCATACAAAATGTAGAATACATACTCCACCTCCTGTTTGAAAGTGAACTAGCAACTCTATGTTACAGAGTTGCACACACATTAAACACAGGTTCTAATGTATTAAACATGCCTGCTACCCAACTGCTTCAAAAGATAAAAGATAAAAATGAAGTTTTGCAGACAAGTATCACATATCTCTTGGCAAACATGCATGGTACAAAAGAATACTGGTTCCGACGTCATGCTGATGTACTTTGTATGCTAAGGAACCTCGGGCCACCCACATGGTTTGTTACTTTAAATTGTGCAGAATATGCATGGGGTGACTTGCACGACTTCTTACCCATAGCAAACCAAAATAAAGAAGGAATAGACATAAAAACACCAGGATAACTTTGTTCTTTTGACCCTATAAATGTATCAAGATCCTTGGACCACCACTTTATTCCCATGCTGCACTTCACCTGCAATCAGAGAAGTGGAACACTTCTTTTGGAGAAAAGAATATCAATCCAGAGGAGCACCATATATCCACATGCTTTTGTGGACAAAAGATGTTCCTAAATTTGGTCATCACAGTGATGCCACTGTTTTTCAGTTTATTCACAAATACATATCCTGTTACATCCATTCATAAACCACACATACTGAGCTATGTGCACAAATTTTACGATTTCAAAAACATAAGAGTTGCAAATACTGCAGAGGCAGATATAAAAACAAAGGTTAATACTACACCAAATGCTGCTTGGTTTCCTGTGACCAGTTTCAACAAAATGACAAGTAACCAGCTTGATGTCTTCTGTTAGACACCGTGTGAAAGCCAAATCACATAAAAACACATACAAAATTAAAAGGAACAAAGCTGCAAAGGGCCTCAATGATTACAATTTGGGTCCAAAATACCTTCAGCTATACGTCCGCAAATACCTCCCCTCTTGATCTCTTCACTCCTCTACCTCTAACTCCCTCAGGGTCATTCATTTTTCAAAGAAACAAGCTGGGGGTAGATTTCTGTCATCAGCTGGGGCCTCCATCTGGAACAGCCTCCCTGCTGCTCTAATTCTTGAAGAGAACCATCTCCTATTTCGGAAGCACCTCAAGACCTTTCTGTTTGCTTCTGACTTTGCTACCCCTCTACCCTGATGATCTGCTCTCTCCTGGCACTGTGCACCTGGCCACCCTCTGTCCCCTGGGCCCAGGAGCCTGCTCACCCTGCAACCCACCTGCACTGCCTCCTGGCCACCCCTTGAACTGTGGACTGTATCTGTACCCATACAGTCCCACTCCCACCCCCACCCCCATTTTCTTCTTTTTCTGCACTTATCAGACTTACCCAGTTCTGCTGCCATAAACACAGCACTTGCCACTTTCTGGCTGCACTACCTATGTTTATTGCCACCATTATCTATTTATTTGTATTTATTATTATTTATCTGTTCTCCTCTGCTCCGCACTTTCCACTCTCCCCCTTCCATGCACTTTCCCCCTTTCCCTTTCCCATGCACTTGCGTGTTCTCAATGTCACTGGGCCTAGTAAGATAGTTGTTGTATTCTCCCCTGTTCCCCTCCCTTGCCTTGTCACGCTCTGAAACACTTGTGTCTGAGCGCAATACAAATAAACTATCATATCATATTATATCATTGCCCTCTTGTGGAATGCAAACATAGATATACAATATATTCCAGACAATTCCACTGCTGGTGCAAGATATGCCACACCAAATCTGAGGAAACAGAGCTAAAAGACCTCTGGGATGACATATCATCTGACAAAACACTGTCACTAAATATTACAGCTTTGGCAGAAAAATGCTCTCCCATAGCGAATGCGGATACTACGAAGCTGCAGACAGTTTAACTTGCACAGTCTTATATAGCAAATCTGAACACATATTCTGGATAAGCCTTGGTCCAGCTGCATCCAGAAAAAGAGTGCTGAAATCCTGCCAGGACATAGAAACAATAGCCAGAAATGATCCCAACATCCAAGACATTTTTAAAAAAACAATTTATCAGACACATACTACCCAAACAGAAGTACTGCTTTGGAAAACATGTGACTAAACCACATAGCCCAAAACTACTCCTACAAAAATAATGTCAAACCAGTTGAAAAAACTAAAAAATATGTTGTCTCAGCTTGTGATGGAAGCCTCGTCAAACTTACCAAACCCAGCCTAATTAATCATATAACATTATCATTTAAAACTCCTCAACATAAAGAACTTAATTACATGGCCCTACTGCAACTTTTTAAACCATGAAGAAAAGAAGAAGAATTATTAGGTAACCATGACTCATTTGAAGCATTCAATGCAAATGAAATCAGTATAGCAAATGTCAATTTCAAGCAATATAAAAAAATGCTGAACGATGAACGCCAACAAGAGGATATAGTTCAAGCACAACTAGATGAAGACACTCCTAAGGGTAGTCAACCTTCTTTTACAGGAAGCCAAGAACCACTTGGAGAGCGACTCATTCTAAATGAAACAGAAATATCCATGACTGACGTAGAGCATACCGTGCATCAATATAAACAATGAGAAGAAAACTTGACAGTGCTGAAATCACAGATAAATGATGAGCAATTTAGCATTAACCTAGAAGTGACTAAATAAATTGAACATGGTTTGAAGCATGAAAGTAAAACTTGTAGCTGTCAAAATTATAAACCTCTGCTCCTCTATGTAACTGGTGAAGCTGGTTCTGGAAAAACAATCTTAATTAAAATCATCAGCAAATTCCTCCAAAACGTAACAAACAACAACCTTTCAGCTATTGTAACAGCCCCCACTGATTAAGCGGCCTACAACATAGAAGGTGTTACTTTACACCGACTACTGCTCCTTCCAGTAGAACACTAACCTAAAATAGAATACTACAAACTATCAGCAAAAGCTGCTACTGAAGTATGTAGAATTCTGAAACAAATGAAAATGCCCCTAATGAATGAGGTAAGCATGGTTTCCAAACTAATGTTGGCTTTAATTCACCTCAGATTGCAAGAAGTCCTAAAAACAGACTACAAACAACTCTTTGGAGGAAAACATGTCATTGTTTTTGGAGATCTCTTACCGTTAACACCGGTGAAAGGTGGACCTATTTTTAAAACCTTAGAACACAAACAGTGCCACAAATCACTTGGCAGCATAGGACATGTAAATCTCTGCCAGCATTTCCAATATAGAGAACTAACTCAAAACATGTGTCAGTCTGCAGTATGCTAACATTTTAAAAAGCATTAGAACTGGTCTTCTTTCTAAAGATTCACAATCCATCTTAAATAGTAGACTCATTCATGAGCTATATGGGCGTAACACATCTGCTCCTGATGTCATGGCACTATTAGTACAAATAAATATAAAATGCATGTCCTTAATGCCCCATAGCAAGCTGTAGTCAATTCAACAAGACAATGGGCCTCATTACGAGTCCGGCGGTAACTGTACCACAAAAACTGGCAGGTTACCGCCGGACTCGTATTACCATTCCGCCTCCGTGATTCCCGGAATCACCGGGGCATTATGACCCTGGTGACCCGGGATTTCCAGAGGCGGAATTTGGTAAATCCCCATTCCCATGGAGTCCCATAGTCCGATAGGACTCCATGGGAATGGGGAAGTGGAAACACTGCCACCATTCTGTAATGGTGCCTGTGTTTCTATGTCTGCCTGCAGGCAGGTGGTGTTAAACCCACCAGGTGAGACCTGGTGGGAGTGACACCTCCCGCCTGCAGAACTCGAGATCAGCCAGTCCCGAAACAACGGTGGCGGCGGGTTTACCGCCACCGTTATTTCCAGACCGGCTGACTCGTAATGAGGTCCAATGTTATAAAAAGAAATGCAACCATATTGCATATTAGCTCCAAAGACAAACTGGAAGTGCATAGCATTACACTCCCTTTGTGTCAACAAGCAACAGCACAACAAAATAGCTTAGAAAATTGTATCTCCAATACAACTGGATTAATGAAATATTAATGTGTTTAAACTGCAGAGTAATTCTTAAACATAACCTTGACATAGAGCAAGGTTTAGTCAATGGAACAATTGGTACAGTTGTTGCCTTCCAGACATATCCACATGACAACATTCAGTTTGTCAACATCTACTTTGACAAACTTTCAGAAGTCAAAAGGATAGGGCGCTCAACAGCATGATTCTTTCTTTTCGAAGACATGTATGTACGCAGAGAACAATTCTCTCTGTCTCTTGCATATGCAGTCCATATTCACAAATGGCATGGTCTAACTCTAGATCAGGCATTGATTGACATTGGCAGCACAGTCTTTAAAGAAGGTATGAGTTATTTAGCACTTTCACATCTACGTACACTTGAAGGGCTATTCCTAGTCAATTTTGATGCAAACAAAGTCAAGGCTGACATTCCTTGCATCCTATACTACAACAGATAACGTGCACTCTACACAACCCATCTAGACAGGTACCATGTTCCTCAAAAAGGTAAAGTTGTAAAAAAGAAAATTAACACAAACAGAACTTATAAGAGATCTCCCAACAATACCACCAAAGAAACAACAAATAACTGCTACTACATCAAGCAGTACAACCACAAAACTATCTAGTGCAAACACTGCACGACCATCAGCAGTTATAAAGAGAAATATTTCTTCTAAAAAAACAAAATGAGATCCAGCAAATGACACAGAGACAGAACGCTCTGGTTCATTTAAATTTTCCAACACAACAAGTGTAAATTGCTATGCAAATGTAGCAATCAATCTTCTGTTTCAATTGCCACCAATTGTTCAAAACATTTTCTTGAATGGATCAGACCAGTTCTGTTTGAAAATTCTTGTCGTTCATAGAAATGTCACAAATAATCCTGACAACACTTACAGTGTCTCAGGAAGAAGGCAAGAATTGGACTACTGTGCAGGAATGGTAAACTTCACCATAGTCACACAAGAAGATCCACAAGAAATTATAATGTACTTACTGCAAGTACTAGAAAACAAAAACATACCTATTAATGAAATCTTGCAGATTTCATACAAGTGGAAACATACATGCAGTCTCTGCAACCATGCTTCACAAAAGCACAGCCCTAATGAACGATTGTGTATGTATCGATACCAAATTGTGAATTCATATCATTTCATAAACTGGTGCAAAATGTAAATCATACCATATTATGCACTTTTTGCAATTCAGACAATCGTGCTACCTTGCACATAAACTCACATAGCCAATTTCTGATACTAATGCTTTTAAAGTACAACACAGATGGTACCAACAACAAATGCAAGCTTACTAGCTTCGAACACGGGCAAGCATTTCTTGGCAAGAAAACCTTCACAACAGTAGGCATAATCTATCACAATGGTGCCACAACCACTGCAGGTCACTATACTGCATACATTAAAAAAAGAAGTGTTTGGTTTGAATGCAACAGCACTTCTGTTACTCTAAAACAGAGATTACCAGCAAATCTAACAAATGCCTACTTGATATTCCTTAAACCTAAATTTAGTCACTGACCTGTAAAACTATCAAAAGTTAGAATAAGCCAAATGGTACATAACTGCATCCATAATACTGCAATGCTACTTTAGAATATCAAAATAGTTGGACAGTTTCTTAAAATACCCTTCAGAGCTATAAAACTATCAACAGTTAGAAAAGGCCAACTGGTATCTAACTACATCTATAGTACTAGAATGCTGCTTTTGAAATGCAAAAGAATTTCAATACGGCAACAGGTATCTAAGTGCTTCAAAAATACCCTTCATTACACTTCATTGCAAATACACCATCACGATTTTTCCTACTCCAACAATGCTTTTAATTACAAATATACTTATTTGTGCACTTTAAACCTTCCCTTACGTACTTCACACTTCAGACATACTGTGAAAGTTAAACTCACATAAATGTAGTCGTTTTTTTAAAAATCCTGTATAGAACAAAAAAATTCCCCAATGATTATGATTGTCTAAAAAGTGTAGTCACCGACCTGTAGAAATATCAACAGCTAGAATATGCCAACTGGTATCTAACTGCATCCATAATACTGGAATGCTAGTTTTGAATAGTAAAATAGTTAGAATACCCCAACAGGTATCAAACTGCTTAAAAGAATACCCTTCAGAACGAACAAAACTATCAACAGTTAGAATACACCAACTGATATCTGCATCCATAAATACTGCAATGCTACTTTTGAATAGCAAAATAGGTAGAATACGCCAATAGGTATCTAACTGCTTAAAGAAATTCCCTTCAGAACTATAAAACTATGAAGAGCTACAATACACCAACTGGTATCTAACTACAGCTATGCTACTACAATCCTGCTTTTGAAATGCAAAACAGTTTTAATACGCGTACAACAGTACTTTTGAAAAGCAAAACAATTAGAATACACCAATTGGTATCTAACTACTTCAAACATACCCTTTATTACACTTCATTGTAAATACACCATCACGATTCTTCCTACTCCAACACTGCTTGAAATCACAAATACACTTATCTGCGCACTTTAAACATTCCCTTAAGTAGTGCACACTTCAAACAAACATACTTTGAAACTTAAACTCACATACATGTAGTCGTTTTTTTTTTTAATCCTGTATGGATGTTTTTTTCCCAATGACCCAATGATTATGCAAACAGAAGCAGCAAATGTGCAGAACACACAGTAATGTTGTTTCAAACACAGTACTTAGAATGTACTGATTATGAGGGTCTGAAAAGAACATGCATATGTGAGATTGTATGCAATGAAACATTGTAAACTATTCTGCCTAACATTTTCTACTGTGTTTATTTCACAGAGGAAGAAGCAATGATTTCTCCTTCATTACTATCTACAAAAAACTCAACCTGTACCCCCATTGGTACAGCAATCATGAGTACTATTTGCACTTCAATTGTAGTCACCATGTTACAAATACTTTATACTACCCCTATACTTTCTATAATTACTATACACATATTATTGTAATGGTTGTATGCAGTGGCCAGATTCAATTTCTATACACATATTATTATAATGTTTGTGGCCAATGGCCAGATTCTTGGGTGCATGGCCGTATTGTGCTATGGTGGTTGGGGCCAGTGGTCAGATTGTTGGGCCCAAGAATCTAACCAATGGCCCTAACCACCAAAGCATAATACGGCCATGCACCCAAGAATCTGGCCACTGGCCACAACCACCACACCACAACTCGCCCAGAACCTCCCAAATCAAACAACGTCTGCAGACATCGAAATGGGCCACCAACGCTACTTTTCACCTATGAAAACATCCCCATATCATCGATATTCCATTCCCCTACCCTGGACAGTCACCAAACAACCCCAAATGTGTTTCTCAAGCTGTGCGCCCAAGACTCTGTACATGGACTACTGCAGTGTCCGTGGATTACTGTGCCACCCGTATGCTCTTTTTCTACCTATACAAAGAGCTCCATATCATCTTTTTTTCCACTCACCCACCCTTCTCAGCCCTCCTTCCAGCACCAAATTACCCAAAATGTGTTCTCTAGACATTTTCCCCACTGATCCGTCCACAGTCAGTTGCGGGTGTCCGCTGGTGCAACATGGCGGGCATTTTGGAAAATATGATGCACCTCACGCTTTTCACCGTTCAATCAGTGAGTGTGTCTGGTGTCCGCGGACATCACAGCGGCCCCTGTGCCAATCGGGGGCCTGTCCGTGGAGGGAACAGGGAAGTAGGTCCGTTGACCGAACTCAGATATCACAATTATATTTACCTACTTTTGAGCCATTGTAACAAATTTACAAAAGCAGTCTTTCAGGACCAAGCGCCATTCCTGCCACAAATTTTGTGAAAATCTTTCCAACGGTTTGGGCTGCAGATGTGTACAAAATTTGTTTCCATTGCGTCTATGGAAAAAACAGAAATTTTGGGACCCCCCCTAGAACTTTGCCTCCCCTTGACAAAACCTCACCAAACTTCAGAGCATCAATCTGATGGGGCTATATACTTTTTTTGCAAATTTTGCTGAGGATTTGTCTGGGGGGGGACTATTATAAGCCACCCAAAAAGTGCTCTTCTTATGGGTTGAGCAACATAACCATAACCACAGGGCTACTACCATATATATATATATATATATATATGTTCACTACAAAAAAGACTGTGTTGAGGAGACGTTATGGTTAACTTGCCCTAACAAAAACCTGTACACTTCACTAAAAAAAACTTTCCACTTCCCCTTTATGCTTCAAATTAAAACCAAAACACCCCTGAAATTCGACAGGTATGGTCAACTAAGCCCCCAACCCTGCCACCACCCCTGTGCACTGCTAACACTAACACCCAGACCATGCAAAAGGTCATCTCAAATGTCAATGATGACATCAATGACGACATCACTTGTTTCGCTCCTTTCTCTTCCTTCCCTGCCATAAATATATATGTACATTCAGTAAAAAAAATTCACTAAAGGAATGTTATACTTCACAGTGCAACGAAACACCACTGCACATTCCCCCATTATAGTAAGCTAAGCAACCATAACTCGCACCATCTACGTGCATTGCTAACACTACCACCCAGAACATCAAAGATGACATCAGAAATATAATTCATGACATATGCATATGCAAAATAGTTACCAGTATTTTAGAGGCATTCAACCTTTGTATTGCTTTTTTTAACAGACCAGGAAAGAAAAGAAGAAAGGTCAACAAACGAGACAGAAGAAGACAGGATGAAGAGGATAGAGGAGAAAATTGACATATTGAACAACAATTTTCAAAGTTTATGGGAGTTTGTGGAGGACTGTGTGAGAGGAAAAGTGTGTTATCATTGCCCCACCTGCACCTGCCCTGCTTCTCCATTCCCTAGTGAACCATCCCCACACCTTGAACAGGAAAATAGACATTTTGACGAAATATCCATCCCTTCTTCCCCTCACAAATCTTCTCCTCATAACCAGCCCGTGTTGAATCCTAATTCCCCCATATTTGTTTCCTTGTCCGCTTCCCCCGCTATTTCTTTAGGTTGATGTGTGTGTGTGTTTGAAATGTTTTTGTGCAGTAGTTGTGGAGAAAGAGTGTGTGTAGATTTTTTTTTTAAAAGACGTAAAATGTTCGTGAACAGCGCGCCTGTTCGACCTATCCGCAAACAATGGAATGTGGGTGCTGTCTAATGTGACGTAAGATGGATGTGAAGTGTGCCTGCACCATCTTCTGAAAATGTGCTTACATAAACAGAAAGGGGTGTCCAAAGGATATAGTACGTCGGCGTACTGCTTGGAAACGAGATAATACATGTTCATAGATGTCCGGAATGGGTGTAAATGAGTAAAAAGGGAGTGTGTGAAGGACAGTATAGCGGTCTGTATTGGGCGCAGTCAAAATGGTGCCGTCCGTAGAACAGGCACGGTAGCTGGCAAGTTCGTAGGCAAACAAAATGGAGTTGTACTAAGGACACTGGAACTGTCCGTACAGTGAACATAGCATGCGTGCACAAGCGCAGTACAAACATAAGGATTGCGAACATCGCACCAGTTCCTAACTGTCTGTCTCACTTTGAAGTAGTTTGAGAACCCGAACACTGTCCGTAGGACACTTGTGTGCATGCGCATGTTTGATTCTTTGCATTTGCTGTCCAGGGGACTTTCATTACGGGGGCGGATGTGTTGAGGACGTCATCTTGTGACCGCACCTACGCTGAGCGCGGGGACTAGTTTCTGCAGTTTGTGTGCTTCCGCAACAATAAAAATGAACTTGTAGACACAAGGCAAAGTATTGTGGAGTGTAAAAATGTAATTTCACACATCCCAAACAATAGGCCACCTCAGGAGTTGCTGTGTAAAATGTGTGTACCGTTTTGTAGGGATGAAGACGGTCACGAGGCACACCCCTGCACCCCTACAAAAGGCCACACCTCTGAGCGCATCTTCATTGTCCTTCTAGCTATAGCAGATTGAGGTGCGTTGCCTTTACTGCTGTAGTGACCAAAAGGAAACTAATCGGTATGGCTTCCATGGCTGCTGTTGGGTTATTAGCCTTTGCACTACCCCCAAACCCGCCACCATCACCACCTCACTAAGGGCCTGCAGAGAGATGTATGGGTGAGGATGTAGAGATTGAGGAAGAAGAGGAGGAACAGAATGAAGTGGAAGAACTCCGCACTAGGAGCACTCGGCGGGAGTCGTAGGTGTGGCGGTTGTTTTCCATTTATGGGAACGTACCAAAAGCACGTGCGCCCCTGGTGAAGTGGAACCAGTGAGATGTGGTGTTGAGCCACGGGAGACTTGGAGCGTACAGTTTTGGTACGACAACCATGAAGCGACACCTCACTTCGTTCCACACTGCGGACATTCGCAAGGTGGTGCCATGTGAAGAGCATAGTCGTTTGAGTTCCTCCACAGCATCCTCGGAATCCGATCCTCCCACCACAAGAGACACTCCTGTGGGGGAGCACCTCCCACCAGCTGCTTCACAAGCCATTCGCAATGCTGTGGACCCCTACCTTTCAAAGGTGACAGTAGTGTGCACGTATTGTGAGGCAGTACTCTGCAGGGGGGAGAGTTTTCAAAGTGCTTTTGAGGCTGCAGTCACCGCACACCAGAAGATTTTCTCCTTACCTAAATAAAGATCACCCTTAATATTTGTCTGTTCAGTTGCCCTTTCTTATCCCCATGGCTGGTGTCTGTTCCTTACCCTCTGTTCGCCTCTTCTCCTAGTGTATCGAGTGCTGTTAATCAATGAACGTAAAAACAACAAAAATGACAGAAAAGGCTCTTTTCAGAGCCGCCTTTCTCAGTGTAACACTATAACTATGAAGTGAAGGTCGTAGACCCCTGCGGAGTTCAGCAAAAGTGTGTGGACAGTCGTAGAGGGGAAAAAGGGAGGGTGCAAGTGGAGCAAACGCAATAAAGTGTACGTTGGGAGTAAATGGTGGCTCTGAAAAGAGCCTTTTGGTGGTGTGTAGTGTGGGTCAAAAACAGTGGATTGGGGAAAACGGATTGTCAGATAGGTTAGTGTGATTGCAAAAGAGGGCGGAATGCATTTTGTAAATTGTGAAGAAACATCTGATTGCCAGCATATGTGAGGTGGACTCCATCTCTGCGGAAAATGAAACTGCTATGAAAAAAAAATGTTTTCATTTTGGAAAGAGGACATGCCAACATCTCTTAAAAAGGCACACACAGCCTTATTCACATTGCATCTCGCTTTCTCCATTTGTGGACCAAATGCAGAAGAACGCAACCATATTTGTCTTTGGGCAATACGGGAAAAAAGTATTTGACAATTTGGAAACATGTCCATGATCTTCACGAGTCCTTCCTTCATGGCAAATTGTAAAGAAATTCCAGATACATGGCCTAAACTGTTTCCTCCACAATGAATGATGAGTATATTTGGAGGACGCTCTGTTTGTAAAGTAACACAAAGAGGTACCAAGTCCAGCCATCTCATGCCACGCACGCCATGCCAGTGCACTTCTGCATATGGAAATCCGAGATTTGTAAATAAACTGCAGCTTTCTGCATGCACCTTCAACCAATGTATCCATGAGTCTCCCACAATCCAGATTATCTGTTTTCGAGCATGGAAAGCCATGGCTGTGTGGTGTCCTGTGAGGGAGAAGATGGTCTTACTAAAGTGCGTCATTCAGAACACCCCTACTGAACTTTATTGACCAATCCCTAGCTCCGCTCATTCTCATTTACATGCGGCTCCACCCTTCAATCCCCGGTAGTGATATGTGCTGGCTGCTAACTACCACCATGTTCGTGGACATGTACAGGATCAGATCGTGACAACGGTACATTAAAGTGCTATTCCCCTTTTTCCCCTTTAAGGTAGGCTCTGAAAAGAGCAGTTTTTTTTATTTTTGGCCACATATCGTACAGACATGTGGTATTTTATGTATTTTTTAGTATTTTTTGTCCTTGCTTTACTCTTGCAAACATTACAGAACCTTCTCTAAAGCAAGCCTTATGTTCCAAAAGAACATTGCATTTCCCAAAGAGGATAGCGCAACACCATCTCCTTCAAAGTAATGTGCATTGCTTGGAGCAATGTTATCGTGGCTACAAAAAAACATAACAACTCGTAGCATGAATGCACGCATGCTGCGATTGATGATGCACCTTGCGATGCTTTGATTAGGACAGAAAACAGAAGTGTTGTTCCATTGTACTCTCGGGAGTAAAGCAGAAAAAATAATTTTCGATGTTGGGAAGATGGTCATGAGTGCTTCAACCAACTGTGCCAAACCTGCCAACAAAGTACGTGAAGTCAGGTATCACAAGTGGCAAGCACCGTAGTGCAAAATTACCACATGAGGAGTGAACATTCTACGCATGTCTCTGCAAACTTGTTGAATTGCCGCAGCATTGGCATCAGTGTCAGCGCTCCACACCACCTCCACTCCTCGCACATCGAAATGGTGTGCCACATGCCTACTCTTGGCATAGTGTTGTAAGCCTTGTACAACAATGTCTCCAAGCAGCAAAACCCTGACCCTCTGCACCTCTGCCATTTTCAGTGTGCGCACCGACACAAAAGAGTAATGCAAACATCTGATTGGCTGATGCCTACAGTCGTCTTTCCATGCAGGATTTGCTGTAGAAACCCGTATGTGACACGCCCTATCAGCGGACAAGCGTTGTCTACGTGCGGCACGTAACTCTTACCCAGTCCTTCCACCCTTTCTGCAGCGGTACCAAAGTGAGTCCCCATTGGACACAACTAAGCGGGCGCACAATAATCGACCAATCAGATAAAACATCGCTAATTTTAACTCTGTCATCAACATTGCGCACTTCAAAATTACTGTTGATGATTCTTAATGGAAATTGCATACCATTGCAAAGCACCTACTTCACAAGCTACTGTGCAAGGATTGCAAATTTCTACGTACAGTCCATGCATGTCCACATGAAATGCATCAGTATAGAGTACAGGTATGTACATTTTAATCAGAGTACATGTGGAAGCCTTATGATTTTAAACAGACAAAATAATGCCGGTAAATGTCCATAGGGAACACATAACAACGCTCCCACTTTTAAAGTGCAAGATTGCTGATTTGTCATTAACAAATCACACGACTGCTTACTGTCTTCTGCATAACCTGTACATAAGTTGCAAGCATGCCTATTTAGGCATAGCTCTCAACCATTTTTGTCTTAAAGGCGGCTGAAATCAGCCGATTTAGATTTTGGTGGGTGAGGCGCCCATTGGAATGAATGGCCGTGCAGGAGGCTTGGCGGGTGAGTCTGCCCTTTACAAAGCGGGTGACAGCATGTGAGTTGAGAAGTATAATTTAGGGCAGACCTCAATTTTGCATGTGAAAATGTCGGAGTTCTGTACTCTGTACTGCCTACAGTAATGCTACTTGCAATGTGATCGTATGAGAATAGTAATCACTCCCCATTGTGGTGCTGACATATCCTTCGGAGGGTCTCCCGGTTTTTGGACATCCGTGCTTTTCATTAACAAATACAAAATGTTTGCCCCTCTAGTACTTTGCCCTATCGCTTACAAACCTCTCTCCTATGCATAGTACACTTTGTAAAGAACAAGGCATTTGCAAACCCTTAATAAATGTAGTTATTTTGAAGGGCTTTGAAGTACCATATTGAAAGTAGTATGCAAAGACTGCACAGAGAGAAGTGAAATGTGCACGTGGACTGGGTTGAAATATGAAAGTTGAATCCTCTGACGAAAGAAGTAGAAGTAAAGTCTGCAGTATCATGACGGCTGCAAACACACAAAGTAATTGATATCGTTTTTTTAATTCACAGTGAAGACTTCTCTCCTGAGAATCAATTGCATCTACACTGCAGACGACATAGCCGAAGAAACCTGGTCATCTTGCACAAAAAAGTAAGTACAGTACAACCTTCATATTGTAACTACTCCTTAAAGAGGCTGCGTGGGTTATTTGTTTATTTTGGCCACCAAAGCAAGCATTAATTTGTAAACCATTCTACCTACAAATATCCATTTATTGAACAAAGAATAACAGGTGGAATGGCTGACAAATCCCTGTGTGTTTGGTACTGAAATAACATCGGAAATCCTTAGAAGGTTAGATTGTAAAAATAAGTTGCGGTAGCAAGTTTTTGGCATTTCGGTTATTAATAAGAGTTCTCGTCACAAGTAGGGCACTTTGTACTCTCATCTAAAGCACATTGTACTAGTATACAAACAGTAAAGTAGCCTTACCAAATGATAGTTAGAGGTCACTGTGCGTTGACACACCATGCCAAAGAGCTTCCCCATCACAATTATGCACACATGCACACAGCACACATACATTGGACAACAGACAAAAGTACACTTTTTATTTCTCAACAGACACCAAAGAATGCCTACCAAAAAGCAGCTCCGTAGAAAGGAATGCAGAATAACAGCAAATAAAAATAAAGGTGCCCAATGTAAGCATCCACCTGTTGTACAGTTAGTGGAGAATCTTGGTACAATCCACCTAATGCAGTTGGGTAACATAATAAAAGAAGTCTCAACTACCGAAACTGTACTTCCTCCATCAAAATGTGTCACAAAACACAGAAATGTTGTAAAAAAAAACGGCTGCCAATACAGCTATGTTCCTAATAAGCCTGATAGTGTAAGAAGAACCCATAGTAAAAAAACTATTTTAGCAAAAATGTTTTGTCACAGAGTCCTTCAGAATCTACTAAGAAGAGGACCAAAGTCATCCTCACCCCTTAAAACGTACCGTAGAAAGTTAATTCTACAAGCACTCGTGGACAGTGCAATCCTTCTCAAACGGAAGTTGTTCATATTAGTGTTAAAAAGGATGAAAGCACTAACAAAACTAAGTGCCAAACTACAAATGAAACTGAGCAATAAACGGAATGTGAACAAAAATAATTTTTTGCATGTTTGTGGTGGTGAATGGAGTCACACAACAACACAGAGCCATATTTTAATGAAGAAGCATACAAACAAAATCAAACAAACACAATTTCCATCCATAGCAGTGGACAAGGGTATGAGAAAATTAATACTACCATCATGGAACAAGAAACACTGCTTACAAAACTATCTTCTGAAAACTCAGAATTACCTCTTGATTCAGCAGAACCACACCGTCCAGTATACAAATGGCCGTGCACATCAATGTGTGCCATTCCAAACAAAGCTTTCAAACCTTTACGTCAGTTCCTCAATCAACATGTAAAAGGTAAAGACAAAAGTAAAATGAAAGTGCTGCAAAATATGGATATTTGTGCAGTGCGGAAAGAAACATGACTAAAAGGACATTCATTAGCCTGCATTTCTGGGTCTATTTCCAAAAGTACCTTCCATGATATCAAAAGAATATCAGTACATCATTCCAAAGTAAGACATTTAGTATATAAAATATACTGTGCAAAAAGTCCAGCTTCACAATTAGGCAATTTAAATACCACTCTTCTGCATGGTACACCCAAATACTTACAAGAAGAAATGGATGTATTCAGAAAAAGTATTTTGGAAGTGAGAGCCACGTAGAAAATGCAACAGTTTTAGAGCATAGTAGCAGCAATTCTGCACATAGCAACCTTCTATTACACACATACAGAAAAGAAATACTAAAATTTAAAAGGTCATCGGCTGAAATACCAAACCATGTGTGTGTATGTTGCCGCAGAACGTTTTACAAAAGGAACACAAAAAATGCATACAAAATAGAAAACAATGAAGACTCTAAATGGTTTGAATTAGTTTTGTACCTTTTAGCTGAAAGCAAATATGAAATAACTGAACGCCTAATATGTTGCAGTTACTGTACTGCAAAATTAGACAACAACCACACTCCTTCACGTGCAATTAAAAATAATTTGGAATTTTTCTATTACCAAAAATCCTGCAACAGCTCAATTTATATGAGAGCATAATAATTCAAACAGTTCACCCTTTTCAAGCAATTATACGCCTTCATCCGAAAACAGCAAATTTACCTTCCTCTGAATTGGTGAAAGGCATTTGTGGGAAAGTAATTTACTTGCCATTAGATCTAACGGAAAATGTGCACACTCTAGGAGTGGAACGTTCAATAGAGCATTCTTCAATAGTCTTGGTAAATGGAGTACCAACAAAGGACAAACAAATTTGCCAACAATTAGTAGACTTACACAAAGTTACACAAGCATTGCAATATCTAAAAGACAACAATGAGTACTACAAGGAAATAAATATTGATGAAAGCTTAAGGCAAACAACTGAAATAATTCAAGAGCCATCAGAAACTGGACAATTCAAACTTCTGGATCCAGCTACAGTATCCACTCTTTTGGACCATTACACAATTCATCCATTGCATTCCAATGAAAGTATAGATGATGCACTAGAAACTTACCAAATGCGACAAACCAAAGGGTCACCAATGAGTATTTGGGACAAAAGTATAGAAGCACGTGCTTTTCCACTGCTATTTCCTACTGGCAAAGGTGGGAGATACGATGATAGACCCACTCAGATTGGGGCATCAGAATACCGCTCATTACGAATGTTTTCGCATGATCCCAGATTTAGACAAAATGTGGAATACATATTCCACTTACTATATGAAAGTGAATTAGCAACACTATGTTATGGAGTTGCACACATTCTTAAATCTGGAAGGCACTTTCAAAATATGTCAGCTATGCAGTTAATACAAAAAGTACAAGAAAAAGATGAGGTTTTACAATCAAGTATAACAAATTTGTTTGCAAACATGCGTGGTACAAAGGAATACTGGTTTAGATGGCACGGAGACATACGTTGAATGATCAGAAACCTTGGACCACCAACTTAGTTTGTGATGCTAAGTTGTGCAGAATATGCATGGGAAGATTTACAGGAGTTCCTACGCATAGCAAATAGCAACAAAAACAACATAGATATATTAACACCTGGAGAACTTTGCTCTCTAGATCCAGTTAATGTCTCAAGATATTTCCATCATCGTTTCATTGCAATGCTACACTTTATTTGCAATAAGACTGTTCCTACACTTGGAGAAGTGGAACAGTTCTTTTTGAGAAAAGAATATTAAGCGAGAGGAGCACCACATATTCACATGCTGTTATGGATCAAAGGTGCACCGAAATTTGGGCACAACAGTGATAGCACAGTTTTGCAGTTTATCCAAAAAATATGTCACATGTGAACTCCCTTCACAACAGACAAATATGGGGTCATTACGACCCAGGCGATAAGTACACCAACTTTACCACCATGGTGTAAACTATGTTTACACCATGGTGGATGGCGGATTTACCGCCCCATTCCAAGGTGAGTGGGGCGGTAAATCCCCATTTCCCATTTACCCTTCCCCATTTTTGCCCCATAGGGCATAATGGGAGTGGGGAAGGCGCTAATTACGGCACCGTAAATTACGGTGCCGTAATTAGCACCAAGGCGGTTTAGCGCCATGGATTTTAACGCCTGCTAAAGCAGCCGTTAAAATTGGAATCAGGCGTTAAGGGTTAACGACGGCGTTCACCCTTAACGCCTGAGTTGTAATGAGGCCCATAGTGAGCTGCATGGGCAGATTTTACAAATTCAAAGACACAAATGTGGCAAATATTGTCGCCGTAAATACAAAAACAATGATAAATACTACACCAAATGCTGCTTTGGTTTCCCTAGACCAGTTATAGAAACAGGTGAAGTAAACAACTTCATGTCTTAAGTTCGATATAGTGTTAAAGGTAAATCACCTAAAAACACTTATTACATAAAAAGAAGGGAAGAATCAAAATATGTCAATGATTACAATGCAATCATTGCCCTATTATGGAATGCAAACATAGATGTGCAATTACATTGCAGACAATTCAACTGCTGTTGCACAATATGTTACAGCCTACTTAACAAAAGCAGAAAAAACAGAGCATCAAGACCTCTGGGATGACCTAGCATCAGACAAAACATTATCACAGAAATTGTACAGCCTAGGCATAAAAATGCTCTCTCATAGAGAATGTGGTGCCTATGAAGCAGCAGATCGGTTAACCGGCACTGCTTTGTATGGAAAATCAGACAACATAGTATGGCTCTGTCTTGGTCCTGCAAAATCTAGAAAAAGAGTGCTAAAATCATATGAGGACATAGAAACAATTGCCAGAAATGATCCCAACAGCTAAGACATTCTAAAAAACAATTTACTGGACACATATTATCCGAACAGGAGTACCACTCTGGAAAGCATGTGTCTATACCACATAGCTCAAAACTTTGCATACAAAAATAATGTAAAACTCGATGAAAGCAAACGTAGATATAGAGTGACTGATTCTAAAGGGAGCTTAGAGAAACCTAACAAACGAAGCTTAATTAATCATGTGAAATTGTCATTAAAAACTCATCAAAAGAAAGAACTATATTACATGTCTCTGTTACAACTTTTCAAACCATGGAGAAAAGAGGAAGACATACTAGATAATTATGAGTGCTATGAAGATGCTTTCAAAGCAAATGAAAGCACTATCACCGATGTTAACTTTACGCAGTACAAAACAATGTTACACAATGAGCAGTACCAAGAAGAAGAAATTCAGGCCCAACTAGATAAAGACTCTTCTGACAGTAGTCAACCTTCTGTAACAGGAAGTCAAGAACCATTAGGACAACCACTAATATCAAATGAGGCTGAAGTTGCTATGGCAGAAGTAGAAAACACCATGTATCAGTATCAAGAAGATACAGAGGACTTAACTGTACAACAAGCAAAACTTAACAACGATCAGCGCACCATTTTTGAAGAGGTAACAAAACAAATTGTGCATGGCGTACAACACGAAAATAAAGAATGTACCTGCCAAAATTACAAACCTATACTGCTGTACGTCAGTGGTGAAGCTGGATCAGGGAAAACATTCTTATAATCAAAATGATCAGCAAGTTCCTTCCACAATTGACAAACAACAAACTGTCAGCTGTTGTAAAAGCCCCCAAGTTTTAGCTGCCTACAACATAGGTGGTGTGACTTTGCACCGATTACTACTGCTTCCATTAGAGCATCAAAATAAATTAAATTGCTACAAACTTTATGCTGAAGCTGCAATGGAATTACGTAGAGTATTGAAACAAATGAAAATGCTACTAATAGATGAAGTGAGCATGGTCTCCAATCTAATGTTGGCTTTGATTCATCTCAGATTGCAAGAAGTACTTAAAAGTAATAACGAAGAACTCTTTGCAGGGAAACACATTATCGTTTTCGGAGATCTTCTACAATTGACACTAGTAAAAGGTGAACCGATTTTTAAAACCTTAGGCCACAAATTCTGCCGGAAAACTGTTGGTAGAATAGGTAATGTTAACCTTTGGCAACATTTCCAATGCAGAGAATTAACTGAGAACATGCGGCAATCTGCAGATCTCACTTATGCCAACATCTTAAAAAGTATTAGAGTTGG
The DNA here is from genome assembly GCF_040938575.1 of Ambystoma mexicanum. Taxonomy (NCBI): domain Eukaryota; kingdom Metazoa; phylum Chordata; class Amphibia; order Caudata; family Ambystomatidae; genus Ambystoma; species Ambystoma mexicanum. The sequence continues at coordinate 962,647,050 of NC_090937.1, read as the reverse complement.
TGTATTATCGCTAGAAGAACAAGCTGTATTAAAAAAGCAGCATATACATGCACTTTATGGCGATAATGCATGTGCAACTGATGTTATGGAACAAATAGCACACAAAAATGTCAATTGTATGGCTTTAATGCCAACTCTTGCAAGCTGTTTCAAATTCAATGAAACGATGTTAAAGAAAGAAATGCAAGCAATAATAGAAATTAGCGCCACAGACAAACTAGGCGTACATGGTTTGACAGTACCCATGTGTGAGCAAGCCACAACAATACTAAATAGTTTAGAAAATTCAATCTCCAACACAGCTTGGTTGGAAAAAGTATTGAAATTATCATTAAATTGTAGAGTAATGCTTAAACATATCCTTGACGTAGAGCAAGGGCTAGTTAATGGAGCACTGGGCACAGTTGTTGGTTTTCAATCATACCCACGTGATAGCAGCATTCAGTTTGTAAATATTCGCTTTGATAAAGTTTCAGAAGTGAAAAGGATAGGGTGCTCAATGGCTCGATTTCTTCTCTTCAAAGACATGTTTGTACGTAGAGAGCAATTGTCTCTAACTCTTGCATATGCAGTTACCATTCATAAATCTCAAAGTCTTACCCTAGAGAAAGCATTGATAGATATAGGAAAGAAGTGTTTAAGGAAGGCATGAGCTATGTAGCAGTCAAAGCTGATATTCCTTGCATTCTAGAATACAATAGATTTCGTTCACTGTACACCCCTCATCTGAAACAATACCCTGTTCCAGATAAAGTGAAACGTGGTAAAAGAAAAGTAAATGAAACAGAAATGCAACAGAATCCAACAGGAAATTCCGCAAAAAAAAGAAAAGAAGCTAAAGTTTCATCAATTTCCGCAAACATAGAAGAACCTATCAGGGAATGTAAACCAGGCACGTCGGCAAAGAAGCAACAGAAAAAAACGAAAAATGCACTCAGATACAGAACTTGCTGGCCCATTCAAATTTACAAATGAAAGTGGGGTAAGTTGCTATGCAAATGTAGCAATGAATATTCTATTTCAATTGCCACCAATTGTTAACAATATTTACCTGCACAGCACAGACCAATTGTGTTTGCAAATGTTAGTGCTGCATAGAAATGCAACAAGCAATCCTGACAACACATACAGTGTTCATGGAGTAAGGCAAGAATTGGACGACTGTGCTGGAATGGTGAGATTCACTATGAACTCACAAGAAGATCCACAAGAATTTCTAATGTACATACTATTAGTATTGGAAAACAAAAGCATACCTGTAAATGAAATCTTCCAAATTTTGTACATGTGGAAACATACAAGCACTCTCTGTAACAAAGTGATACAGGAAGAAATCCCAAATGAGCGATTTGTATATATTTCGATACCAAATTGTGAGAACATTCCATTTCAGCAACTTGTACAAAATGCAAACCATGGCAGATTATGTAGTGTTTGCAAATCAGACAATCGCTCTACCTTACTGATACAATTACATAGTTCCTACATAATACTTTTGCTTCTACGTTATAATGCAGATGGCACCAAAAACAACTGCAAACTAACTGGATTTACACACGGTCAAGTGTCACTTGGAAAGAAAACCTTTACAACAGTAGGAATATTCTACCATGCAGGAGCTACAACCAATGCAGGTCACTACACTGCATACATTAAAACAAATTGTGGATGGTTTGAATGTAATGATAGCAGCATTACTCTAAAGCAGAGGTTGCTAGCTAACCTAACAAATGCGTATTTAATGTTCTTGAAGCCAAAATTTACGAAATAATGTGTACTTCAAAATTACCAACAAAGTATGTGAAAGACTACAAACAGTTAGATTACGCCCACAGGTATCTAACTACCCAACAGGATGGAAGAATGACACAAATAAATGATTATCACAGATCATTGGAAACAAATGCACAGGCAGAATATGCATGTAGGTATCTAAGTGTTGTTAAAAATCGGCAGGAAGGCAACAAAGAAAACATTGATGGGAAAGATGAAGGAAACAGGATGTAACAACGACACAAATGAATGAGTATCAAAAATCTGTAGGAACAAATGCACAGTTAGAATACGCCTACAGGTATCTAAGTGTTGTCAAAAATGGGCAGGAAGGCAACAAACATAACATTGATCAGAAAAATGAAGAAAACACTGAAAGGAAAAAATGAAGTACTTAGTTGCATAAGAAATGAAGGTTTTTTTAATCCGACAAGGATTTTTTTCCCCAGTCCCAAGGATTAGAAATGCAAACACAGAAACTGAGCGCAATGCACAGTACACTGATTTGTAAACTAAATATGAGGGTCTAAAAAAAAAAGTTAACTGTCTATCATGCAATGTGGTAAATGTGGAAAAACTGCTAACATTAACACACCTTTTTCTTTCATCACAGAAATGGAAAAAGTGATACTTCCTGCAAGTACGATAACCAATTTTAAAAAAGTTTATGGATTCTGAACAAAGTAAGGTGTAAGTATATTGGCAGGCATTTTCTACACATGGGAATCTACTCGTCTAATCTATGGTAGTAATATGCTGCAGTGCCTTGTAGGCTGGCCTTTCATCTGCGGTGAGTAACCTACCACCTACGCCTTACAACCAAGTTTCAAGGAGTACAGGTCCTATCCACAACCATCGCTGCATATGTAAAACATGGTGCTTATAAATTAGCTGCTTATAAATTTACTTTTCGGACCATCGTCTGTAGCCATGAAGTGAAGAAACTAGGGCATCAACACAACGACCACAATCCACCACACCCATATTAACTTGTAACTCCACTGCTTATGACTTCAGTCTTGCGTGCATGGGCTTTAGCCATGCACCCAAGACTGCAGGGTCTCCCCACAACCACCTCGGTGATGTGTGGTAGTGGGGTTATTCTATAGGTGTGTTATCCTTCAGTACCTCTGCCCAGAGTCTTCCCTCCTAGGTGTATGTCTGTAGATCTTACATGGGATGGGTGTGCAGTGTCTTCCAAGTCTAGTACTTACCACTTTGTTCTTGGTTGCATGGCCTTTGGCCATGCACCCAAGACTGCACGTACTCCCCACAACTTGCCAATCAAAACGCAACACTACGGGTGTGTGCATGGGTGCCACATGCGGCGGTGGTTGTGGCCAGGGCCTACAGTCTTGGAAGTAAGGCCATCGGCCATTCATCCAAGACTCTAGACCCTGGCCACAACCACCGTAGCATGTGCCAACCATGGCAGCGTACTAATGAATATAATAATAGCCATTGGAAACAGTAATGTACGTGTCCTTACAAATCTAACAACTCCCCCGTGCACTGCATGGGCTGAAATACTGGCCTTATTGGACCCCTCATTTTCTGTGCGTGCAAGAAGGCCACAGAACATACGTCATAAAGTAGGTATAAGTGTATTATACTCCCCACAACTTGACAATGAAAATGCAACACAAGGGGTATATGCATGGGTGCCACATGCGGCGGTGGTTGTGGCCAGGGCCTAGAGTCTTGGAAGTAAAGCCTTCGGCCTTCGGCCGACGGCCATGCATCCAAAACTCTAGGCCCTGGCCACAACCACCGTAGCATGTGCCAACCATGGCAGCGTACTAATGAATATAAGAAAAGAGTTGTCCCCTGTTTATCTTGCTTAGGTAGTTCAAGGAATGGTTTTAACACAGTGGTAATTGCGATACAATTCTCGCTTTTATTTGTACTGGTGCTTAGTTGTTTCATCATTCAGTTGGTTATGCATTTGGTACATATTTGGTACATATTAGGGATAACTGTGTCCCTGGTTTGTCAGGAGCCACCTCGCAGACTGCACGCGAACTTCAAGCAGCCGAACAGGCCCAACAGGAGCCACTGTCTCAACAGGACAGCTACCCATCAGCACGAACCAGGACCCCACAGGGGGCTACAGATTGTACACAATAGCCTTGATAAAGACCCACGGGTCGAAACACGTGTCGGCTGACAAACCAGGGACACAGTTTTCCCTAATATGTACCAAATGCATAACCAACTGAATGATGAAACAACTAAGCACCAGTACAAATAAAAGCGAGAATTGTATCACAATTACCACTGTGTTGGAACCATTCCTTGAACTACCTAAGCAAGATAACCAGGGGACAACTCTTTCCTTATACTCAAACAATTGGGGTACTGGCTAAACCCCTACAGCTCCTGTGATCTTGCAACAATTGAACCATATTAGTAAACTTGGCAACCAACAGGGCTCAGCAAAGGTTTTTCCAGAACTAGAGCCAACCACGATTCTACTAATGAATATAAGAATAGCCATTGGAAACAGTAATGTTTTCACAGCATGTAGGCAATTTCAATATTCCCTACCACCACACGTGTCCTTACAAATGTAACAACTCCCCCATGCAGTGCACGGGCTCAAATACTGGCCTTATTGGACCCCTCCTTTTCTGTGCGTACAAGGAGGCCATAGAACATACGTCATTAAGTAGGTATAAGTGTACTGTGGGTACAAGATGTCCATACACAATTCATCATGACGACCGACCCCCAGAACAAGTGCATTAAACACCCATATGTTAAGACTGTAGCCCCTGGCCACTACCACCGTAGCATGTGCCACCCATGGCGGCGTACTAATGAATATAATAATAGCCATTGGGAAAAATTATGCATTCACGGCATGTTGTCAATTTCAATGTTGCCTATCTATACCCGTGTGCTTTCACGAATAACAAATTTCCTGTCCACTACATGGACGGAAGTGTTACAAATTTCCTGCCCACTACATGGACTGAAGTGCCATCGTTATTACCCCCACATTTAGTGTACGTACAAGTTGTCCATAGAAATTACATCATGATGGCCGAAGAACAAATGCATAGATCACCCATTTCTTACTGTGTGAACCTTTCCCAATGCTCTGTGACACAGCAAAATATGGTAATGAAAAAAGCATGTGTACGCTTCCCGCGGATCCAAGATGTCGGGCGCATCCAAACCATCTGACGCAGAACACGTATCGCAGCAGCCAATGGGCAGAGACGTCGCGTGTACGCGGTCATGACGGCAGCCCCTTATCCAATCGGTTTGTTGTTCGTCGACCAAACAGCGAAGTGTGACCGCGGAGCAAACATAGATATCACTAATTATTTCAGACCTACTTTTTCATAATAATAAATAAACGTACTGCACGTATGGTGACAAAATTTACAAAAGCACGCTTTCTGGACCAAGCCCCTGTACCTGCCATAGATTTCGTCAATATCCGGCCAGCGGTTTCACCTGTAGCCGTGCGCAACGTTTTTCCCGCATTCAGTCTATGGGAAAAAATACGTTTTGGGACCCCCCCTATAACTCTGATCCCCCTGACGAATACTCAGCAACTTTACAAGAAAATTCAGAGTGGCCCATATACTTTTTTTGCAAAGTTTGGTCAGGATTCGTCCAGGGGGAGCGGAGTTATAAGCCGCCCAAAAAGTGTTCTTCCTATGGAAACAGCAACATATATATATATATATATATATATATATATATATATATATATATATATATATATATATATATATATATATATATATATATATATATATATATATATATATATATATATATATATATATATATATATATATATATATATATATATATATATATATATATATATCTTAATTGTGTCTGCTTTACCTTTATGATTGCAATGGCTCTTGGTTTGTAGAAGTGAGGGCTGATTGGGCCTTTTCACCTCTGCTCTTTCTTGTACTCCTGCAGAGCAGAATCCAATTCATCACACAGACACACTCCTGGCAGTAGGTTGAGGGCAAAGGCAAGTGGTAGAGAAGATGACGCCAAACACATAAAACGTGGAGTAGGACAGCGGCCACTAATTGTGGCAAACGACTGAAGCTGCTCATCCCCAAGGAATTGAAGGAAAGGTTATGGAACAATGACCTCTGCCACCGTTCTTTTAGAGCTCACGTAGGCTTCTAAAGACAAACCTTTTTCACCATTCCCACCGGCGGCCGGACCCAGTGTCCTCAACATCCTCGCTGAAACGATGCGCGAGTTAAGCCGGGGGATGTGATGGTAAACTCGTTGCAGTGAATCAACGGAATTGCCCACGACACAACCTGCCATGGAGCGCCTCGTTTTAAATTGCTGCCGGTGTGGTAGGAATCAATCTGCTCTCCTGATTGCTAAATCATTTTGAATGAGACACTAATTGCTATGCACTGATGGGGAGACCAGAATCAATTAGGTGTCACAAACATGCTTATGAATCGCATGGCTGCTTAGATTGAAGCAGCCACATCTCGCCTTCCCGGCGTAACTAGGATTGTGTGGAAGTCTGACTTTATAGGCACATGGTTCTGAAAGGAAAAAGGAAAAGAAACCACATTTCTTTTGAGGATTGCACAGGGAGAAAGAGACGAAATGCATCCAGGACAGTGTCCACGCAGCAAAGTCGCCAAGTCCTTGCCCTCTGCAGACTGGCACAGAGGGATGGAGCTTTCCAACGTGCCGTGCTTTCATCCTTGGAGCAGCGTGCGCTGGCCCTGGAGCTCGCCTGCTGTCACCTCCATCCTCGCAGGTTTATGGGACGGCGCGCAGTCATCAGGCTCAATCGAGGCTTTGGAGTTCAATGGAGGCGCCAATTAACAGAGCACTCTGCGTCTAGCAGGGTAGACATGTTTTTGTTTCCCTTACTGTGCCAGACAAATTAATACTCTTTGTCATTACCTATGACACCATGTGCCCCGGGCTCTGGGGAACAACAGACAATGCGGAGTCTCAACTATGCATTCAAATGCAGTTGTTCAGAAAAACGTACGCCATGAATTGGGGCCGGCTTTTGATTTTCAGTACAGGGCAACATTTTATTTTTTATATCCTTAATCCTTAACACTAATGACTGTGAATTACTATAAACTTGTCCACTATGTAGTGGAAACAATTAAAATAGAAATGAAGGGTCATTTTGCCCAAAAGTGCCAAGAGAAGTGGCCCCCTCTGTAATTTAGGATTCAAAACAATGTACTCTATTTTATCGACGTATTTCTACAATGATGTACACATTGTCAAGTTGATTTATCATGAGACTTGTGCACATTTAAAGTCACCTGTATAAAATGGAGAATTGTTTTAGTTTTTAAAATTCAACCACTTATTTGTACCAATTTGAGCTGAGAAGATATGTGGTCAAATGCCTACATTTCAGACTTGCGTCACATTCTGACTTAAACACATAATCAGAGTGTGGGATCCTGGGCAAATTATTCAATCTCTGTGTGCCTTACCTGACACTGTTACGTGCCCCTAGAAGTGATTGTGTGCAGTGTGCCCTGTTCCAAAAAGTCTCACTCATGTTTAAATAGGCAGGTGTTGCTCCATATATAATAATAGTGACCCTTCTTATTCACCATACAAAGTAGCAGATGTTGTTTGGAAATGTGTATGTTTCCTATAGAATATTGATTACATTTCCAAATGCTGTTGCACACTGTCTCTCTCATGCATAGGAGCACCAACTCACACACAAATGGGAATTGCGTTAAGAAGGAGCAGATGTATGGTGATTGTGGAGGGGTCAAAGGTGAAAAGCAAGTGGATGGAATAGAAAAGCCACAGCAGATGGAAAGGGACAATTGGTAGACTGGCGTTACCACACTATTGTTCTTGCTTCTCTTTTGCTCTGTTTTCATAATTTCATAATGCACATTTGTTGAATAGAAGGCACGTACCTTTTATTCTTAGCGCATGATTAAATGAGATTTACTTCCGAGCGAGGGTCTGCAGTGTACACTTTTCATGCTATGGCAATCATTTTCCCTCCTCTTCCCTTTCCTCCTTCCATCTCTCCCACTCATACTCCTCAATGTCCATTGTCTCTCTTCCTCAATCTTCCTTCTCCTGATCCCTCCTTCTCTCTCTCCACAGGTCACTCCTCATCCCTTCCTCAATCTGTCCTCCTTGTTCACCTCTCTTCCCAAACCCATTTACCTTCACACTCACTTCTCCCACCGACTCCACCTTCCCTCCCATCTCTCACTCCACATTTCTTTCTCCCTGCCTCTTTCTCTCACAGTCTTTACCTTTAATAATCTCTCTCTTTTTCCTTTATGTTCCTCCCCCTGTCTATCATTCCCTTGGTCAGTTAGGCAGATGCACCCTCTGGTTGCACACAGAGTTTCGCAGCACGTGTGTTGACATGTCAAGCTATACTATTGGAATTGAAACTTGTGGTTTCCACATTCAAACAGATCTCTGCAACAGGTGCTTCCTTATATGAAAATATTGAGCTATCTTACTGGAGGCTGGTCCTTGACTTGTAGATAAGTTTCAGATTAGTGCCATCTCCCAAAGGCATCCCCTCTATTTTACTGGATGGAAATGCTGCTACAAACTCTGTCTCTGCTAGAATGAAATGCCGACCTTGAAGAAGAAATATAATTTAAAGTTCAGATCATGTCCCACGCTTCACCTCCAGCAAAGCACAGAACTTGCTGTCCTTGATAGGATGGCAGCATCCTGAAAGTGGACAGGGGACTGCATTTATCAATGGACAGCATCCTGCCAGGGTGCTGGGCCCCATGTGCTTGGTTCTCGTGGGGATCAAGGGCAGGCGAGGCTTCTTCCCTGCAATCAGGGTTCACAGACTTATGAATCAAGGGAGGGTTTAGTGATATAAAGGGTGCACTGTAGAGTGGGGGCACAGGGTGTAGTGTTTGCACCCCACAAGAGGAAGGTGTGTGGGTAGCACTCAATTATACTACACAATGGAACAATGTCAATCTACAGTTATATCAATGATCTACATATCAGGGTGCCACCTGGCCTCTGCAGATGTGGCACCAAACAGAGGATGAGGGAACCAGGAAGGCTCCATAGAGAGGTGGTGAGGAATAGGAATATGGGATGGGATGGCAAAGTTTCAGGGAGAAAGCAAGGGAGACAGAGAGGTTGGCTCAAAATCATGGGAGAATAGGAGGTGGATTAAAGAGGCAAAGAAAAAGCTAGGTTTGATGAGCAAGAGGGACAGAAAAAAAGGAGTCAAAATTAAAGAGAAAGGAAGGAAAGAAAGAATGAAAATAAATTGAAATGTAGAAAGTTAAAGCAGGAAAAGTTAATCAGTAAAACAAAATAGCGAAAAGGAGAAACTAAAGAACAAACATGAAAACTGTGACGGAAAACCAACAATTAATTTATCATAAAAGCAGCAGAGAGAAATGTGTAAACTTATTTGAATGCAGTTTATAAAAGCTACAGTGTTAAACCCCAAAATACAAAAATCCAGAATTACCATATTACACAAACCCACTTTTTCCAAGAAAATACCTGAAGAAACTGCCAGTAGGGGGTTTGAAAATACTTGGAGACACTGTGGAGTCTGTAGTTCACAAGCTGTCAAGGTGTGGCCTTGTAATTGTAGTTGGTTATTTATAATGCACTTTCTAAGCATGGATCTGGGAATCAAACCTGTGTTGCTCTGCATCGTCTTGTTTCTAAGGCAAGCGTGTTTCCCCCGAGCTATCTTCCCAAGACCAAGAAAGACCAAGACCTCCCTTTCATAGGCAAGACCAAAGAAGAGAGACCTTTGCATGACTTTGATGTGGTGTGCATCATGTGGTTCATTTAGACGCAACATACACAACCAACGCTGCTCCCACATCAGCCAAACAGCTTTAGCCTGTCCCCCAGTCAAAGATCAGGTCGTCCATGAACATCCATTAGTCAACTTGGCACAGTGGCCTACCCACTTTGAATTGAGCAGCATTTGCTAATTTTGCAAGATGCATGGTAACACTCCAGCAAGCCTGTGCCCGGCAGGAGAGGAGACAGAAACCCTGCCACCCAGCTCCAAATTTGTATTTTCTATTTTTTTCGTAAGCATTTGAATTTTTATTATTATTAGTGTTATTTATTTGTTATATGGCGCCACACGCCCATAGGCCTCAGAGCACATAATCAACAATACAAGACTAACAATACAAGAAGGCAGAGTCAAAGGGTGAAATTAAGAGTAGGCTTCGAGATCAAATTCACATTAACCTGGTTAAAGATTTACTATGTTGGTTTTTACGTCGTCAATTAAATTAGACGGTCCGATAGCACAGCGAGTACAGCACTCTCTTTGACATCTGCGCAGAGCCTGCTGACGCAGGTTTGAATCCCGGCAGGGCCTAACTCAGCCTTTCATCCTTCCGAGGTTGATAAATGAGCACCACACACCGTGGATAATAATAAGCAGCGCTCAGATGCCTGAGGTTTCGTAGCGCTACATTATTATTATAGGTAGGTTTTCACAGCGCCTTTGAACTCTGTCAGAGATTGGGAAGTTCTCAGCGCTAAAGCAAGCACATTCCATTCGTTAGGTTCCTTGCAGATTCACAACCGTGGCGAAAAGAAACATCTGGCCCCATTGATCAAGGATTATGGTTGCAAGTGTCCCCTCTTCCCCCATGTACTTAGCGCTCATAACTTCATGAATGATTAGCTGAACATCTTAATCCTGGATGGGGCCTGGATACTTTGCCGTTCGTGGTGTGTGCCTGAGTGTTACGTTATGTTATGTTATTACATTTCTATAGCGTCAAAGCCCATAGGCATCCAGGCGCGATCACAGAGTAGGGGAACAAAGAGACAAGCCGGAGCATAAAATGTACTCAAACAATCTGGTCTTCAGCAATTTTCTGAAGTCAAAGTGATCCTCCTCCTTTCAGAGAACCTCCGGCAGCTCGTTCCAGGTCCTTGCCGCCAGTGCTGGGAATGCACGACCATTTCCCCAAGCCCTTTTTATACAATCTACTTTAAGGCACAGGCCTGTGCAGATTGGAGATTTCTTTTAGGGTGATAAATGGCCACCCTTTCTTTAAGATATTGGGAAGCGAGTCCAAAAATGCATTTATGACATACTTCAATAGCTTAAAGGAAATCCTTGCAGTGATTGGTAACCAATGCAGCTCCCTCCGGGCTATGGATGTATGTTTATCCCGGCCCATTTGATAGACCACTCGTACCGGCATTTTGTACCTCTGCAGTTTTTTAATGTTTTCTTTACTGGCACCATTCAATAGGCCATTGCAATAAACCAAGCGTGGGAGTATCACTGTCCTAACTAGTTTAACCCGATAGTCTTTTGAGATTAAGGGAGTTACCTTCCTTAGTACTTTTAGATGGGAGTTGGTACTTTTTACAATGGCTTCCACCTAGGCCCCTGCATTCAAGCTGGCCTCCATGTAGGTGCCGAGGGTTTTTACTTTAGGTGCCAGTATTATCCTTCTACCCTCAACCTCAAAGTCATCAAACGCTTGGTCCAAACTGTCCCTGGCCTGTTGTGATCCATATATCATCAACTCTATCTTAGTGGCGTTTAAACATAACCAGTTGTTGGACATCCAACCTTTTATAATCTGATAGGCCTGATGTAGCTTTTCCTGGTCTTCTGCATGATTTCTGCTAATCTCTACCAGCAGCTGAAAGTCGTTCACATAATTAGTAAAAAAAGAGACCAAGTTCTTCCAACTTCATACACAGAGGGACAATGGGCCTCATTACACGGTAGGTGCTAAACCACTGCCGGTAATTTACCGATTCTGCCACGGCGGAATGGGGAATTACCACCCCATTCCGAGGTTGGCGGGGCAGTCATTCCCTATGCCGCCATGGCCCTTCCCCATTCCTATTTTTGTCCCATAGTGCATAATGGGAATGGGGAAAGCGCTAATTACGGTACCGCAAATTGCGGTACCGTAATTAGCACCAAGGTCCCTTTGAGGGTCCCTACTTTAACGGCTGGTCTACACCAGCCATTAAGGTCGGGTCCCGCAAAGGGACCTCGTAGTAAGGCGGTAAGGGTTAACGGTCACCGGTAGCATTACTGGTGACCCTTAATCCTTACCACCTTCCGTGTAATGAGGCCCAATGTATGCATTCAAATGCAGAGGGGACAAACATGCCCCCCGAGGAACTCCACAGGTGATGGTTTCCAATTCAGATGATGAATCACCCCAATAAACCCTTGATTTGCGTCCTTCCAAGAAGGACTTCAACCATTTGATCGCCTTCTCAGAGTGGCCACACACAGAGACCAGTCTTTCCAACAAGATTCCATGATCTAGCAGATCGAACGCTGCCAATAAATCCAGTCAAACCAGCAGGCCCGGTCTGCTTCCAACATGGACAAAATATGGGTCTGAAGGTCTAGTAAAGCACTTTCAGTGCCATGAAAGCATTGTAAGCCCGACTGCTTCTTATATAAAATGTGAGCCGTTGCCTATTGGGCTAGAAGCTCTGTAGTTGCGACTTTATCAACTAATTATAGTAAAAACAGCGTGTTTGTAATAGGGCCTAGGTTTGCTGTGTCTTTAGGATCTAAACCTTCTTTTTTTTAAGTGGAGTCACTGCCACATCTTTAATAACTTGCGGTATACTACCAACACTTGTGTATGAGTGTGATGCAAATAAAATATCATATCATATCAGTGGCATTAGGAAATCTACATAAAAATGGGGCAAAGATTTCTTTGTGCTCTAAAATCAGCTTGGAGGGAAGGAGGTCTCCTGGGCAGCTTGCGGGGTGCATTGTGTTTAATATATTTTGAATATCTGCGATGGTCATCATGGAAAACCCGAACCCCTCAATAGGTCGTCTCTGGCTTTGGTCTCCTAAATTGTTTGTCACACTGTCATCCGTTAGATTTTCTTGTTCCAAATTACAGCAAGCATTAGGAGGGGTAGATTTCTGTTTATCCAACTCTTCCTTGATCTTTTTTTGAGCACACTGGAGTTTGTTGGAAAAGGATTTTTGGACCCGGATACAGTCATCCTTCGTGGGTTTGATAGTATGAATGAGAGCTTTAGGCTTTTCCCAAGATCTAAAAAGTTTAAAAAGTTCTCTTGTTTGGTTGTCTGCCAGATGTATACAGTCATTAAAATTGCTACTTTTTGCTTCAGTGAATTTATCTTTATACTCTTTTTCACCGAGTTTCCATGTTTTATTTTTATTTTCAGGGGTTCTATCTTTCAGCCAGGCATGCTCAGTTTGCCTCTTACTAGCTTTCAATTGTACTAGGGCTAGAAAGAACCATTTCTGGTTACTAGGAGCATTTCTGATATTTCAGGTTTTCAGAGGGGCAAGTCTGTCTATCATAGTCGTTAAATCTTTATTATAATAGGTTATAAGAGTACCTGGATCATCTGAGTCATCTGTATTAGTCATCAATCCATTCATGCAGTCAGTCCAGTCAGTTGCTGTAATGGTCTGGTAGATTCTACTTAAGACCTTACACAAAGGTTTGTGCTGTACTTTGAGTGGCATTGGAAGTTGTAATTGACAGGAAATAGAGTAGTCATCAGACGAAACGCATGGTGTGATTACAATTTCCGTCAGTACAATATTACTACTCCCTACCCAGTCAAGGTTATTCCATTTTATATGGGTTGGTCCAGAGTTATGAATGATAATATTATCATTTTTTGAGGTGTTTCTCAAGCTCCAGGGCTTTCTTATCTTTAGGAAGGGCCTTCCAAAGAATCAAGTCTCCCAGTAAAACAACAGCAGAGTTAGCTGATTGTAAGGGGAATAGCGCATTAATAAGGTTCTCATTAAACTTTTCAGATTCTCCTGACGAACTATAAATCAATGCAAAGTTAATGCTAAAATTGAAATTAGGTATACGTTGTATGTGCAACATGTCACAGCCCTCACAGTCTATTTTAACTTCATATATACCAAGTTCTTTCTTACATCTGATGAGAACTCCGCCGCCCAGTCCACCCTCACAATGTTTTCCAATAAAAACATACCTGGGTGCGGTCACTTGAACAATCAGGGGGCATGAGCATCAGAAAGCTATGTTTCTGTAACACACATGATGTCCACATTATGCTGTAAAATAAAGTCATGAACATCCACCGTGTGTTTAACAAGGGATCTAGTGTTGAGTAAGGCTAGATTCAGCTGGGAGACAGTGAGCTGTGTGATTAGTGGACTTTCTACTTGTGACACTTTCTGCTTTATAATGGGAGTACTCTGGCAGTAAAGTTTATGTGGGCTATTTCGTGCACAAGTTTGAAAAAAAATGGGTCCACACAATGTTTGCAAATAACAAGGGGGGTCCTGGGAGACTCTCTGCCAGACATGAGTCCTGGTTACAAGGGCCTTATCCAAAGTCTTTAGCTCACTATCTTTCACAGAGGAGAAATATCCCAAACATATCAGACTTTGTCCTGCCCTGGGGCAGTTCAGCTAGAAAATGCTAGGGAATTATCCTCTAAACAAGAGTACCAACACCAACCCCAGACATGTGTTTCGGTCTGATTGAACCTCATCATTAGGGTGTAGCTGTGCCTCTCTAAGAATAGTGAGCAAGGGGTCCACGACTGTTTTCCCCTTGTAACTTAGGGTGAAACCTAAAGTTACTTGAAATATGCAAATAACAAGGGAGGGTCCTAGGAGACTCTCTGCCAGACATGAGTCTGGGTTACAAGGGCTTTACCCAGAGTCTTTATCTCACTATCTTTCATAGAGGAGAAATATCCCAAACATATCAGTCTTTGTCCTGCCCTGGGGCAGTCCAGCACCGAAATGTTAGGCAATTCTCCTCTGAACAAGAGTACCAACAGCAACCTCAGACACATGTTTCGGTCTGGTTGAACCTCATCAGTAGGGTGTAGCTGTGGCTCTCTAAGAATAGGAAGCAAGGGGTCCACGTCTGGATTCCTCTGGTAACTTAGAGTGAAACCCAAGTTACTTGAAATATGCAAATAACAAGGGTGGTCCTGGGAGACTCTCTGCCAGACATGAGTCCTAGTTACAAGGTCCTTACCCAGAGTCTTTAGCTCACTATCTTTCACAGAGGAGAAACATCCCAAACATATCAGTCTTTGCCCTGCCCTGGGGCAGTCCAGCACCAAAATGCTAGGCAATTCTCCTCTGAACAAGAATACCAACAGCAACCCCAGACACGTGTTTCGTTCTGATTGAACCTCATCAGTATGGTGTAGCTGTGCCTCTCTAAGAATAGTGAGCAAGGGGTCCACGTCTGGATTCCCCTTGTAATTTAGGGTGAAACCTAAAGTTACTTGAAATATGCAAATAACAAGGGGGGTCCTAGGAGACTCTCTGCCAGACATGAGTCCGGGTTACAAGGGCTTTACCGAGAGTCTTTAGCTCACTATCTTTCATAGAGGAGAAATATCCCAAATATATCAGTCTTTGTCCTGCCCTGTTGCAGTCCAGCACCGAAATGTTAGGCAATTCTCTGAACAAGAGTGCCAACAGCAACCTCAGACACGTGTTTTGGTCTGGTTGAACCTCATCAGTAGGGTGTAGCTGTGGCTCTCTAAGAATAGTAAGCAAGGGGTCCATGTCTGGATTCCTCTAGTACCTTAGAGTGAAACCCAAAGTTACTTAAAATATGCAAATAACAAGGGTGGTCCTTGGAGACTCTCTGCCAGACATGAGTCCTAGTTACAAGGTCCTTACCCAGAGTCTTTAGCTCACTATCTTTCACAGAGGAGAAACATCCCAAACATATCAGTCTTTGTCCTGCACTGGGGCAGTCCAGCACCGAAATGCGAGGCAATTCTCCTCTGAACAAGAGTACCAACAGCAACCCAGACACATGTTTCAGTCTGGTTGAACCTCATTAGTAGGGTGTAGCTGTGCCTCTCTAAGAATAGTGAGCAAGGGGTCCACGTCTGGATTCCCCTAGTAACTTAGGGTGAAACCCAAAGTTACTTGAAATATGCAAATAACAAGGGGGGTCCTGGGAGACTCTCTGCCAGACATGAGTCCTGGTTACAAGGTCAGAGGACATATAAGTATGGTTCTGAACTGTGTTTAAAAGCCCATTGTGCATATTAATCTCTCTCGCTCTTCTAGGAGTGATTGATCGGATATCTCAACCAGCAATACGCCTTCATGGTGGCTCTTGTTTTCCACCACAGGCGCGTCATGTCCTTCCTCCCAGTGCTAAGGTTCAATGGGGGCACACTACAGACTGCAGTCACCTTTTGTGGGTTATTTGAACTGATGACCTATGCAATTGATACATCATTGAAAGGTGTTATATTTGTTAGATCGCATTGGCGGTGCAGCTGGAACGCTCGCTCCCACATTGAGGAGTTTGAGAGGGACTTACCTCGGGCTACCTCAATGGCCTGGAGTACCCCAGCGATCCCCATGTTGCTGTTGTGAGGAGCAGCACAACCGTCTGCACTCGCATGTCCCGGCACGGACCGCCATAGACAGACTAGTTTGCACCTGGAGACGGAATATGAGTAGTGAAAGAACTACAATCCTTCAGGGAAATGTAGTTCTTTCACTTACTCACGTGTGTGCCGAGGAAACTCTGGTCAAATCACACGCATAATCCAACAATGTAACAGGTGAGGCTCATTTTAGGATTCAGTACATAATTAAAACACAGGGGGCCTCATTATGACCCAGGCGCTAAGTGTTTAACGGCGCCGTAAAAGGCTGCAGCACCGTTAAACACCTAGCGCCTAATTACGAGGTCCCTTCGCGGGACCCGACCTTAACGGCTGGTTTTACCAGCCGTTAAAGTAGGGACCCGCAAAGGGACCTTGGTGCTAATTACGTTACCGCAATTTGTGGTACCGTAGTTAGCACCTTCCCCATTCCCATTGAGACCTATGGGGCAAAAATGGGAATGGGGAAGGGCCATGGCGGCATGGGGAATTACCGCCCCACCAACCTCGGAATGGGGTGGTAATTCCCCATCCCGCCATGGCGGACTCCGGCATGGACCATGGTACTAATAGCACCATGGTTTAGCGCCGGAGTCCTAATGAGGCCCAGGGTGTTAAAAACAATCTAGTTGTTTAAAACAAGCTGGAGACCTAAAATTCAAACAATAAAAGCAAGTAATGCACAGAAATTAAACGGCGCTATTAAAATATGCGGCAACCTACTTCAACAACTGTCTGTTGTGATAACTCCTCATGCTCTGCTACCTGTTTAAGAGTCTGATTACATTAAGAACGTGAAAAAAGATACACTAAAAACGGAATGGTAGGGGCAGTTGTGAAAGAAGACTTTGATCGAGTGGAGTAGGGATTATAGGAAAGGAGACGAGAGACAGATAGACCACAAGCAACCCAACATGCGCACATTTTCAAAATAAAAAGCAGGAGACCTATGTCACCCAATTCCTTGACCATATCCACACAAGACTCTGCCAACCTGCACCACCCACATGTTAAAAAAAGCCAGATTTGTTTGTATTTTATTTGTAGTGCGCACCTTGCCCTGGGGCATCTGGGCGCATGTTTAAGAAACAGTTACAGTTTGGGTGGGATTTGGGATTTGCAGGTAAAACTGCACCCACACTTCAATGTTATTGGCCACTAGAGGTCTGTTTGTAGCCTGTTACATGGAGGCGTGGGCGGAGTTGCTGGGACTATCAGAAATCCTGTAGGCTCCATGCTCTTTCCTGGAGAGCCACAGAAGAAAGTAGGCACGTCTGCAAGAGATTGACACTCAGGGGTGAGGTGGGGGGGTGGTAGTCCTGCCTGTAGTCGTTAGTGGTTGCAATTAGTCAAAAATGCAAATTAATTCAGCTGTGTCGAGAAATCATACATGGTAGACCAATACTTTGTGTCACAACATGAGATACCGTACAGTAAACAATCAAACACTCAATATTAGTAGTATGATGCAGCTTTTTATATTGTTGTTGCTTTTTATAAATAAAGTTATTTCAAATAAATATACAAGTGAAACATTACTTCATGTTCAACAACCGATTCATCCATGAGAATGAACCAAAAATGCTATGCTATGATATTGAGTCTTTCATTGCACACCATCTGACATGTTCACACTTTCAACAACCAATTAGTGCACAAAAATGCAACATTTAGCAAGTGCAAAGGAGGATACATAAAACATGTCATATATTTTGAAACATGTTAGTATCCTATGTATACAATACAGTTTTATTCAATTTCCACAACCCAGAGAGGCAAGAGTATTGTAGCGTATCTCTTTTAGAGACCTTTGGTAGGTCTATCTAAGCCAGACTAAAGGGTGACCTTATGGTAGGTCTGCAAGAGAGGCAATGAGGCAGAAGAGAAAGGAAAACAGCAAGGAAAGGGAAAGGAAGGGGCATGACCAGGAGCATGCAACACAGAGGAAATGGAAGGTGGCGGGGTGCAAGAGAGGGAGAGTGAGACAGAGAATGGGAGAGAGAGAGAGTAAATACAAAAGGGAGGAAGAGTGAGTGGGTTAGGGGAGGGAGGGGGAGAAGGACAGGAGTATTGGACTAACATGGATGGAAGGAGTTACAACCAATAGAAACTACACGAGGGAGAGAGATACATAGAGGTATAGAGGGAGATGGACAACCAGAGAAAGGGGGAGAGAGAGAAGAGAGTTACAGACGCTATACAAAACATGATGAAATCCAGACAAGGAAAAGGAATGCAAGTATTTGAAAAGGTGTCAAGGGAATAGTCTGAGAACAGTTATCCAATGCAGCAGCATAAAATACTAGGCATCCCTGACTATGTCATTTTTCCTTTAGGCTCTTCATTTGAATGTAGCGTTAAATGAACAGTCGTACATTTCTTTGATCATGGAGGCTATCAGGGATTCAAATAGCATAACCAAGTGCTTCTGGTCATCACTATCGTGACACAATCCAAAGAGACAGTGAGATAAAGCAATGGCATGGAATGAACAGACAGATGACAGGCTTAGCAGTGTGTCTCCAAGAAATGGAGAGAAAGATCCCATCCATGAGAATGAACCAAAAACAACAGAAAAAAGGGGATATACAGTGATCGTAGTGCCAGACAGGCACAAATAAAACACTGAAAAGAGGCTCGTCCCTCATATGGATTAAGATTTCTGGAGAAATGCTCTGATAACCAACAGGCATTTATTTAAGAGCACTATACATCCCACCAGCTGAGACCTTCTACTATAAGCACTAAACCCTGAACAGCATGGACACAGAGAGCCTGCACTTGCCACTACTTGGCTACATTTCTTATCTATTGTATTTATTGGCTTTTACTTATTTTGTTATCCTATGTACTTCACTGTGCCCTCACCTTTCCCCCTCGCACTTTTCCCTCTCCCCCCTCCCCTGCACTTGCGCAATCTCAATGTCACCTGGCCTAGTAAGATCATTGTCTGTCTTCCCGTTGTTTCCCCTCTCTTGCCTCATCGCACCTTGAAACACTTGTGTATAGGCGCGTTATAAATGCCATATCATAACCCAGAGGGAACCTATGCGGTGACCTGAACACAAGAACAGGCATTGAAACAGACTACTTCCCTGATGAAGCAAATACGAATGCCGTCAGAAATTAAACCCGTGACCTGGTTTCACAAGAAAACTATGCTGCAGCCCAGAATTAAACATGCATAGACATGGGAAGAAAGAAATACACTTAGACATTCGTCAGTGGGACTTTACATTCAAAAGCAAGAACAAAACGAGACCTGGGTGCACAATTCATGCACCACTCTCATCTAGGCAACAGCATGATGCATGTTACAGATATGGTGGCAAAACATCAAAGCATGTAATGCCACACCACACTCTCATCTCCATGAACACAACCTAACCATCCTATTCCTGGGTAAATCAGTCACAGCGAAGAGTCAGTCTGTTATAGCAGGGACATTCCACAAACGTCAATCAAAATACAGATGAGCGTCCTGTAGCATATCCAAATGGGGGAAAAAAACATGGTTGAGGGATAGAATTGGCTATAGTCACATTTATGTGTAGACGAATTCCAGTTTATTCCCTCTCTGTAACTGTTCAGGAAACCTGGCCACCCCAACGAATTGTATGTAACCTGCACAAAAAGTAGTTAGTAGTTTAGTCTCGAAAAGAGCTGTCATGTTGCAAACATATTCTGTTTCATGCACTACTGTATTGGTACACGAAATCCCACCTTTTTTATATATAAAGCAGGGGAAGGATATTTAAGGTGAACAGGAAGTGATGGACCACTTAGAGGAAAGGACCCTACATGTCCCCCAAGATGCCCGAATGTGCTTATAGACACCCATATGCAACATAAAATTGCACCTGGGTGACTACCAACCGAGGGGTAATATTGCACCTCTGGTTCGGTGCCGTGTCCGAACGTGTTTGATTTCCATGGTGGAATATATATTTACCATAGTTGATGGTTTAACACATGGAATTGTCCTGATGTGTGCAGCAGCTATCTTTTTCTGGTAGCAGAGCAGGGGCAAGATCCCACAGTGAGGACACTTTCACAACAGATTGATGTATTCACCTTTACAGAAAATTGCATCTCCTTAGTAATGAGGATGGTCCTTATGTGACTGAATATATCGGAGACCATCAGCACCATGGACCATAAGCCTCTGTTTTGGCATCTGAGAAACACAATGGAGAATAATATTGTCCTTTACTAGATATCCTTTTTTGAAAGCCAGTCCACAGAAGCTAATGCTTGTGTTTCAAAAATCTCTGTGGTGACATGTATGAAATAATGTCACAGGGGTTGGATCTCTGTCCTACATTGGTTTGGCTTGGTGTTTGGGTGCAGAGACATTCCGTTCCGCAGGCCTACCATCAGTGGCACCTGTTCTGCTCTGTATGGTATCTTGCCACCATACTAAATGTGTGATGGATGGCTAGGCTGCCGCCAGATCTCGAGGTGGGCCGCATGGCATTGCAATCAATAGGAGAGTAACGTTCACCATCTCAGAGCTTCAGTGGATGTGTTGGTCTACCTATAATAAGGAAAGAGAAGAGTGGAGGAACGGTGTTTTGTTTATTATTTTGAAAAGGCATCTTGCAAGTGATCACTCACCCACTCACTCACTCACTCACTGAATTGGTAACAAGGAAAAAGGCGTTGCTGCATCTAGCAGCGAAGGAAGAGTGGTCTACTGGATGAAGCCATCAGCTAGGCTCAGACGCATAGAACCAGCTTCCAAAGGTCTGCTGCTTATCCACCTGCCCAAATGCAAATGTTTTGGTGACAGACCCCTTTCTCACCAAAGCTCCTACAAGTGAAACATGTTCCCCGTCCCAATCCCGTCCCCCCCACAACCGGACTACAATTGGATCAGCTCAAAAGAAGACGGTCGATGGAGGCATTTCTGTGAAGATCATTCAAAGGAAATTGATAACTTGCTCCAGCTTTCTGAAACCTCACCAGATAGTGCATTGGCCCTGCCCATGACCCTTGCACGCCTCACAACATAGTGCATTCACCCCTCCCATCTTACATGGTTGGGGAAGAAACAGTTCCACTTTCCAGGAACTGGCTATTTCTTGTCCCAACCTTAAATCTCACACACACAGAGACATACGCGCGAAAACGGCACCTACGCTTAGTCTACAGCCTCGATGGCTTTGTAACGACCATTGTCAAATATCTCCCGATATGTTCAAGGGTACCCATTTATCGCACAAAGTCGAAATTTCATGCTTTCCGTTTGAAAGAATGATAAAATGCTTTAAGAAACTTTAATAGTTTGCTAAAAATGTAAACTATCAGGGAACAGGACAAGGCCTGATATATTCTCCAAGTCTATACAAGAGCTGGGCTGGATTCCTCCATCGACTAGACAAGTCATTCCTGCAGGCCAGCCCTGCCAGGTACAGAACGTCATTGAGCTGACCGGCTGAATCCCTGCATCCTCTGCTTCGCTGTTTAGCGTAAGTGTGTGATCCTGGGCAAATAATGTAATATCACTATGACTTCAACTACAAAAATTGGAGGGCTTATAAGTGTGTTTACACCCTTACAATAGGACAGTTTTAATGAATGTAGGGACAAATTGGTGTACCCTGGTGCTCCTCTGCTAGTGGCTCCAATACTGTCACATAGAATTGCATTATTGCTGCACTGACCCTCCCCCAGTCTCGTAACACTTCATTTGACAGGAAGACATAAGGGGTCATTCCGACCCTGGCAGTAGGGGGTTAATGGTACCGGTAAGGATGCTGGTGCCGTTAACCCCCTACCACCCTATTACGAGGTCCCTCAGCGGGTCCCACCAGGACCAGCTGGTTTTACCAGCCGGCCTTAGCGGGACCCGTTAAGGGACCATGAAGCTAATAATGGGCCCGCAATTTGCGGGCCCGTTATTAGCTCCTTCCCCATTCCCATTGAGCCCTATGGGGGCTCAAATGGGAATGGGGAATGGTTTTCAAAATGGGGACTTACCGGGTCCGCATAGGTCAGAATGTCCAGGTAAGTTCCCATTACAACACCAAGGACCCGACCCGAGTTTGGAGGCAGCCATGGTGCTAATGGTACCATGGTACCATGGCTGCCTCCAAACTTGGAACGACCCCCATAGTCTCACCAGCCAGTCAGTGCACCAGAGATTCTAGTATGGCGGACTAACTGTGGTAGAACCAACATTACATTTTCTCCCCTGTTGCACCCAGCCACTGAAGTTGCTTGGAACGTCCAGATTACTACCCCACACTCTGCAATGTCCTAATATGCTATGATATTCAGTCTTTAATTGCACACCCTCTGACATTTTCACACTTTCTAGGACCTACAGGATCTGCAAGAAGTGGGTGTTTTTAGACTTAAAGGGTAGAGTTAACTGATTGTAACAATGAAGTTTCACTAAAATAGTCTCATTACAACGAGTGATAAAGTTAGATGCCCCAACACAAGTAATTTGCCACTCCTCCACCGTGCCTGAATTTATTTGAGCGGCAGGTCCCCAGCAATATGTAAGCCTAGGTGCACCCCTGGATGTGCGCACTTGCTTTTTGTTAGGCAGAGAGGTGAGAGAAGCCTTTGTTCAGAAAAATGTACTTGGAACAAATGCAGTAAAACGTTAAAGCTGCTCCTTTCAAGAAAGACTTCCATCGCCTCTCTGCATATTGTGCTTTAAAATAAACTAGTTGATAGTTGGTCCCCACACCAGACCATGGGGGGGGATAGAACCGTGGGGACGGAGCCTCCAAGTTTGCCCTACCTATTTTCTGAAGTGGCCCCTACCATCACCACTTACCCCTCCTCCCCCGAAATGTAGCTTTTGTTGCGCCCCTGAGCCCTGCAGTGGCTTTTCTGTCAGCTGGGGCAATGTCTGCCAGCCACCTCTTGCCTGAAAGTGGTCAAGATCCAGGAACGAAGTGCTCACTTAGCAAAATGCCTTCTACCATTATAAATATGTGGCGTACAACTCTGCTGGAAGGTCTTGCCAAATAAACAGGCCATCCAGTGTTAGAGGTCGTATCTGGGTGGTGGAGGGGCCGCACACTTTTAAAAGACCTGAAATGAACATATTGCTCCTATGCCCACTTGTGGCCAAGATGCATTGATTAATATAGGGAACATATTTTGCTCCTGTAAACAACTTGGGCCAGTGAATGTTGTCATTTACAAGCTTGTGTGGCAAATGAAGAGATCATGCTTACTCATTATGTGGCGCTCCATATCATTTGAACTACAAATCCCATGAACCTTCACGCCTGACAACTATGCTGGTTTGGCTAATGGGAATCCAAGTGCAGCTATCTGGAGAGCTGCACAATGAGTAACCAAGGAAAAGAGGCGCCCTCTAGATATATAACTCTCCACATTGGTCATGTATCCCCTGCTCTATATCTGATATTTCTGGGACAGAGCTAGGGCAGTAGAAGGGGTGCGTATCCCACATGCACACTGCTATGCGAACAAGTATTTGTCCCTAAACTATCCCATATTGGCCGTTTGTTTACTTAATGTGCAGTTGAATAGATGAATCACATAATTTTATCTTCCGCCTGCCATCCATAGCAATAATTTAAAACCAGCTAATAAACATGATGGTTTGTTAGAATTGCTACAAATTAAATTGTAAGTGTCTGAAGCCTACAAATATAAACATAATATAATTGGAGCTATTTCAGGAATCCATTTGTAAGTTAGATTAAGCATGCGCTCCATTTTCTGCAGATAAACAGCCATAGAGAAAAGCCTTTGCTGAGCGAGCAAGAAGCAATTACATCAGTTTAAAATATTAATATGCAGTGCCTTTTCCTGAAAGAAAAAAAAGTAAAGCTTTGGAAAATTGTTGATGTACTCTACGATAGGATCTCAATGCATATCTTGGAGGGGGAATTGGAAAGCATTCTGCTTCATAATCGAGCCATAATCATTTTATAGGTACAATGGGTTTTCATTCCTTTTTATGAATCCTCGAAATTAGTTTCTTCAATTAGCACAGCCTAAGGAACATAACAATAAAAAAAAGAGAAACATTTCTGAGTTCAACATATATTTACAACAAAGGAGAAACTTTAGTGGTGAAGAAATAGTTCCCCGGCTGTTCATCCTTTAGAAATGAAGTAATAAGCGAAGCAGGCTTGCAATAAGAGCATATACTAACTATGTGTGCGTGCTGTGGACTGTGCGCATCGTCCACGAATAGCCTTCATCACCAGACTAAGGCGGCATGAGCCTATCCGAAGGGAAATGCATGGCGTCGAAGGAATGGGAATGTGGTCTTTCCTGAAGTCATTAATCCCTAAGCCAGGAGGGGGTGGGGGACTTTTTACACAGTTTTTTTAATGCAACAATTACCTGCACGAGCTCTGAATCTCTCTTGCGATTGGAGAGTAGGTTATTGTTACTTCATGGTCAAAATGTCATGTTACTGGTATTTAGACTGCATGCTGCTAGCAACTGCAAAATCTCCACACCCTCAGGTGGATTTGAAAGAGTGGTGGTGTAGAGGAGCAGCTGCATGCCTCTGCAGGAAACCCTGCCCCTCTACCTACCATATGTTGGAGACCTGAAATTGTGCCGTGTGTGGCACGTGCCGTTGTGCCAGTACTGCAGCATGTGTTCGAATGAAGATACCCATTGAGACAACCCTATCAAATGTATCCTCAAAGTGATGACAACCTTAGGGACGAACTCCCTGAAGGAATATCAAAAAGCTCACATAAAGAGGCTAGTGGTGTCACAAAAGACATGACACGACGTCCCAAGATACTGACTGAAGAAGATGTACAGATCCTGCAGAAACTAATGACGAAGTAAAGAGCTAAGTGAAGTTTTAAATACAAAGAAGAAGATGATATGAGCACAAAGTGTTGTAAAAAATTAACCGTTCAATCAGTCTGCATAGAAGCTGGCTATACTTAGTAAATAGAATGCAGGCCAAGCCGCCATTGTATAGGAGCTGGACATCAGTATCATGAATTTAGCAAACCAGGACCTATGAAGAAGGAAGGGAGGGAAAAACTGTGTCACAGCTTATTCTGTGTGATCCCATCCATTGCATGCACATTACTATAGGTCCCTAAGGTCAGTGGGTCATTAGCAGGGATGGACTAGCCTATAGAGAACTCTGGACATTTCCCACTAGGCCTCTCTACCCTGGGCCTCTTTTGTGTGGGAAAAAGGGAAACAGTTGGGCTTGTTGAAAATGTGTGATATGGAGCCACTTTGAACATTATTTCCAGGGCCACTTCTGGTTCCCAGTCCACTCTTGGTCATTAGGTCAGTGGGAAAAGAGGAAAAACGTAAGACAGCGTTTCTGTTGAATTGATGCTTACAGCTGGAAGTGCTCCAAGTTCTAGGTTGGGGGAGCTCTGTTTCTATGACCTCTGTATCAAGTAGTAGTGACATATGCATCCAGCAAGAGGAGAGCCTGTATGCCAGTCGTGCAAGCATGCATAGGCTAGAGGTATGATATTTAAGTTGATATTAGTGGTGTAGCATTCTGTTGTTTGATGCATGCTGGGAGGGATATTCATTTCTGTCTGTGGTTTAGTTCCAACGAATACAGTGCGTTTGAGCTTAGAGTTTGAAAATGTTAGTGTGAGGAGTTTAGCATAGGGTACGGTGGGTAACTTGGGGCTTTCATCCTGCGAGGGCAAGGCAATGTTTTGGTAGGGGTGAGTCCCATGAATTGCATTAGTCAATGGGAATCATAAACATGGTAGGGGAACTTATTGCAAATTATATATAAACGGTGTGCCCAAGACTTTGGGGTTATAGCAACACCTTACCACTGCCTGGGACATTGCTGGGGCAGTCCTTATACAGTGAGGATTGGACCCATGTTGGAACCAGTAAGAGAGTAAGGGAGAGATTAGAGATGCAGACGACGATCTAGACGTGTTGGTGAAGGTAAATGCTCTCCTAAAGATACTGATGGTGTATTTTGCTTGATAATCTGAGGTCTCTTCATAGTTCATTATGCCTCTGAGCTGACACAGCAGACCTTGTACAGTATCCATACTTACATCGGTTGGTTTTGAATTCTTCCCCACTGGTAGTGAAGATTGGGCGAACATATGTCACCATTTGTAAACCATGGACTATTCATCAGCTAAGAAAATATGCAGCACTTCGATAGTATACTAAGGAATATATCAGCATTCTTTATTGCTCAGCCCCTGAGGAATGTCCTCTATTAAATTACATCATAAGGACAGAATCATGTTGGGCTATGTTTTGTACACAGATAGATACAAATTTGTTTGATTTTAAATGTGTATGATGTCAGAAGAATAACTGTTTTGATTATTATTTTGTCTTGGACAAGGAAGGAATGTCATTATTATTTTCACACAAGTGCCTGTAATCTTATAATTTTTCCATAAATGTTTTATATGAAACTGTTAAAGTAAACATTGTAATACCAGAGAGTGTATTTATCCATTGTTGAAATAGGTTGGATCTTTTATCAGAGTCATTTCGT
Source organism: Ambystoma mexicanum (assembly GCF_040938575.1). Classification (NCBI taxonomy): domain Eukaryota; kingdom Metazoa; phylum Chordata; class Amphibia; order Caudata; family Ambystomatidae; genus Ambystoma; species Ambystoma mexicanum. The sequence goes on along the minus strand of NC_090937.1, from coordinate 962,620,406 downwards.
GTTGGTCCACAATCAAGAGACGCAAACTTCCTTTTACATACATTAAAGGAGACTTATTGCAGCTATGTTTTGACTTTGTGAGTGGTATTTTATTCCAGTATGTCTATTGGCAGAGCAGAGGGTAGATTGAGATCAGCCTTCTGTTTGCCTATCTACATTAGTTCTTGCTGAGAGAAAGGAAGCAGAGCATAGTGCCCCTTCATGAGGAGTTCTTTTCCACTCCATCTCACATCTTCTGTTCTTTGGGGAAAGGTATACCTGGGTTTGACTGGTGGGGTGCAGGTATCAGAAGAACCAACTACTAGTGATATCAGAGGAATCCCGGTTAACACTAAGCAAACATCCATTTTGAGTATAAACTCTATCTAGTTCCGGGAGGGAGTAGACTATTAATATAATTGAGATAGAGCTAGGTGTGACAGGTTATACTTTCTAAGGTAGCAACTAGCAGCAATCCTTCACAGAAAAAAAATATTTTATTAAATTCAAACAATTGTTAAGAAAGTATTAGATCAATGTACATTTAGTTGCACATAAATTGAACATAAGTGCTAATATCAAAGTAAAATAAATTCTCTAGGAATACAACAAAACCAATAAATGGCTCTTGTTTGAGAACAACGTGAATACTGCAGTTCATAATATCCATGCATTCAATCATCACTTATTTGGCCTGTACTGTTAATTTGACGTGAACAAAAGAACAAGCCAAGCTGTTTTTCGTTTGCAGTGTTAAAAGGGCTACTGTTCAAGTGAAAGGGAAAGCAAAAGCCATTTCTGGTTGTAGTGTTGAAATTCTTGCCCCTCATGTGAGTTAAAAGGAAATCAAGGCCATTTTTGGATGCAATGTATAACTTCTTGTCATTCAGGTGAAATAAAAGCAAAGCAGGGCCATTTTGGCTTACAGTGTTCCAATGCTTGCCACTAATGTGACAGGGAAAGCAAAGCAGGGCCGTTTTTGCCTGCAGTGTTCAAATGCTTGCCACTCATGTGAAATAAAAGCAAAGCATGTCGTTTTTGGTGGCAGTGTTTAAATGCAGATTTTCAGGCAAAAGAGATTTCTGCTTGGAGCCTTTAAATGCACCCCAAAATCTTCAAGACCTCTATCCCTGTGTCTCCAAAAGGCCTCACCCCCTCTACCACAGTGCTCACAGCTACCAATCAGAAGTTAATCTTGCACCTGCTCCACACCTTTGTATTCCACAAAGTGTCTGATAAAGCTGGGTGCATGATCCCTTCACCTAAAGGGGGTCTCAGAGCTGTAAGAAGGGATTTCTGTAAACGTTTTGCCCCTCCCCATAGGGTAGCTGCATAGAGGACATCCAAACAGCTCTGTCCACGTCTTGTTTTAGAGGTGATTAGGAATGTACCATCTTTCTCTTTCCTTGACTTAATTATTAATGAATATCTATTGCTATATAACATAAATCAAACTTGATACATTATTTTGTGTGGACACTGTGAGAAACCTGAGGGCGTCCTCACATTTGCTTCCCTGGAAACCTCTCCTCAGGTAGCCAGGCATGTTGAATCCTGACCCTGGCGGTGGACTAGCGAGGAAGGATCACCTGGGTGGATAGTCCTTGGGTATTGGGAAGAGGGTGCCAGAGGGCAAGACATGGTATCCCCCATTTCCTAACAGTGGTTTATTTTGCCCTCCTTGAGCCTTCATAAGATATTGCGGTCCATGTGCTACTTCTCGCCCTTGAAGTCAGACTAAGTACTAAGAAGAAGAAACTAACCCCAAGAGTAATGAAGATTGCCTATAGGAGACACCACTATAGTAATGATGTGAAGAAGATGGAGTCTAAAGGCTATAGAGCTGAAGGTCAGGCATGTTCTGTTAATTGGACTAATTTTGGTCAGGCAATTGATCCTGAGACTTTAAAACTGCAGCCACTTATAGACTCACAGGTGTATAAAAGTTTGAGTCCACGAACAGCAGAGAACAGCCTGGGAAGAGCAAGCAGGCTGTGGAAAGCGAGAAGCCTATGTGGAAGATGAACAGGAAGGCAAGTAGAGCCCACGAGAAACCAAGAGAGGAACGGAGCGCAAAGACGCTGGATAAGGACATAGTTTTGTTAACTAGGGCAATCCCCACCATAGCTACAGGGCAAATTAGGCGTTACCCCCATCCTGTCATCTCTTGGTACCATGCCTGTCTCACAACACGTAATTGATTACCAGGTGTTGGATGGTTCATTTTGAGGAGAGAAGGACATAGTGTGGCAGAGTGTCATTGCCAAGGAGCGTGAGAGAAGGGAGCCGTGGAAGTAGGCGGTCCTTATGCTGTGGCTGAGAAGTGCTTGTTCCCTGACTGGAAGCAGCAGTAGAGGGATGTCTGCGGGCAGGCAGTGAGATCCTGACTGTGAAAACTAAGAAACGGAGAAAGCGACTGGTGGCTGCTAATAAATAAGAGAATCCCTGTGTGCGCTTGAAAGTTAGCTGAGGAACATTGTATTGGAGTGGTTGCATGCCTGCAACGCATCTTAAAAACCTCTGATGAAACCTGAATGGTGAGATACAAGTTTTCTGCAAGTGAGCAACTGAGGGGAGCAACAAACTGTCAGCAAAATGCAGAATTGAACAACGTGAGCTAGTGTAAGTATGAGGAAGAGTTTTCGGCAAGTGGGCAGCAGAGTGGAGCAATGAAGTGTGAGCAAAATGCCAAAATGAAAGTTAAAGAGCTGCATTTGAATCCGCCGTGTGGATAACCCAGAAATCCTAAATTATAGGGATGAAGGGCTGTGGTTAGGGCAACTGGTTGCATGGCCTGTAGTGGCAGGACTGTGCAGCCTGTAAACTGCACCTAAACTAGGGTGCCCCACAGAACTGAGCAAGTGACCAAGAAACCAGAAAGAGCAGAATATTGGTTTTGAAGCACTGCTTGAAGCTTGGGGAAGGGAATTCTGAGCTTCTTGGGAACACTGCCTGTTGGACCTACAAGCTTGGGGGAGGAACCCTGCGCCCTTATTGGAAAATTGTTTTGTGAACAGTGCTTGAAGCTTGGGGAAGGGAATCCTGAGCTTCTTGATAACATTACCTTTTGATCGTTGTATTGTGAATCCATGCTTAAAGCCCTTTTAGAACTTTGTCTGAACATTGTCTTTGGAACTGTACCCTGATCTTGGGGTCGGGAGCTAGAGATTGCTCCAGACTTTAATTTGGAAACTATTTTGAGTTAGAATTTCCTTGCATTACATTGAGGTGTTAGACGTGAGGGCAAGCATAGGTTTTGACACAGACAGAGGTTTGCTTTGGATTTCTGGACATAGATGTTGCTTGTTTTGTTAGGTAGAGAAATCCCCACCATAGCTAATATAGGGCAAATTAGGCGTTAGCCCCATCCTGACAATTTTAATAAAGGTTTCCACAGCTGTTGTCTGTGTCATGTCTTGGTACCATGTCTGTCTCACAACACGTAATTGATTACCAGGTGTTGGATGGTTGATTTTGAGCAAAGTGTGGATTGCATTTTGAGGGATTGTGAGTGCCATATCCATGTATGTATGTGTGTGTGTGCATATGTGTGTGTTTCAAAATTCAATGGGTGTGTCAGTCCTTGGAAACAAGGGCTGCTTGGTATAACTTGACCAAGCAGCCCTGATTACCAAGATTTCTGCCATTCTTCCCACTGAACATTGCAAGTACTGCCAGTACCCAATTTAAGCAATAAACCCAGACAGGCAGGGCATTACCCGGTCAGTTACTGTCTCGGGCCAAGTTACAGACCCAAGGAAGCCCGGAGGGTTTTATTGCTACTAGCTTCCCAGCATGTTTTACTGGGATGTTACTAGTTGTTTATTTATATTGAGAAATGGCTTGTTTGTGGTCTCTCAACTTAAAAGAAAAACTCCAAAATAGTATGGCCAAGGGAGAGGGAGCTACACATAGTCACTTTTCCCTTTCCACAGCGCCAGCACCATGTTTCCGATCCTGGCAAGGGACAAGAACGCTCCAGTTAAGTGGGTGGGGTTGAGGAAGGGTTAAGGATGCGGGAATTGGGGGTCAGGGGAAGGGGCAGTGGGAGTGCAGGGAGCACTTACCTAATGTTCTTGTAATGATAATAGGCTAAGTGGGCACTGTGCTATTCGAAAGGGTAGCAATTCCAAAACCAGATTAGTAATACATAAAGGGCAACGCCAGCCTATGACTGCATCTGGGTCTGCTGGTGTTCCCAGTAATGGGAGAGCTATTACGACCTGCTTAAGGCTGGATACTGATTTACAGGCTAGGAGAGAATGTGTGCCACATGCAGGAGCCTTCACTTTGAGCAATGCCAGGCACTAGTATTCACTGCATCATGTTGCTAGGCCTATTGGACAACTGTGTTGCACAGCCAAACGTTGATACACAGATTGCAGGACATAAAACACATGAACAGAGCCTACAGGCCATTAATTATATTCAACCATCGTCAGAGACTGCCTCCTCCCTGTCAGGCATAATAAAATGCACCAGGGAGTCCTGCTCTGGTTGACCCTTCTAAGCCTGATGCCTTCTTTCAGGGGTGTTGCTAGGTCTGGAAAAGATCTGGGGCTATGCTAATGTTGGGACTGTCCGGACTGGATCAAGCTAGCCTTTTGGTTGTAGCCCCTAAGATTCTATCCAGGGGCTATAACGAATAGACCTGGGGATATAGGTCCCCTCCCAACCACTCCCCCACCCACTAGCAATGCATCTGTCTTCTTTTGCTCTCCTGTATTGTAAACAATGAGCGCAGCTTAGCAAGTATATGTATGTTATTCCTCTCCGTTTAGGGCGTTATTTATTATCAAGACAGAGATATATTTGTATTCAAGGTATCAAACTTGGTATAGAATTCAGTGACGTGACTGATGAAAAAAATCAGATTCCTTCGTAGGTAGCCATGCTATGATTCGGTTCATCATTTGCAGCAATGCCAATGTCCACGATTATTTTTCAGTACGCAATTCCCCCCCGAAATAACCTCTCCTGTGATTTTAATATGCTATGACAAGCTATATAAACTGAAACGTCAGGTATAATATTTTAGACACTTCATATTTTCGATTAAACTGACTTTATAATTTACACATTAACGTATACGAGCCAATCAAATCCCAATGTTTTGCGGCACATTGCCCATACATCATAAGTTCACTCGGGCATCTTGCCTTCTCCAACCGCAGAACAAAGCCACCCAGATGCTTTGATTTGCGGTACTTCTGTGGCTTTTTCTAATTTATTTCAGATGTTTCCATTGGATTTCTTCAAGGTTAGCACAATCTGTCCTTTCCTACTTATGCACAGTCACACACAGATTTAGCATTGCCCATTGATTCTTCCAATCTTATCCTCATGCTGGCTAAGTGTTTTGAAAACTACAGACTAAGATAGAGACACAAGGGATTTATGCATGCTACCCCAAACCTATCCTCTCTCGACTCCCACTCATAATAAGTGGTGGATCTTATGTTGCAATAGAAAAAATAAACTGAAATGTAGGTTTGTATCACAATTTCTTTTTATGAAGTGAACCTGAGAAACTCCGCCATTTGCCATACTGCAAGGCATGCGGAAGAGCAGGCAGCATACTTGCTCATAACTGACACAGTACTGTGGTGAATGCCAATGGTTGATTGTGTTTCAAGTGAATTGACTAAAGGAAAGCAAAGACAATTGGGGTGTTCCTGAACATCACTTCCCTACAGCATTATCTTAATGCTCAGTGCAGACTACGGTCAGGTTGCAGAAAACCACAAGGGAGAGGTCAGGAGGAGGAGCAATCAAGGGAGTCTCTGTTTATTCCTGTGATGAAATAACTATTGCTCTGCGTGAGCACAGGGGCACCTACTCAGTCCCACACTACTACCAAACCAGCAGTAATCCAAATCATAAAGTTGAAGCAGGCATAGCCCAAAAAGTATACATCCTTTGCCTCTTTTCGTAATCTGGGCTGAGGGCAGGAGGGCTGAGTGCTTGTACAGTTCCAACACAAACAACAGTAGTGGGGTGATAGCAAATTCAAAGAATTTCCAACTAAGGACCTACAAATATAATATCTTTAATTGAACTAATACATGAACACAGCTATGAAATAAAATAATGGACCATCCCTTTATAGGAAAACAGAGTAATCAGACTTTAGAATAAAGTGGCCCTCTTGGTTGATGTGCAGGGTTGCTCAGGCAATGGACGTCCACAGCCGAGGTCACTAAGGTCCTTTAAGGTGGACCAAGGGGACAGGGCTTTTTCAAATATCTATGTTTTCTTGTATTTGGAATTAAACCAGGCTTCTAGGTGCATTAATGCAGTTGAGCCGTTGTTGAGAGCGTTCAGGCATGCGTTTCCCATGACGAGTCAGATCGAGTCAGCAACAAGACAATGCTTCAGCTGGGTAAAGTCAGCCCTCAAGACAAGGGAGTTGGTGGCTCCCAGCAGGTAGAGTAGATGTTCAAGTCGGTTGCTTGCATGGAGTCGAGGCAGCAATCCGGGCATGCTGAGGTGGTCTGCTTCAATGGGTCGAGTCAGCGTGTGGGTTGGTTGAAGAGCATGTAAGTGGTACAAAGTGCTTACAGTTACAGAAGCGGCACCACAGGGCTTGTATTGGTGCAAAATGAGTGGAACCTCGATCATGGTTGGGATAGCTCAAATGTGTCTCCAGGCACTGAAAAGGGTTCTGAGATGCTTCCTGATTTCTGTGTTTGGCTGCGATGCCAAGCCCAGGGTCTTCAGGTAGATGGTGAGACCTTTGTTTTTACACTTCAACTCCAGACAGCTTGTCTGGCACCTACTGGAGGTCCTTCTCCTCCAGTGATCAGGATCATGGTTCCAGCGCACAGGCAACAAAGATGTCTTGGCCCACAGCCTTTCCATCCTAAAAGTGCCCTGGGGTGGGTAGGGAGAATAGATTTCCTCTTCCTTTGATACTTCTGTCTTCACCTCTATTACAGAGTACTTTGGAATAGACTGTATCCCTAACAGAGTTCTAGGTGAATCTTCTCGTCTTGCAGTCCAAAGATGAATCAACTAAGGGGATGTTCTCTACCCTGATATTGGCAAACGGCCACATTTGATTGGTCCAGAGCAAGCCTGTTGTCAAATGTCCAATCCAGGCTGATGTAACAAGTATCCTTTGCTTGCTGACGAAATACTGTAGGGAGTTGGCAGGAGGTTTGTGGCACTGCAGCAAAATCCAAGATGGTGGAACCCTTATCCGAACTAAACCTCTCCTCTAGACTACTCTAACTCCACCCTCGTCTTCTGTCTGCCTACTTTAAAAGGATTCCTATAATCATCACCCTACTGTAAAAAGGCCAATGTCATGTCAGGACTGTTTTTGAAGCACTGATTACCAGAGAACCAACCATGGAGAGTCCCTGTGCCCTTACGGATGGTTTCTGCATTCCTTAGGGGGACAAAAGGAGCAAGTTCCTGTCCAGGGACCCAAATGGCTGCTGTGGGTACATCCAGGCCAGGCAGCTAAGATTCACTGATTATGAAATCTGCTTAGCAGACTTCCATTTCAGAGACATAATTACCCAATTCATTTTATTGCCAAAAATCAAAAAAGCTTGGGATATTAAACCCCTGTAGATGACCTTTCTATACACATCTTCAGACACACATTTTCCAGCAGCACCACTAATGCAAATTTCAAGATAACGAATCGGCAATCAAAAATGAAAGGACGACTGAGGGAAAGGCAACAAGTGCAATGTAATGACCTCCAAGGTGGTCTTTACCTGTATCAAAAGGCAACACATATTGTGTTATTTTCACCACTGTTTTAGGGTTAAGGAACAGTGATTGCTGAATTGCCCATGACTCAGAGGAACAGTGATTCTTACCATTAACTTTCTGTCATTAATTTTCTCAATTTAGAAATGGTTCATGCTTAATATTGTATAATGAACAAATAGCTAATTCTGGACAAGGCGAGAGGGGTATGGGGATCAGCAAGGTTTAAAAAAAGTCCAGTGAGGATTGCTTACAGGCACGCACAACTGGACTACCACTTCACTATATAAGACCACAATCCATCTCAATCTAATATAATGGAAGACATGAACAAAAGAAGTAATAGAGGGCCTAAAAACCCAGGGACATCACTGAGGCGCAGGCAAACATAAACGAATGCACGCAATTGCATAATTGCGTTCAAATTTGCAAACATTTGCTAGAAATATAGAATATGTTTATGTCACCTTCAGTAGTAGTGGGCTGTCCCGCTAGGTGCCTTTTACCAAAAAGAGGAAACATCACTATTAATTTTATGTTACCACATACTCTTACACAAGTTCAGTCATGTTGGCGACAGTTGGTGGTGTTTGTTTATATTGTTTTATTTGTTTGTTCAAGACATGTTTGAGATCAGTGTAACAATATATTCTAATCATACTTTGGATGCACACCGGGAGACCACCGTATCTCTTTGAGGTGTGTGGTGCTTAATAACAAAAAAGAAGCTATAAGTAAGGGTTGTATATGAATTGTTAGAACTACAATTGTTCGAATTACTTTTGGTCTTTGCACAATTGATCGAATTGTGAAGGTCAATTGTTACATATATGCGGGGGAAACCCCCCTGCAACTCCCCACCCAATGCAAAACCTTCCGCAACCCCCCACCCAAACCTTATATATATATATATATATATATATATATATATATATATATATATATATATATATATATATATATATATATCTCTATATATATATATTACATGGCCATGGTAGTGACCATGTAGTTATGGTTAAGTTGCTGTTTCCATAGGAACAGCACGTTTTGGGTGGCTTATAACTTCGCTCCCCCTGGACGAATCCTCACCAAACTCTGCAAAAAAAGAATATAGCCCACTCTGAATTATTTTGCAAAGTTTGGTGAGGATTCGTCCAGGGGGGCAAAGTTATAAGGGGGGTCCCAAAACTTCTTTTTTCCCATATGGGGAAAAAACTTTGCTCGCGCCTACAGCCGAAACCGCTGGACGGATTTTCACCAAAGTTGGACCAGGAGTAGTGGCTTGGTCCCGAAAGCGTGCCTTTGCAGATTTGGTGAAAATCTGTCCAGCAGTTTTTTTTTTAAATGACCAAAAAGTAGGTCATAATAAATGAGTGATATCTGTGTTCGGTCCGCAGACACACTTCCCTGTTTGCTCCAAGGACAGTGTCCTGATTGGCCAATCAGCTTGCGTCATGTCCACGGACATGCGGCATGTTCGCTGATTGGACGGCATAGAGCATGAAGCGTGTCAAATTTTCGGTAGCGCCCGCCATCTTGGATTCGCGGACATCGGCGGACAACACAGTGAAACTTGGTTTAAAAATTGTATTTACTAGAGTGTATTGGTGTGTAAGAGTGTTTGGGGAGGGCGGGAGAGTATGGGATAGGTTAAATGTTGTATTTTTTTATGTGGTAGACCCTCTTGTTGTGTTCGATTTGTCTGCGGACATTACGGCTGTTCTGAAATGTTCTAAATAAACTAAATGGGGGGTGTTCTGAGGACGCAATGTGTGTCTGTTTTGTTCGCAAGCAAGCTGAAACTTAAGAACACTCACGGTGTCCTGAAATGTTCGTAAATAAACAAAATGGGGGTGTCCTGAGGATGCTGTCCGTATTGTTCTCTGGCAAGTTGAATGTGTTCTAAGAACACTCGTGGTGTCCGGAAATGTTTGTAAGTAAACAAAATGGGGGTGTCCTGAGGACGCTGTCCGTATTGTTCTCTGGCAAGTTGAATGTGTTCTAAGAACACTCGCGGTGTCCTGAAATGTTCGTAAATAAACAAAATGGGGGTGTCCTGAGGATGCTGTCCGTATTGTTCTCTGGCAAGTTAAATGTGTTCTAAGAACACTTGCGGTATCCTGAAATGTTCGTAAGTTAACAAAATGTGGGTGTTCTGAGGACGCTGTCCGTATTGTTCGATGCCAAGTTGAAAATGTTCTAACAACACTCATGGTGTCCATTAAATGTTCGTAAATTAACAAAATGGGGGTGTTCTGAGGACGCTGTCCGTATTCTTCTTTGGCAAGTTGAAAGTGTTCTAAGGACACTCGTGGTGTCCGTTAAATGTTCGTAAATTAACAAAATGGGGGTGTTCTGAGGACGCTGTCCGTATTGTTCACTGGCAAGTTGAAAGTGTTCTAAGAACACTCGTGGTGTCCGTTAAATGTTCGTAAATTAACAAAATGGGGGTGTTCTGAGGACGCTGTCCGTATTGTTCTTTGGCAAGTTGAATGTGTTCTAAGAACACTTGCGGTGTCCTGCAATTTTCATAAATAAAGAAAATGGGGGTGTCCTGAGGACGGTGTCCGTATTGTTCGGTGGCAAGTTGAATATGTTCTAAGAACACTAGCGGTGTCCTGAAATGTTCGTAAATAAAGAAAATGGGGGTGTCCTGAGGACACTGTCCGTATTGTTCGCTGACAATTTGAAAGTGTTCTAAGAACACTCATTATGTCCGTGGACATTAAAAGTTCCCATAGGCCATAGTTGAAATGTTTGACTCTATGGGTGTGATATGCTGTGGTGGTTGTGGCCAGTGCATAGAGTGTTGGGTGCAGGGCCATTTGGCCATGCACCCAAGACTCTATGTCCTGGCCACAACCACCGCAGCATATCACACTCATAGTGGCTTATAACTTTGGGATCAAAAACAAATTTATAAGGAACCAAGTTATAAGCCACTATGGGTGTGATATGCTGCGATGGTTGTACTTATTATAATAAACTTACTGTTTGGTTTAGTAACTGGAGTACATGTATTTCTTGTTCATTTCTGTGATAAAAGAAAAGAGCATGTTAGTATTGGTATTTTGTAATGACTTATTACATTGAATAATCAACATTTTGTTTTTACCCTCATATTTAGTACATTGCAAACCAGAGTACTGTGCAATTTGCTCAGTTTCTGTGTTTGTTGGTAAAATCATTGGGTCTGTGGGAGAAAAAAAATCCATTTTGGATTAAAAAAAAAAAAAATTCTGCTATGCTACAGTTTATTTGTTTGTTTGTTTTCAGTGTTCACTTGTTTCTGGCTAATGCTGTATATATTAGCTTGTTGCAGTTTTTTGGAGCAGTAACATATCATTTATTTGTTTGGATATTGTAAACTTTTGGAGCAGTTAGATGCCAGTAGGTGCATTCTAACTGTCTATTTTTTTTATATATTTTAGTGGTATTGATTTATCTGTTTGGATATTGTAAAATTCTGGGACAGTTAGATACCAATTGGTGTATTCTAACAGTCTATTTTTTGCTCTGATTTAGTGGTATTCATTTATCTAATTAGTTGTTGTAGAATCTTTGGGCAGTTAGATAGGTTTTGGAATATTCTAACAGTTTATATTTTTTACTGCAAGTATACTTAAGGTTTAAGTACAGTTTAGTTATTAAATTTTGGTTTTAAGAACATTAAATAAGTGTTTGAAAGATTTGCTGGTAATCTCTGCTTTAGAGTAATGGTACTATCATTACATTCAAACCATCCACATTTCTTTTGTATATATGCAGTGTAGTGCCCTGAATTGGTTGTGGCTCCTGCATGGTAGATTATACCTATTGTTGTGAAGGTTTTCTTACCAAGTGATACTTGACCATGTGTGAATCCAGTCAGCTTGCAGTTGTTTTTGGTACCATCTGCATTATAACATAGAAGCATTAGTATTACGTATTTACTGTGTGTTTGTATTAATAACGTGGAGCGATTATCCGAATTGCAGGTAGTACATAGTCTACCATGGTTTGCATTTTGTACAAGATGCTGAAATGGAATGGATTCACAATTAGGTATTGATATATATATATGAAGTGTTCATTGGGGATTTGTTCTTGCGTCACATTGTTGCAGAGACTGTATGTATGTTTCCACATGTATGAAATCTGAAAGATTTCATTTATAGGTGGGTTTTTATTTCCCAGTACGTGTAGTAAGTACATTAGAAATTCTTGTAGATCTTCCTGTGAGTTTATAGTGAATTTAACCATTCCGGCACAGTAATCCAATTTTTGTCTTATTCCATAAACACTATACGTGTTATCAGGATTGTTTGTTGCATTTCTGTGAAGTAGTAACATTTAAAAACACAATTGGTTTGTACTGTGTAAGTAAATGCTGTCAACAATTGGTGGCAATAGAAATAGAATATTCATTGCTACATTTGGGTAGCAACATACTCCAACTATATTTGAGAGTTTAAATGGACCAGGTAGTTCTGCATCTGATTGATTTTTTTAGTTTGTCTTCCTTCTTTGATGAAGTACCTGGTTTACTTTCCCTAATGGGTTCTTTTATGTTTGTGCTACTTGATGAAGTTTCAGTTTCTTTTACTCTCTTTGGAGGATTTGCAGTGACATCCTGTTGCATTTCTGTTTGATTTAGTTTTCTTTTAGGTTTTACTTTTTGTGGTACAGAATATGTGTTTAGACGGGGGGTGTATAGTGAGCGAAGTCTATTGTATTCTAAAATGCAAGGAATATCAGCAGTTGATTAGAAACAGACCGTCAAGTGTACGTAAGCGTGATAGTGCTAAGTAGCTCATGCCTTCTTTAAAGACTGTGTTACCAATGTCTATCATTGCTTTGTCTAGGGTAAGACCTTGTGATTTATGAATGGTGACTGCGTATGCAAGAGTTAGAAAAAATTGTTCTCTGCGTACATACATGTCTTAGAAGAGAAGGAATCGAGCTGTTGAGCGTCCTATCCTTTTGACTTCTGAAAGTTTGTCAAAGAGAATATTGACAAACTAAATTCTGTTGTCACGTGGGTATGTTTGAAAGCCAAAAACTGTACCCAGTGGTCCATTAACTAGTCCTTGGTCCACGTCAAGGTTACGTTTAAGCATTACTCTGCAACTTAAGGATAATTTTAATATCTTTTCCAAGCCTGCTGTGTTTGAGATTTTTCTAAACTATTTAGTCTTGTTGTGGCTTGGTCACACATGGGTAATGTCATACCATGTACATCTAGTTTGTCTGTGGCGCTAATTTCCATTATTGGTTGCATTTCTTTACTTAACATTATTTCATTGAATTTGAAACAGCTTGCAAGAGTTGGCATTAAGGCCATACAATTGACATTTCTGTGGGCTAATTGTTCCATAACATCTGTAGCACATGCATTATTACCATAAAGTGCATGAATGTGCCGGGTTTTCAATATTGCTTCTGCTTCTTTAGAAAGTATACCAACTCTGATACTTTTTAAGATGTTGGCATAAGTGAGATCTGCAGATTGCCGCGTGTTTTCTGTTAATTCTCTGTATTGGAAATGTTGTCAAAGTTTGACATTTCCAATGCTGCCAACATTTTTACGGCAGAGTTTGTGTCCTAATGTTTAAAAATAGGCTCACCTTTTACTGGTGTCAATAATAGAAGATCTCCGAAAACAATAATGTGTTTTCCTGTAAAGAGCTCTTCATAGTTTGTTTTGAGTACTTCTTGTAATCTGAGGTGAATCAAAGCCAACATTAGGTTGGACACCATGCTCACTTCATCTATTAGTAGCATTTTCATTTGTTTCAATACTCTGCGTAGTTCCATTGCAGCTTCTGTAGAAAGTTTGTAATAGTCTAATTTGTTTTGGTATTCTACTGGCAGGAGTAGTAATCGGTGTAAAGTGACACCACCTATGTTGTAGGCAGCTAAACCTGTGGGGGCAGTGACAACAGCTGACAGTTTGTTGTTTCTCAATTGTTGAAGGAACTTACTTATGATTTTGATTAGGAATGTTTTGCCAGAACCAGCTTCATCACTGACGTACAGTAGTATAGGTTTGTAATTTTGGCAGGTGCATTCTTTATTTTCATGTTGTACACCATGTGCAATTTCTTTTGTTAATTCTTAAAAAATGCTACGTTTCTCATTGTTTAGTTTTGATTGTAGTATAGTTAAGTCTTCTTTATCTTCATACTGACACATGGTGTTTTCTACTTCTATCATAGCTAATTCTGCCTCATTTGTTATTAGTGGTTCTCCCAGTGGTTCTTGGCTTCCTGTTACAGAAGGTTGACTACTGTCAGGAGTGTCCTTATCTAGTTGGGCCTGGAGTTCTTCTTCGTGTTGCTGTTTATTGTGCAACATTGTTTTGTAGTGTGTAAAGTTTACATCAGTTGTAGTGCTTTCATTTGCTTTGAAAGCGTCTTCATATGAGTCATAGTTATCTAGTATTTCTATTTCTTTTCTCCATGGTTTAAAGAGTTGTAGCAGGGACATGTAATATACTTCTTTATGTTGAGGAGTCTTTAATGACAATTTGATATTATTAATTAAATTTGGTTTGGTGAGTTTTACTAAGCTGCCTTCACAGTTTGTCACTCTGTATTTACCTTTTTTTCATCAGGTCTTATATTATTTTTGTATGTGTAGTTTTGGGCTATGTGGTATAGACACATGGTTTCCAGAGTGGTACTCTTGTTTGGGTAGTATGTGTCCAATAAATTGTTTTTTAAAATGTCTTGGCTGTTGGGATCATCTTTGGCTATTGTTTCTATATCTTTGTATGATTTTAGAACTCTTTTTCTAGATTTAGCTGGACCAACACTTAGCCATACTATATTTCCAGATTTATCATACAATGCAGTACCAGTTAAACGATCAGCTGCTTCATAGGAGCCACATTCTCTATGGGAGAGCATTTTTATGCCCAAACTGTATAATTTCTGACACACTGTTTTATCTGTTGACAGGTCATTCCAGAAGTCTTGCAGCTCTGTCTTTTCTGCTTTGGTTAAGTATGCTGTGACATATCGTGCAACCGCAGTAGAATTGTCTGCAAAGTACTTCACATCTATGTTTGCATTCCATAAGTGGGCAATGATTGCATTGTAATCATTGATATATATTATTCTTCTTTTCTTTTTATGTAATATGTAGTTTTAGGTGACTTACCTTTAACACTATGTCTAACTGAAGACATGAGTTTGTTCACTTGACCTGTATTTGTAATTGGTCTAGGGAAACCAAATCGGCATTTGGTGTAGTATTTCCTTTTTTTTTTGTATTTGCAATGACAATATTTGCCACATTTGTGTCTTTGAAATTGTAAAATTTGTGCATGAAGATCACTATTTGTGGATTCTGATGGAATTTCACAAGGAACATATTTTTCAATAAACTGTAAAACAGTGGCATCACTGTCTTGACTGAATTTAGGAGCATCTTTAATCCACAAAAGCATGTGGACATGTGGTGATCCTCTGGCTTGGTATTCTTTTCTCCAAAAGAAGTGTTGCACTTCTCCAAGGGGAGGAACAGTTTTATTACAAATAAAATGTAGCATAGCAATGAAGCGATGGTGAAAGTATCTTGAAAAATTAACAGGATCCAGAAAACAAAGTTCTCCAGGTGTTAGTATATCTATGTTTGTTTTGTTTTTGTTTGATATGCGTAGGAAATCATGTAAATCTTCCCATGCATATTCTGCACAACTTAATGTAACAAACCAAGTGGGTGGGCCAAGGTTTCTGATCATACAATGTACATCTCCATGACTTCGAAACCAGTACTCTTTAGTACCAGGCATATTTGCTAATAGATTTGTAATCTTTGATTGTAAAATATCATCTTTTTGTTGAACTTTTTGTCATAATTGTGTAGCTGTCATATTTTGAAAGTGCAATCCTGATTTTAATATGTGTGCAACTCCGTAACATAAAGTTGCGAGTTCACTTTCAAAGAGTAGGTGGAATATGTATTCCACATTTTGTCTAAATCTGGGATCTTCCGAATACATCTGTAATGAGCGGTATTCTTATGCTGATATTTGAATACGTCTATCATCTACCTTCCTCCTTTGCCAGTAGGAAAGAGTAGAGGAAAAGCACGTGCTTCTATACTTTCTTCCCATATGCTGATTGGTGATCCTTTTGTTTGATGCATTTGGTACGTTTCCAGTGCATCTTCTATGGTGTCATTAGGGTGCAATAAATGAATTGTATAATGGTCTAAAGTATTTGATATCGTACCAGGATCTAGGAGCTCAAATGGACCAGCTTCTTGTGTCTCTTGAATTATTTCAGTTGTATCCTTCAAGTTTTCTTCAATATTAATTTCTTTATAATATTCATTATTCTCTTTAAGATATTGCAAGGCTTTTCTAACTTTATGTAAATCTACCAGCTGTTGCCACATGTTTTGTCTTTTGTAGGTACTCCATTTACTAAGATAATTAATGATTGCTGCATTGGATGTTGCACTCCTAGAGTGTGCACATTTTCTTTTAGATATAATGGTAAATTCACTACTTTTCCACGAATACCTTTCACTAATTCAGAGGGAGGTAATTTTGCGGTTTTTGATTGAAGGCGTATTATTGCTTGAAATGGGTGCACTGTTTGAATTATGATGCTCACATATAAATTAAGTTGTTGAAGGGGTTTTGGTAGTGGATATAATTCCATATTATTTGTGATAGCACGTGAAGGAGTTTAGTTGTTGTCAAGTTTTGTAGTGCAGTAACTGCAAAGTATTAAGGGGTCAGTTATTTCGTATTTGTTTTCTGCTATAAGGTAGAGAGCTAATGCACACCATTTAGAATCATCATTGTCTTCTATTTTGTATGATAGGTTCACAGTTTTTGTGTTACTTTTATAAAAAGTTCTGCGGCAACATACACACACAGTTTGGTACTTCAGCTGATGTACTTTTAAATTTTAGTATTTCTTTTTTGTATGTGTGTAGTAAAAGGTTTCCATATGTAGAATTGTTACTAATTTGGTTTACAGCTATTTCATTCTGTAAGTGGCTTTCACTTCCAAAATATTTTTTTCTGGATATAGTCGATTTCTTCAAGTAGGTCTTTTGCTGTACCATGTAGAAGAATGTTATTTAAATTGGTTAGTTCTAAAGCAGGACTTCTAGCATAGTCCAGTTTATAAACTAGATTTCTTATAGTTAGTTGAATGATGTGTTGATATCATGGAAAATGGTTTTGCAAGTAGGTCCTGTATTGCAGGCCAATGAATTTCCTTGTAGTCCTGTGAACTTGCGTACTGGACAGGTATCCATATTTTGCAGTAGTTTAATTTTGATTTTGTCTTTGCTTTTCACATATTGATTGAGGAATTGGTGTAAAGACTTGAAACATTTTTTGGGAATGTTACACATTGACGTGCATGGCCATTTGCACACTAGACGTTCTGATTCAGTTGAATGGAGGGGTAATTCTAAGTTTTCAGGGCATATTTTTGTAAGCAGTACTTCTTGTTCCATTATTTTATTATTAACTTTTTCATAACCTCAACCACTGCTATGTATGGCAATTGTATTTGTTTGCTTTTGTTTGTATGCTTCTTCGTTAAAGTATGGTTCTGTGCTTGTAGTGTGACTCCATTCACCTCCGCAGATACTTAAGAAGTTCTTTCTGTTGACATTTTGTTTATTGAGAAGTCTTTTTTGTAATTTAGTTATTAGTTTTGTTAGTGGTTTCATGTTGTTTAACACTAAAATAAATAACTTTCTTTTGAGAAGAATTGCACTGTCTGTCAGCGCTTCTAAGATTAATTTCCTATGATAGGTTTTAAGGGTTGAACCTGGTTTCTCTCCTGTTTTTATAATATTTTGAAGGACTTTGTGATGGAACATTTTGGCTAAAACACTTTTATTGGTATGCTTTCTTTGCACTATATCAAGATTTATAGAAGCAGTTTTATCCGTAGTGATAGCTGATTTTCTGTTAATTGTGTTCTTGTTTGTTTTAAATTTTGATAGAGGAGGCAAAGTTTCTGTACTTGAAACTTCTTTTGTTTCAGTAAATGACTGTATTGGCTGTTTTGTTTCAACTTTTTTTTACAAATTCTGCTAGAGGTGGATGCTTATGTTGGACACTTTTATTTTCATTTGCTCTACTTCTGCGTTGCTTTCTACAGACTTGATTTTTGGTAGGGATTCTTTTTGGGTCTGTTGAAAAAAATAAAGAAGGTATGGGTTGGGGTGTTCTGCAATGTATGCGTGCTGTGTGCATGAGTGTTTGAGTAAGATGATAAAGATGTATGTAATGGTGTGTGATTGTGCATTGGGCAACTACAACTAGTAGGGATGGGTATTCTTGAATTAATGTGTTACTAAACTTCAGTTCAGATTACAGAAAAAAGTAACCTAGTGGTGTGGAGAAGTACAAATAGTAAATCTAATGCTATACAATTAAAACAGTTGTTTGTTCTATAAAATCAAAATTCTAGTAGTTGGGTAATTTGTGTGTCGAAAAATAGGAATTAGTGGGCCATTCTGGCTGTAAATCGCTGTTTAAGAAATGGGGATTTTTGAACAGAATGGTGCAGAATCTCTATTTTTAGGCACAGAAATAGCATGAATTAATCTTACAGTTTGTTTGAGTAATAATAGAAATATTATGGTGGTATTCAACTTACTTTTTTTCTAAAATGAGCAGGTTACTTCTTAGTTGTTCTTTGTACTTCAAAATCGGCTGCTTCTTTTCAGGAGAATGGTCTTCACTGCAATTGTAAAAGAAATATATTAGTAATGTTGTTTGTATATACCACTGTTTTTAATTTAGACATTGTTTTTTTTAATTGACATCCTCAGCGCCTTCCTCAAAACCATTAAAACCATCGTATTCACGTAAGGTACATTGCACCAGTTGTATACAAATCATATGTTGTTAATCAATAAACTGTATTGCAATGACTAACTGTAGCAAACAAAATATCTTTATTTTGCCTTGCGGAGTTCATAATGTACCACTGAATACCACTATCCTGTAACTAAGCTTTTGCAAGTAATAGTGCCTCAATGTCATGGGCTGCTTGTCCTATATAAATGAAAGTAATTAAATAAATAACAAAATTAAAAAAAAGTTTATGTAATTGTACAAGTATTGTTGTTTGAGATTTGAACATAGAGTGTGCTTGCAATTTTGTTTGACTATATGTAGTCTGTATATTTTATTTCAAAAATGTAAGTTCAACATGATTTGAGTGTGTGTGTGTGTATAAAGACATTAAATAGTATAAAGTTTTGTAAGTGACAGTTGATTTTAGGAGATTGAAAAAAAGACAGTAGATTCATTTTACAGATTATACAAGCTAAACGTCAGTTGATCTGTTTATATGAAACTAGAAAATGTGTTCATATACTTTACAGAAAATATGCATACCTCTAGATTATGTTCATGCATATGGATATGCATGGAGCTGCAATTAGAATTCTTCGAGACTTGTACAGTATTTCTTTTAGAAGGTGTTTTCTAATGAAATGACACTTGTACTCAGAGAGATTAACAGTACATTTGCAGTGCTGATCTTTGATGATGCAGTTAGATGTAGAGGTCTTGGATGTGATTGGTGGATGGTCATGTGACTTCTTAGCTATATCCAATCATGGAATGGCACAGAGAGTGAAGTGGAAATGGTAGAAGGGCTGCCTATGTTACGATATGTCCGCGGACATGGCGGTAGTTCGCGGACATCAGGTATTACATCCGGGGATTTTTGGGTTGGGAAGCCATGCAAATGAGAATGAGCATGGAAAGGGATTGGTCCGGAAAGTTTAGTGGGTGTGTTGTGCCAGGAGAGAGTTTCTCAGATACTCTTTTTGCTGAGAGAAGAACAGATAGCTATGGCTGTGTGTTTCAGAAAACAGATTGTTTGGATTTTGGGATACATTGGTTGAAGGTGCATGCAGAAAGCTCTGGAGTAGCTGTAGATCTTGGATTCCCATATGTGGAAGTACACTGGCATGGAGTACGTGGAATGAAGTGGTTGGACTTGTTACCTCTCTGTGCTACTTTGGAGACATAGCAACATCCAGACATAATTGTAATTAATTGTGGAGGGAACAGTTTAGGACATGTGTCTGGAATTTCTTTGCAATTTGCAATGAAAGAAGGACTTGGGATGGTCATGGACATGTTTCCAAATTCTCAAGTAATTTTTTCACAGATTGCGCAGAGACAAATGTGGCTTCGTTCTTCTTCATTTGGTCCACAAATGGAGAAAGCAAGGCACAATGTCAATAAGGCTGTTTGTGCCTTTCTAAGAGATTTTGGCATGTCCTCTTTTCACAATGAAAATATTATGTTTCATAGTACATACATTTTTCGCAGAGATGGAGTACATCTAACTTATGCTGGCAATCAGATTTTTCCAAGAAACACACAAAATACATTGCAACCTTTTTTAGAATTACATCATCCATTTTGAAGTAGGTGTTCAGTATTTTTTCAAACACAAACACCACCAAGGGCTCTTTTCAGAGCCACCACTTCCTCCCAGAGAAAATTGCAATGGTTATGATAGGGCAGCACCCCAACATTTTAGATGTCCGCGGACTGTCCGCGGACTTCTAAAAAATACAAAGGGCCTTGCTTCATTTATTTTCACTTCTATTTTTTAACTGTGAAAGGCGGCTCTGAAAAGAGCCTTATTTTTTTTGATTTTTGTGGTTTTATATTTTTTTTGTTTTTTTATACACAATACACTAGGAGAGGAGGGGAAAGGAGCGGAAAAGGGGGGGACACCAACCACAGGGATAAGAAATGGCGAGCTGAGAGAGGAAGATGTAGAGTGGGTTGTATTTGGGGAATGAGCAGATCTTCTCGTGCTCTGAGACGATAGTCTCAAAAGCACTTCAAAGTCACTCCCCCCTGCAGAGTACTGCGTCGCAGTACATGCACACAACTGTGACCCTCGAAAGGTAAGGGTCATCAGCATTGCTTATGGTCTGTGAGGCAGCTTGAGGAAGACGCTGTCCCACAGGAGTGTTCCTTGTGGTGACAGGATCAGAAATGAAGATGAAGTAGAGGAAATAAACCTGCTACGCTCCTCACAAGGTACAACCTTGCGAACGGCCCCAATGTGGAATGAATTGAGGTGTCGCTTCATGGTGGTGGTCCCAAAGCTATACGAACCATGCCTCCTGCGACTGAGTACCATTTTGCACTCATTACAGGTGACTCGGTTCATACGAGCCTTAGGACCATTCCCATGAATGGTAAATAACCGCCACACCCAAGACTCACGCAGAGTGCGGGTAGTAGAGATTTCCACTACCTCATTCTCGTCATCCTCTTCTTCCTCCTCTGCATCCTCACTCCTGTTCCCCTCTTCAGGCCCTTGGGGAGGTGGTGGTGGTGGAGGGGGTGGGGGTGGTGCTGAAGCAGGTGCAGCACCAGGTGGCAGTAGTGCAGCCATGGATGCCATCTTGAAGAAGATATCAATCTGCAAGTGGCAAGAAAAATCACTGTGCTCTGGAGAATAGCCAGAAACACAATGAGAATAAGCTCTAGGGCGTGGTCTTTTATAGGGGTGGTTGTACGCGGTTAGCGGACATGCACGCTGTCCACGGACAGATCGAACACAAAAAAAGGTTCAAAAAGTTTCAAAACATATGTAGAAACTCATGATTAGTATGTGGGACTTGTGCTATGGTGAGTTTTTATTGAAAAATATTGTGGATTACTTGAAAATGTGCTTTTATATTGTTTGGGGACACGAACAGTGTGCGCATTTTAGAACACGCGATCAGCGTGGGCGCGGTCACATGATCGCTTCGCGAAAATGTCCACGAAGGGAGAGGCTGTCCGCAGGACACAAAATGCACGGACATTGGTTTGCGCATGTGCGTTGATGTTCTATGAACAATGTTCGGGTCCTGAAGTAATTGAAAGTGTGTCACACATCAAATAAACAGTTACGGACAGGCGTTTGTTCTTAGAACAGTTTCAACTTGGTAGCCAACAGTAGGGACAGGTATAATGTTCTTCAGGACACCTCCATTTTTGTTTATTTACGCACATTTCAGGACACCGCATGTGTTTTTAGAACAGTTTCAACTTGCTAGCGAACAGTACGGACAGGTATAGTGTTCTTCAGGACACTTCCATTTTCGTTTCTTTACGAACATTTCAGGACACCGCATGTGTTCTTAGAACAGTTTCAACTTGCTAGCGAACAGTACGGCAGGTATAGTGTTCTTCAGGACACCTCCATTTTCATTTGTTTACGAACATTTCAGGACACCGGGTGTGTTCTTAGAACAGTTTCAACTTGGTAGCTAACAGTACGGACAGGTATAGTGTTCTTCAGGGCACCTCCATTTTCGTTTATTTACGAACATTTCAGAACACCCGCGCTGTCCGGGAACACCTAAATTGTTTTTTTTTTTTTTAAATGAAATTAATTACAATGCAATTACAATAGAATATAATAATCAGTGATGTCATCAATGACATTTGTGATGTCATCTTTGATGTCGTGGGTGTTAGTCTTAGCAGTGCACGGTGGTGGCGCGAGTTATGGTTGCTTAGCTTACCATAACTGGCCGAATTTCAGGGGTTTTTCGGTTTTACTTGGAACCATAACGTCTCTTTAACAAAGTTTTTTCACTGAATATATATATATATATATATATATATATATATATTACACGGCCCACAGTAGTGGCCTTGTAGTTATGGTTAAGTTGCTGTTTCCATAGCAAGAGCACTTTTTGGGCAGTTTATAACTTTGCGCTCCCTGGATGAATCCTCACCAAAGTTTGAAAAAAAAGTAAATAGCCCACTCTGAATCATTTTGCAAAGTCTGGTGAGGGTTGTTCCATGGGGGGAAAAGTTATAGGGGGGTCCCAAAATGTCTTTTTTCCCATAGACTGAATGGGGAAAAAACTTTGCTCACGCCTACAGCCCAAACCGCTGGACGGATTTTCACCAAAGCAGCGGCTTGGTCTCAAAAGCGTGCTTTTGTAAATTTGGTGAAAATCAGTCCAGTAGTTTTAAAAAAAATGACCAAAAAGTAGGTCACCAAAAATTAGTGATATCTATGTCCGGTCCGCGGATACACTTCCCTGTTTCGTCCGTGGACAGTGTCCTGATTGGTTAATCGGCTTGCTTCATGTCCGCGGACATGCAACGTGTTCGCTGATTCGATGGTGAAGAGCGTGAAGTGCGTCAGATTTTTGGAAACGCCCGCCATCTTGTATCCACGGACGTCCGCGGACAGCACAGTGTCAAATGGTGGGGAAATACCATTTTGGCAAGTGTGTTGGTCTGTAAGACTGTTTGGGGATGGTGGAGGGGTAGGAGATGGTTCGAATATTGTATCTATTTAGGTAGTAGGCACCGCTGTTGTGTTTGTTGTGACTGCGGACAGTAGCGATGTCCTTGGTGTCCGTAATCGTTCCATATGGGAATGTCCTAAGGGCACTATACCTGTCCGTACTGTTCGCAGGTAAGTTGAAAGTGTTCTAAGAACACGCGCTGTGTCCGGGATGCCTGCAAATAAATGAAAATGGGGGTGTCCTAAGGGCAGTATACATTTCTGAATTGTTTGCAGGCAAGTTGAAACTGTTCTAACATATATAACATGGCCTACGGTAGCGGCCATGTAGTTATGGTTAAGTTGCTAAACACATAAGAAGAGCACTTTTTGGGTGGCTTATAACTTCTCTCCCCCTGGACGATTCCTCCAGTCCTCCTGGACGCATTGCCATCTTCAAACCGGTGTGTGCTTTAGAAGGTGATGGTGCCATCTTGGAATGAGTCCATATCCACAGCAAGCCAAGACTGTTTCTTTGCTTTTCTGTCCTTGTCTCACAAATGTCAAATTTCTTGAAAAGGTTGTACATCTTTCAATAAGACCAGGCCCCAACTGCCCAATCTTAGATGGTACCGGTACAGACATTGTTGGCCTATCTTAGAAAACAGTGCAATTCCAGTATACTTGGCAGTCATTTTGTACCCTACGAATGCGCCTGAAACACACATTACAACAACCCATGGGTTTTAGTCTAGTTGTAAAAACCTAACTATAATCATGTGCAATCGTACAAAGATGGCAACTCATAGTGGGACAAAAAGGAACACCCAAAATAGATGATTGAAGAACATTTGGAAAAGTAAGCGATAGTTCTTCACATGTAATGCTGTATCATTTGTAAAATGCTTTAATGCTGTAGTATTTGTTCGCTGGAAATAGCAAAGATTGTAAAGGTTAAAACTTGCAGCTAGTATCGATCTAGAAGAGACTTGTATAATATAGTAGGAGATAAGATTATCCAGCCTTAAGCCCCGAAAGTGATGCTTTGTGGGATGAAGAGGGTTTCGCAATTGGCTTTAGAAAATTGGAAGAATTGTGCAATGAGATAGCACCAAGAAAACCTAAATGCCAGAAGAAAACTACGAATATCTGTTTTACTCCTGACCTCAAAACATTATGAAAACTATATAGACAAAAAGAGATGAAATGGAGAAAGTATAGAGAGCTAACTCGAAGACCTAGCACGTTTAGCACTAAAAACTCATTGGAAATCAACTTTTACAGCTAGACCTGCCTTTCTGCAGAAGAATATTGCGTCTACTTTAAATAAACCCCATGAACTCTTCTTAACGTTAAACAACTTCATTAATCCTCCAAGTATGGCTTCCAAATTGGTCCCCTCAGACATTCTGGCCAATGCATGAACATTTTTTTATTAAACAAAAGATTGAAGTTATCCAGCGTGACATTGCTCAGAAAGAAAAGCTGTAGAAACTGACACAGTTGATGTGCCCTTTGAATTCTTGAATGTGGCTTCTCCAAACCCTCAAAACTACTATACATGCATCAGGTGGAATCCTGGCTTGCGTGGCCAACAATGAATGCCTTCTGTTTGACTGACTTCATGACAGCTTCTGTTAATTTCTCCCTGAACGAAGGGTACATTCCTGCATGACTAAAAAAGCTATCCATTCACCACTACTGAAAACATCCATCGACCCAGAATTAATACAGAACTGTTGGCCAGTCACAGGTGCCCCATGGCCAGCTAAGGTACTGTAGAGAGTAGTGTCATTTCTGTTATATGGTCACATAGCTAAACATGACATTTTAGACACCTATCAATATGGGCATTTTACGCTGCATGGGACTGAGACAGCAATGTTTGCGATGCGGGATGATGTGCTTAAAAAGGCTGATGAGGGAGCCATGACACTGTTGATTATGTGGGACCTCTCTGCTGCGTTTAACAAAGCACTGAAATGGTTTCACTGCTTGACTGATCACTGCCAAAGTGTTAAGCAGCAAAAATGTATATCTCTGGAATCCTAGTCTCAGTGTGGAGTTCACCAGGTTCTTCCCTGTCCCCAAACCTTGTTAACATTTCCATACAACCCCTGATCAAACATTTTCCAACGTTTAATCTTTTTTACCACTCTTAATCAGATGACACTCAGGTATATTTACAGATTTCAGACTCTACGATTCCACTAAAAAATGTTGCTAACTGCACTGCTGAGATTGCACAATGGATGCCATTGAACAGAATTCAACTTAATTCTACTAAAACGGAAATCACATTGTTCGGTCCAAAACGATCAATAAACAATCCAGAGGCAGTATACTCATTGCCCCAATTGTTTGGCCTACCGTCTATACATGTCTCAAAGGTTAAGAAGTTAGGTTGCTACTGGCAGTCCGATATGGACTGCATCTCCAAAATCAGTGCCACCATTTAATCTATATACCATTCCCTTTGGGCATTGCGGTCAGATCTACCATTCACAGCTCCTACAGATACCCCAGTAGTGGTAGACTCTCTGTGAACTCAAAGTTGAACTATGTAAATGCCTCTTAAGAGGCATCCCCAAAAATCAGCTTCGACATCAAGTAGCCCAAAATGCGGCCGTCAGATTGTTTTTTAGGGTATCAAGGTTCACCTCAGTGTCAAACCATCAAATCTCACTACACTGGCTGGTGGTGAGTCAGAAAATTGACTTTAAAATGCTTTGCCTAATGTTTTATTGCATGAATGGACTAGAACCTCTGGTATTTTGTTAACAAAATTTCTTTCTACCAGCTTATGAGATCACTTAGACCGAAGGAGAAAATAAAACAGGTTAAGATACCAGCATCCTGCTACGTTCAAAGAGAGGAGAGACTGTTTTCTGTCTACGGACCTAAACTGTGGATCTCATTGCCCCAGGAACTAAGGAATATCACCTGCTATTATTATTCAACAGCTTTAAAAATGTACCTTTTTCAATTAACTACTCAGTTCCGCTTCATGTCTATATGTATCATGCTGAATTTGTTAAGATCAGCGACTAAATGCAGTTCCGTCTGCCAAGAGCACGGTATATAACATCAAATGCAAATTCAAAAACAAATCAATTTTCAGACACACTATCTTGTGTTAAATCATGTGGTGGTATGATACCTCGTAAATTAATATATGGCATTCTGATCTTATAGAAAATGTAAAAAATCTCACTGACTTCAGTCGTAATTGATACTGCTCAACACTGCTCAAATTTAAAATCTACTGATGTCATTTGTGCAAAAAAAGCTGTACAAACAGTAAGTGGCTAAGTGAAACAGGAGTAAGATTGTCTCGTTTTCTTTATCAAAAACATCCTCGAATAAATGGCAAACAATGTGCTGACCAAATATGGCAATCTCGCCTTTCTTTTAGATTGTTAACTATAGAATGGTAACGATTTGTTATCAGTACGTGTGAAGCCTTTCAACCATTATATACCGTTGCCAATAGGTACTAGCTTTGAATTCCTTACTGTGTGGCAACAGGTAGATTACTAATCTCCCGCAGAATTCTTGCTATTGAGTATTGTTTATTGTACCTCCAGAGGCAATTTACAGATGAAAGCCGTGTATTCGCTCAGTTCCTTTTAATTTTAAAACTTTATGGCTGGATATGTCAACCTTCTAGCATATGTTCATCATTAAATATTAGATAAAGAAGGACTGAGCACCACACGATCACTTTGTTCTAAATTAATACAATATACTGATGTATCATTAATAATTTAAGGACCCTGAGAATTACGGCGCCATTAAACAATATAGGTGCATAATGTCAAAAACATGTTTTACACTAAAAAAGAAGTTATTTTTCATACGCCCTTAACTGTTCTAGGATGTTTGCCAAGTGAAACCAATTGAGCTTTTTGTAGCCACTATTTGTAAAACTCATGCATCAATGGCTGAGTATTTCACATGTGTTGCTTTTGAAAGTCTTGTTTAGGTGAGCATGAATTATGTGCACTTGTGTGACAGAGTCATTTTTATGTTTCTGCTTGTTAAATCGATTTGGGCTTTTGTTATCTGGTGATATGTCTAGTAGACTAAATGCATCTTAAATTGTATGTCTCAATAAAGATGTTTGTTTTTAGACCATTCACATGAAGTGTGCATGTGGAGTCCATAGCTTAATTGGTGTTCACATTAATAAACACTTTTAGATCTCGGGTCACCTAGCCATAA
Source organism: Ambystoma mexicanum (assembly GCF_040938575.1). Lineage (NCBI taxonomy): Eukaryota > Metazoa > Chordata > Amphibia > Caudata > Ambystomatidae > Ambystoma > Ambystoma mexicanum. Next base: position 962,593,230 of record NC_090937.1, on the reverse strand, counting down.
GAAAAGATCTGGGGTGCTCCCAATAGTCTGGGGTTCAACCTCACTCTGTTGTACACACAAAAGAATGAGATGAAGAGGCACTGCACTGAAACTAGTCGACTATTTTAGTATTACATCTATGCGCACATCATTTAGTCCGCTGGTTTCCTGAGTTTTATTATTTTGAAATATTCTTGTCTATTTTTTTTTGTGTTTCTTTTTCATGTTATGCTGATTTTGTTGACCATTGTTGTATTGTTATTGTACGGTGATTGTTGTTCTGCTTTCCATAACTTACAAACATTTAAATGTGATTTAATCAGTTGCATACAGCATCTTTTTGCCTCGCTGATTTTATTTTGTTTGACCACATACACCTGTGTCAGGAAAAGAGAGGGGGGTCTGGGGAACTCTACCAGCACGAACACAGCCCATTGACTTGTTCTTGGGTGGATGGCCCCTGGGAGAGTCTCATCCAAGTCTTTAGCTCACTGTCCTTTTCACAGAGAAGAAATGTCCCGCATATTAGTTTTTGCCCTGCCCAGGGGCAGTCCAGCACCGAAATGCTAGGCAATTCTCCCCTGAATAAGAGAATAAGAGAACCCATACATGTGGTTCAGCCTAGTTGGGCATCATCTGTGAGGTGAAGCTGTGCCTCTCTAAGAGCAGTGAGCAAGAGGATCCATTTCTGGATTCCCCTGGTAACTTAGGGTGAGACCCAAAGTTACTTGGTATGCAAAACAGAGGGGGGACTGGGAAACTCTCTACCAGCACCAGCACAAACACAGCCCATTGACTTGTTCTTGAGTGGATGGCCCCTGGGAGAGTCTCAACCAAGTCTTTAGCTCACTGTCCTTTTCACAGAGATGAAATGTCCCCGCATATCAGTCTTTGTCCTGCCCAGGGGCAGTCCAGCACCGAAATGATAGGCATTTCTGCTCTGAACAAGAGTACCACAGCAACCCCATACACGAGTTTCAGCCTAATTGGGCATCATCAGTGAGGTGAAGCTGTGCCTCTCTAAGAGCAGTGAACAGTGAGTCTCTCCCATGGGTAATTCACCCAAGAACAGGTCAGTAGGCTGTGTTCATGCTGGTAGAGAGATTCCCAGACCCCCCTTTGTTTTGCATATATTAACTTTGGGTGTCACCCTAAGTTACCAGGGCGATCCAGACGTGGACCCCTTGCTCACTGTTCTTAGAGAGGCACAGTTTCACCTCACTGATGATGCCCAACAAGGCTGAAACATGTGTATGGGGTTGCTGTTGGTACTCTTGTTCAGAGGAGAATTGCCTAGCATTTCGGTGCTGGACTGCCCCTGGGCAGGACAAAGACTGATATGCGGGATATTTCTTCTCTGTGAAAGGGACAGTGAGCTAAAGACTTGGTAGAGTCTCTCCCAGGGGTTATTCAGCCAAGAACAGGTGATTAGGCTGTGTTCGTGCTGGTAGAGAGATTCCCAGACCCCCCTTTTTTTTGCATACACCCGTGTCAGGGTTTATTATTGTTCATTTAGTGCATTGTCTTAATATGTTTTGTGTGTTTGTTCTGTGCTGCAATCGATCACCTACACGTTCTGTCAATAATGACACCTACCAGTGGCGTAACACAAAATGTGGGGGCCCCCCTGTAAGCCATGCTGAGGGCCCCCCAAACTCGGCAACATCCTAGATTATGGCGCTTGCACAACACGCATGAACGTGCTGCTGAAGTGTTATGCCACACACTGTACTAGGAGAAAGATATAAATATGTGTTTTAATGCAATACACAGCACACTTTTTGAGAAAAATTGGCTAAAAAGCCATAGTGTTTGCAATTGTTTTGTAGGGTAACACCAATCTAATACATGCAAGTCACCAACAGTGCACAGGAAAATTAATGCTTTGCTATTAAAAATCCCATGCCACATTCAAAACATTTCCCACTGGCTGCACAATGTAGACCAGTGTAGACACGTAATAACATTACAGTAAAGCATGCCAGCCGCATTAAGACATACCTGGACTGGTTGCACCAAAATGCCAGTTGAAGCAATAACATCCATCAAGATGAAGCTCGGCCAAACTCTTTAAAATCTTCACGGAACTGATCAATCCTGTTGTGGTCCCCACCTCTCCTGTTCCCTCCCAGGCCCCATGTATGGCTCTGGCCTCTCACTTTTCCGCAATAACTCAGGACATCCTGTCCACTATCTCCTCTTCCTCTCCCTCATCCTCTCTCGGCCCCCCTTTGGCCATCTCTACCTCCCCTCCTGCTTTCTCCTCTTTCTCTCTGACAACACCTGACAAGGTATCTAGACATGTCCAATCCATGAAAGTGTCATCCAAACAGGTTCTCCCCTGCTCCTCTAGAACCATCAAGGACCATATGGACACCCTTGCTGCAGCCTTGGCCGATTTCTGTAATCACTCTTTCACCACTGGAACATTCCCCTCTCCCCTTAAGCACTCCCTTGTGCACCTACTTCCCAAGAAGCCGTCTGCCGATCCTACCTGTCCTGCAAACTATCACCCAATCTCAATCACCCCTTTCGTGGGCAAACTCTTGGAAAAAAGCTGCCCATCTCCCGGCATACTCTCCAATTTGAATCTGTTGGTTGTCTCCATGACCATCAGTCTGACGGTTTGGTCCTCTGTGGGAATAGTCAACTCCACCCTACAACTGGTTACTTCACCAAATCCCAGTTTTGAAGCTTGCATATAAATATCAGACTATTGTCAACCTTCTTTTAGATACAGCTCACGAGTATAAGCCTGCTTTGAATTAATAGGAGGTATTATGTACTTAACCAAAGTGCGCGCTGGGTGCACTACTGTATCTTTATTTGTGAACATTGTCACTTTGTTTTTTGCTTTTCACAAAATAGTTTAAATATGATGTAATATTTACCACACAACCAGTACTAACACACCATTGATTTAGATGTTGGAAGTGTGAAGAAGAATTGTAAAAAGCACTATGTTATCTATAACCTGTTCATTTGCTGAAACATGAGTATGATAGATGCATGCCCAGTTAGAGAGCAGAACCTGCAAAATAAAGCAGTTTTTTTTAGCACAACACTATTGCCTCAAGATATGTGCTTGGACCATAATCCAGAGTAAACTATTCCACTACGGGATACTTAGCTGACTTTTGAAGCTTTAATACAAAATAATAACTGATACAGCACAGTAGACACCCTAACTTGATAGTGGTGTTAACAAATTGACATGTGGTTGGAGACACCCTTTTGTTTTCCAATTCAGATCTGTCAAAGGCACAGAAACTGCTCTCCTGAACACCGTTGAAGATCTGCTCTCTAACCTTGATTTCAGCATTCCTTCATCCTCACGCTCTATGATCTTTTCTCTACATTCGACCCGGTCAACCACGCCATCCTGATCTATTGACTATGTGAGAACATGGGCATCATGGATCAGGCCCTGGAGTGGCTGATCTCCTTCTTCTTGGACTGCCCCTCACAGGTCACAGGTCCTCTCTCTCTCTACCTGTGGCATTGCCCAGGGCTCTATCCTCTCGCCCTGGTTTTTCAACCTCTACTTGCCCCCTTTGGCCAACCTGATCTCTACCTTCTCCTCTAACTTTCGTTTTAAGCGGATGGCACTCAACTTTCGTTCAGGGTCCTCTCATCTCTCGCTCGTTCTTGACTGTCTATCCATGATTCAGGATTGGTGTGCCTCCAACCATCTCTGCCTAATGCCATTAAGATGGAGATCCTTCTCATTGAGACCCCTAGCCCCGCTTTTACTCTCCCACCCTGGCTGCCCACATTGGGCCCTCTTCTGTCGCCTTCCTGCGAGGCAATAAACATTTTGTGTTATCTCTGACTCCACTTTCTCTTTCTCTCCTTGCATCTCAGATGTCGCCAAGAAGTCCCACTACCTACCAGCTGCTCCTCCTCAAAGCGACCTTTCTCACTTTCCCCCAGAAGCTCACTGTCCCCAGAGTCCTGTTTCTCTCTAGGCTGGACTACTGCAACAGCCTCTTTCTCAAGCTGCCTTCCTCTACTCTCCGCCTTCTGCAACTAATCCAGAACAAGACTGTGAGTCTTATCCTTGGCTACGAGCCCAGGGATCATATCTCTCAAGCCCTGAAATCTCTTCACTGGCTCCTGGTGGTTGCAAGAATCAAGTTCAAGACCCTTTGCATTGGCCACAAGGCTTTCTGGGGTTGGGCCCACACTACATCCAATGCTCTCTTCCAAGATACCTTCTTTCTCGAGCCCTGCCCCCAGTTACCTCCAACTCTCTAAGGGCTACAGAGTGGTGGTAGATCTCTCTTCTCTGCAGATGCCTACCTCTGGAATTGCCTCCCTGCCCCTCTCAAACTTTAGCAGACCACCTGATGTTTTGGAATCAGCTCAAAACGTTCCGCTTCTCCTCTGCTTTCGCTCTCTCCCTCCCCTGCTGACCTACCTGTCTACTGTACCGACTGGTTGCTTGACTACCCTCAAAGTCTCACTGAGTCCAGGCTTGATCAGTCCCCCTTGCACTGCCTCTGGCCTACCATGCACTTAGGGGCTGTAACTGTAACCCTACAGTCCCTTGTTCTCCTTGCATTACCCAGAGCTGCACTGCCTGGCTGCACTTACTCAGAGCATTACTGCCCTGTTTTCCCCTCCCTTCTTCCTTGCACTTCCCCCTCCTTTTCCCCTTGCATTTCTCGTTCTCGCACTTGCACGATCTGAATGACTCAAGGCCAAGTAAGATCATGTGTCTTGTTCTCCCTCTATCTTCCCTCCCTTGCTTGTCGTGCCTACAAAAACATGTGCATAGGCGTGTTATAATAGACTTATATCATATTTGATCACATATGCCCAAAGAAATATACAATGCTGCAGTAAGAAACGGCTAGACTGACAGCACCCAAATGCCAGTCTAGCCAGGTAATTACACTTAGCAGGACTGCTTTATCAGAAATGCGCAGTTAAAAGAAAGTCGTACCAAACTGAGGAATAACTAGACTGGCTGCACAAAAACGTCTCTCTAGCCACTACTAACACATATCATGCCTGCTTAGCCTGGACGTGGACAACCATTATGATTTATTGTGCAATCCCACCCCCCACTCATCCCCTCTCCCCCCATGCCCTACCCCAACCTCCAAAATCAGCTCCTTGGCCCAGAATTACCTTAACAACCCTCTTTGTTGTCCCAGAGCTTACGTTTGCGGCTTCTTGCCTCATAGGCACGTGCTGGGATGAAGAACTGTGGGATTAGGAGTAATGAAGATACAGGTAGCTAAGTCAGGCATTACCTCCATGTACCTCTACCTCATCCCAGGACATGAGTATGAGGCATATTGCCTCATACACAAGTACTGCCTCATACTCAAGTACAGCGACAAGGGAGAATAGGGCTAGGAGTAGTTATGATTACCAATAAGTAATATAGGCACTAAACACATGTAGGGGCCTAACAATATTTAGTTGGCTGGGCTGCAGCACTCACCCCCAGAAATGTTGGGCTATGTTGACTCAACCTGGCTGACCTTCAGAGCAGTTGCCTGACAGAACAGGACATAGATGTTAAATGGCACATGGGTTTCGCTGTTAACAAGGGCCCAGCAATTACTAACGTAAAGCATTTCACTGTTAGTACCTGCATTAAAATGGCAATTTAAATTGTGATGTAGGATTAGTACTTTCATGCCAGGGAAGTGACTGGAAGGGTAGAAAGGGATCACAGGGCCGTTCATTCTCACAGCAGTTCATAAGTGGGTGCTTTCACACTTAAAGGAGAGAGTTAAATGCTTGCGACATTGAAGCTGCACTAGAATAGTCTCATTAAAAATCGTAAAGAAGTTAGATGCCCCCAAACAAATAAGTGTTGCCCTCCCACACGGCCCATGAAGTTAGCACCTCTCCCAACATTTGAAGGATCAGCCCCCCGAAATGTAGGTTTTGTTGGTGCCCTGAACACAAGCACACAAACCATTCACCATATACACGCATGCACACCCAGCCATCAATACACACACACATACACATACACAGTCACCCATACATTTGTGTGCACCCTGTCACCATACACTTACACAAGCAGCCACCTACACATTTAAGTGTCCACCCTTTCACAATACACTCACACACGCACATGTCGGTTAGGAGAGCCTGATTACTTCAAAAAAAAATTGTTTCTTTTTAAAATCACTCCGACTTCATAAAGAAATTATTTCCCTTAAGGACCGAACCATAACGGAAATCATTTCAAAAATAAAATATTTCGTTTTGAAGTCATGGGGCTACCCGACCCCATGACTTGGAGGCCTTCAGCCTGCAGTCTTCCATGTCATGAGGTGCGGGGAGCCTTTGGACATCAAAAGGAAAGTTTCTTTTTTGTAGTCACTCTGCCTTCATAAAGACATTATTTCTGTTACAGAAATAATGTCTTTATGAAGGCAGAGTGATTTCAAAAAGAAATAAAAAAATATATAATTGAAAAAATAGTTTTTTTTTCATTTTTTTTTAAGTGGGGCCCCCTCCCAGGACATGTGCTTGCGGGGCCCCCACCCCACGGGGGATGCAGGGGCCTTTGTTAGCAAAGTGACACCTACATTGTTAAGGATTGTCTTCTTCTTTCTTAGTGCCCATAAAAATAATGTCACATGGCATGCTTGTTTAACAGTGTGTTTTCTCAGATGGAAGCGAGGATGTCATATGCTTGTGCAAACTCACCCAAGAAACCTTCTCTGCCTGCTGTGTGCCCTGAGGCCCTCCGGCGAGCTGTGCGCCGTGAGGCCCTCGGGCGATCTGGCACGTTATCACAAATTTAAATAAATAAAAATATATGTCGAAACTGTTTTTTTATTTGGCTAATATTCAAGACTTTCTTAATGAAATTTTACTGGATCCAGTTCTTGGCGTGTGTTTTGTACATTTGCTGCATTGCCATGAAGGGTGTTGCCATGGTGATTTAATTATGTCGATTGATTTGCATTAATTGTTAGCTAGCCGTATGTGTATCACCCAATGCCTCTATATCTAAATGCCACAACTGTATTCAGCCTTTCATCTGAAGGCAGGGTATTCTGGTATGAATTCCAGTCGATGGTTTCTACTGGATCCATTTACTCAGATATGTGATTTTCTACACCTCGCAATTTTTCTATAAAACTAGTTCCAGGGTTGGTTTGATTGTATCTGGTGATATTCTGCACGTGGAATAGATTTGTTGGTGTCTCAGTCTTGAGTGTACGCTGTTTAAGTATTATATTGTTGAAGCTATCACACACTTGAATTTTGAATGGAGGAAACAGAACAAGCCGTGGGTGATGAGGTCTGAATGCAATTGTGTGTATTCAAATATAAACAGGGGTGAAGCAATGAAGTGGCCACTCAGCAATTAGTGTCACCCTCTCAACCTTGGTCCAGAATGGCCAAACATAGGACATGATCTGCCTTTATCGATAAGTAAGGGAGTCCTCTCTGGACTGGCCAAGTTGACTTAGACCCAAGAAGAGAATCTGTACCTGCATCACTTTAACAAAAATAACCTATCAGAGGACACAACTGTTACCAAGCCTCCACAAACCAACTGGACCTGATTAACACTGACTCAGCTTCTATCCAGGAAAGTGGGCTTCATTTAAAATGAAATTGGAAAGGCACAGGGATTGTGTACACGTCCTTATCTTCTATGAAGAACACATTGCACCACCCTCCTTCTCCAAGTCCATGCATTTGCTTACATCATCCTCTTTTATCCTCCACTCAATGCACCTTTTTTGCCTGCCTTGGGTCTAAAAGAAGCACTCTGGGACAATGTAAACATAAAGACATGTCAAACGATAATAGCAAGAGCATGAAACAAACACGCACAACATGTAGTTGCCATGTCTGTCACTGCGTGATACGGCTGTTTTGTTTTCCCACCTGTCTTACTGAGGTAAACCATATTGATTTATGAAAAAGAAGCATAAAAGCAGATTTAAAGAGTGAGTTTCTTGATAGGTTGCGGTAACGATACTGTCAAGCAAACATACAACAGTTGACGTCTGGGAAACGTGCATTCTTTTAACTCACAAATCACTTGAGGATTCCCTCTATGACTATATGTGTATTTATTTATTTACATGTTTACATGGCTCAAGATTGAGGAACTTGAGGCTACATGTGGCATGTGCTGGCAACAGCTACACATGTTGAGTTATGCATTACCATAGGGTGAACATGGCAGGCATATGATTGCATTATTGGGAAATTTGACCATGCACTTGACATAATACAGCAAAATCTACCAACTTTGTGCATACTTGCTTTCAATGGCTTATATGACCCTGATGGCGACAACTGAGAATGTTTTTCAGCCACCGATAGAAAGTTGAATATCTTGAAACTGGATAGAAATCCAAAACATTGAAAATTGCTAAGGCCTTTTATAGATATATGTAAGTCAGTAAACATTTAATTTACCTAAGGTCAAGCTTCTCACTAATTTTACTCGCCCAGATACCCCCAAAACGTTCATATAATGCAACTGCCTAGTCAGTTCATTCAAACCTTAAGGTTTAAAGAGTGTTGGTTTCCAAGCCAATGAGCGCTTGCGACCAAAACAAGCTTTCCTAGTCAACACCATGGGGTTCAGTTATTTGGGGGGCGACAATATGAATATAATGGAGAGCATTGAGAATGGTTTATTTATGGAAACGCTAATCAATTCAAGGGGTACACTAGCTACTGTGAGATGTAAGCTAGTGGAAGGATAGTTGCATGAAACAATTGTACTCTGAACTCTTTATAAAATGATGCTAATTCCGGAGAACATTGATATATTAAAAATAAAATAATAATAATAATAATAATAATAATAATAATAATAATAATAATAATAATAATAATATTAATAATAATAATAATAATATATTGAAGTCTTGTCCCTAAGGAATTAAAAAGAGTGCCTTGCTTGGAATGCATGTGACTTTCAACTCCTATTTGATTTACATGTTTTCTGGTTTCTGTTAAAAGAAATTGCACTGGAAGTACTGCAACCTCAATTAAGAAAATACATTTGAAATATAAACTGGACCCAATTAACCAGTAACACCTGGAGCAGGGAAGCGAGCCAATCAGGTTGCTACGATCCCGGGCTCAATCCCTTGATCCAAGCCCATGTTCTGGGCAACCTGAAGGTTGCTCGCCTGCCCTGCCATGTTCCCCCCACCCTCCTATCTCCTGCGGGTCCCTTCCCTCCTCAGGCCCCTACCCAAATGTACCTGATTCCTTCAGCGGCCTCTCTGTTCCCATCTGCCATGGAAATGGAAGAGGGACTCCACATGGAGCCCTGCCTTCCATCTCCATGGCAGCCATCTTGGGAAAGTATTTTGTTTGAATGAACGGGACTCTGCAATCATGTCCCATTAATTCAAACAAAATACATTGCTGTTAGCACCACTTGTTTTTGGATAGAAAACCCAGGGTGCTAATGCAATAAAACCCTATCCGGGGCTGCACTTTGGCCTATAACTTGGGCCCCAGGCCATTACCACCCAATCCAGCCAGCCGTATACAGTTTTACTGCTATAATAAAAAATCCAAATAGGGTGTGGCAACTGTTCAATCAAGAAGGACAAACAAAAGCATTTATAAGCAAATGACTTGTACATGTAGTTTAGTTGACAAACAAAATCTGCTACATTTGATCTGCCCTGTTCTCGGTCAGCATCATGTTTGCAATACTTATTTTGCACGTATAGCATTACAATTAGCATTGGAATAGAAGAAATTGCAATGCAGGAGAGTGGCAGGGCTTTTAATGCCCATCACCAGCAATATGCGCCCTGCACCCAGGTGGGTGGAGAGTGCATGGTGCCAACGCTTAGGCAGGTGTGGGAATGAACACTGGCATATGTAAGCGGCCAGGCAGTGAGACGTTCACACGTGCATTTTCTGTGAATCGCGGGGAGGGCCAGAGTGCAGTTCTCACTGGTATCACGGTGCTGGTAGAACTTTGCTTGTGGCTTCTTACTTCATGGATTAAGCAATGGGGTCACTGTAATCTCAATCACCAGTAGGTGAAAGACGACAGCAGGTTTCATTGCCAGGGCCTGAATAAAACACAATTTATGGAAGGACCATGCACATGCAGGGAACTATACCGACATATGGCTGCTTGTAATAGTTATCAGGATATTTATTTATTGGGTTTTTCATAATGCGCCTATTCACAAGTGTTTCAAGGCACACCAAGACAAGGGGAGGAGAACGGATGATAAAACAGAAATGGTTCTACTAGGCCGTGTGACATTCGGAATGTGCAAGTTAAAAAATAGCAGGGAAAGGGGAGGTGGAGTGCCGCCAGACGGTTGACCAAGTGTCTGGGGAAGCGAGGTGGATAGAGCCCAGGAAGAAGGGCAGATGGTCCATGTGCTAAGTGCTAGGAATGGGCTAGAAGGGCCAAAGGGGTGCAGACCCAGCTAGGCTAGTGCAAGGAGAGGGAGCCCCAAAGGGCAAGTGCAAGTTTGGGGGAGGGGGTCAGAGGAGACTAAGTGTAGAGATGGCCTGGTAGGGGAGGGCTTGGTGCCCTGTGAGAATCTGAAGGAACCAGGCGGCCATTCAAGAGACATAAGGGGGATAAATTAGCAGGGGAGGATGAGGGGGAAGGAGGAAGAGAAAAGGAAGGTCTTGGGAAGCTTTTCGGAATTTAAGGAGATCCGGCTCAAGTCTGAGAGGGGCATAGGGGCTATTCCAGAGGGGGGCACCTGCAGAGTAGAGAGATCTAAACCCCACTGTCTGCTTGGAGAAGCGCCTGATTTGCAGAGAGTTGGAGCTAGAGGACCAGAGGGCTCTAGCAAGGATATATTTAGGGAGAGAGAGTTGGATGTAGCAGGGTCATAGGCTCCGGAAAGCACTGTGGATGATGCAGAGGGTTTTTATTTTTTTTTAATTCAGTTTCTATTGGTTTTCAAGAAAAAGAAAAGCAAGCTTATGCATATAGTATACATTTGGCGCAACCCATAACAACTTCAAAATATAACCGAGTCATAAGGCTTTAATGCTTTCAACCCCCTCCTCCCCCCATTCTCGGAACTCAGTGACCACATTTTAAGAGTCTTCTCTTCGGGCAGCACCAGCCGGGTACCTGGCCAACTATATAGAATCGCCTCCCATGATTCCCATGCAAAGGGGTCCACACAAAAAATAGTTTTGGGACGGGTGGAGAAGCTCGGCTACCCTCAGGGCTTGTCCTCTGTGTTGGCAAACGCCTCCTGGAATTGCAGCCAGTCTGTTTCGATCTGCGCACTTGAGCCTTGTATTGCAGCTGTTAGTTTATTCATAAAGTAGATGCCATTGGCCACTGCCACCCATTCCCTCTTTGTTGGAAGGGCTGGTCTTTTCCAGGTCCTGCTCGAGCCGCTCTAGCTGCTAGCAATAGCGAGTGTGTCACGTCTGGTAACATTTCCCAGTGCTCATCTCTGTGTTGCAGGCCGAAAATCACCAGTATGGGGTCCAACAAGTAGTCCCCTCCCCCGCCTCCCTAATCCATCTAAGCACCTCTGACCAGTAGGTCTGGACCTTGTGGCACGTCCACCACATGTGCCAGTAGTCGGCTTTCTCCCCGCATCCATGCCAACACATTGGGGATACGTCTGGGAACATCCTAGAAAGAGAGATCGGGTCGTACTGCCACCTGTGGAGGAGCTTGACAGCATGGGACTTGTATTGGCATGAAATCGACGTCTTGAAGGCCCTAGTACAGAGTTTCCCCCAGACACCATCCCCGATGGTGCAGCCGAGGTCCCTTTCCCATTTTCTCCTGAGGTTCCTGGTGGTTCCCTCACGGGGGGTCAGAAGAACAGTGTATAGGAGGGAGATGTGGCCCTTCATTTCCGTGTGGGAGTCCAATATTTTTTCCACCAGGGTGAGTTTCCTCTGTATGCATTCCTTCAGTTTTGGGTTCATTAGGATTCCCTTAAGTCTGAGGTATAGGAGTGGCGAATGTCTGCCGATACCTAAAGCCTCCTCTAGTTCCTGGATAGGTATGAAGGAGTCCACCCTCACCAGTTGGCCAACCCTACAGAGCCCCGCTTCGAACCAGGACTGGTAATGCTCGTGTCCTGGGATCTCTTCCAGAACTGGTGTGGACCATATCTGATTGAGTGGGGAGGGCCATGTTGTGACTCTTTCCTTGTGTCCCTTCCCTGCTAATGCCTTCCACATAGTTCCCATAACCGGGTGGTCCCTAATCCTTCTCGGGAGCTTTTTTAGTGGGACCCACAACAATTCACCTACGGTAACTGGGCTTACGAGGGAGTTCTCAATGTAGACCCACTGTTTGTTAGGATCTTCTCTAAGGTGGGGGGCAAGAACTCTGAGTTGGGCGGCCCTATGATATGTATCGAGATCTGGGAGTGCAACACCTCCTCTTTCTTTGGGAAGGGTAAGGGTCTCATAACCTATTCTGGGTTTCTGGCCTTGCCATATGAACATCACTATGAGCCTCCAGGCTTCTCTGAGGTATGCCTCAGGGACCACCAGTGGAAGCATCTGGAAGAGGCAGAGCACTCTAGGGAGCAGGTTCATCTTTATAGCATTTATTCTACCCATCCATGAAATTTGCCCCTTCCCCCAACCCTCCATTTCCCTGAACAATTTCTCAAACAGGGGGGATAGTTTGCCTGGCTCAGGTCTTCATTAGGTCTTACAATGTTGATCCCCAGGTATTTCATCCCACCCATGCAGACCTGGAGGCCCAGAGGGGGCAATTCAGCTATGCACCTATCGGCGTCTGAAGCAAATGGGAAGATCATCGACTTGCCTACATTAACCTTGAAGCCTGAGAAACGACCAAACTGGTTGATTATCTGAAGGGCCGCTGGGACTGAGTGCGTGGGTTCCCTCAGGTGTAGCAGGATGTCGTCTGCGTACAGGCCGAGTTTAAAGGTGCGGTCTCCCACCACTATGCCCCGCACCATGGGGGAACCCCTGAGGTACTCTGCCAGGATCTCCATGGTCATGGCGAAGAGAAGGGGGAGAGGGGGCAACCCTGCCTTGTCCCTCTCTGGAGGCCAAAAGTATGCGACAGGCGACCATTGACTGTGACTCTGGCAGATGGTGACACATATATGGCTTTGATGGCCTGTCTGATCCCTATTCCAAACCCCAACTTTTCTAGGACCCCATGTAGGAACTCCCAGTCGACCCGATCAAACGCCTTCTCGGCGTCGATGGACAATAAGACTGGGTTCTCACCCATCGGAGCTGCGATCTGCATGAGGTGTAGAGTTTTACGCACGGTGTCGGCCCCCTATATCCCCTGTATAAACCCCACCTGATCCGAGTGGATTAGGTTCGGCATATGGCCGTCCAGCCTCGTTGCTATAATCCTCATGAATAGCTTTGCCTCCACGTTGAGGAGGGAGATAGGTCTATAAGAGCGGCAGTCCGCCAGTTCCTTCCCTTCCTTCGGAATCACTGTGATCAGTGCTTTACCAAATGATGGGGGTGCCTTCCCTGTCTTCATTATGTTTGAGAATAGGCCCGCTAGGAAGCCCGCCAGTAGGCCCGAGAAGATCTTGTAGAAGCCTGCGGTAAATCCATCCTCCCCCCGGGGCCCTTCCCAGCTTCAGGCCCAAAATTGCTTTTAGTACCTCCTCCTCTGTTATGGGGGCATCGAGGGCTGCGGACTCCAGCATTCCCAGGGTCAGGTGAGAGACCCCCTCGAGGTATACCTCCCGCGCCTCCCTCTCCACTTCTCCCTCCCTCCCATATAGGGTCTCATAGAAACTAGCGAATTTCTCTGCTATGCCTTCCGGGTCTGTACTCTCCTCCTCTGCATCGTTGCCAATTTGTTGGACCCACCTGTCCGCTCTCTGGCCTCGGAGTTTGGCCGCCAGCATGGCCTCGGCCTTATCCCCTTTTTTGTAGTACCTCTGACGCAGGTGTTGGAGTCCGGCTACTATTTTGCCCAATTCTAGGTCCCTGAGTTCCTGTCTCTTGTCTCTCGCCAAGTCTAGGTCTCTCTCTTTCTCTCCTTCCCCCTTCCCCTCAGATTTTTCTAGGGAGAGTATATCTGACCTTAACCTGTGGGCTAGGAGGGTCCTTACCCTTTTTTTGTAGGCGCTTCACTTATCAGCATACCCCTACAGGTTGCCTTCGCCGCCTCCCATACAGTTTCCTGAGCCACTTCGCCCGTGTCATTTAGCTCGAAAAATTCTCTAATTGCTGATGACATTTCTTCTCTAAAGATGATGTCCCTGAATAGGACATCGTTGCACTTCCACAAGGATTCCCTGGTCCTGAAACCGGAGATGCTTAGGTCTGACCAGACCATATCGTGGTCTGACCAACTGAAGGGACGAATATCACATGCATCTATTCTACTCATGAATTGGTGACCTGTGAAGAGATGATCTATTCGTGTCCTAGTTCCGTGGGCTGCTGAATAAAATGTGTACCCCTTTGCCCTTGGGTGGCGTTCCCTCCAAATGTCCACCAGACCCTTTTCCCACATCAGGTCCCTGAGGCCCCATCCCTGACCTCCCCCCGCACTGCCTGGTCGAGTGACCCTCCCGCTATGGTCTAAATTCCAGTCAGCCCACATGTTGAGGTCTTCACCCAGTATCAGGCGACCTTCCGCCCTGGACATCACCTCTCCCATAACCTCTTGCATAAATTCCTTCTGACCTACGTTGGGGCAGTATATGGATACTAGGGAGACCATGGAGTTGTGGAGATTACCGGACACTATCAGAATCCTCCCATCCTCCCTTTCCCAGTGAGAAACCTCAGTTAGTTTTTGGTGCCTGTGGAGCAGGATCCCGACCCCGGCTTTCTTGGTGGTGCTGGACGCCCAGAACACCTGGCCCACATGCGACCCGGTGATGGCCCTCTCCTCACCCCTCACCCATCTGGTCTCCTGCACGAAGAGGACATCTGCCTCTGCGTTCTTCATTTCTCGCCCCAGAAGGGAGTGCTTGGTTGGGGAGTTAAGTCCTTTGACGTTGAGTGAACCAAGTCTGATCGTCTCGACCCGGCCCTTTCTTTCACTGTCTGCCATTACCCCCATGCATGGTGTTCATTAGTTTCCTGATTCGGCGGGGGCTGCCCTGTCCCCCATTAAAGCTGGATCCGAGGAGAGCCAGAGAATTCCTTCCTCCCCCAACCCGTCCTCCCCCCACCTCCCCTGTTTGTGACGCCTGCCAACAGGCAAGCCACCAGGGCAAAAGCATGATTGTGCACCACAGTTCTCCTATTCGAAAATCATGTCCCCGGCCGGGGTTGTGTCGCTAGAGTCCTGATGCGTCCCAGCCACTCGTTCTCATTCCGTCAGTCATGACCATCTGTATCTCATGTCCTGGCTTGTTAGCCACTGTGTGAGTGGGCGGCATTCTCTCCTGCGGGTCAGCGTAAGAGCAGATAGATCTTGGTATATCTTAATGGTGTCACCTTCAAAGATGAAGCTCCCCAGCCTTTTTGCCTTCTCCAATACTTCCATTTTCTCCCTGTAGCGGAGAAACCTCACAACGATGGACCTTGGGCCACCCCTGGCACATCCTCCACCTCGGTGCGCCCTTTCTAGCTGGACCTCTTTGCCCCCCCTCCAGTGCGAAGGGTTGATTAATCAAGCCCTGAACTTTTTCCCCCACATCCGCAGGTGTCTCCCCTCTCTCCTGGGACACCCCCATAAGGCGCAGGTTGTTTCGACGTTCCCTGTTCTCTAAATCGTCCATCTTGAGAATCATGTCCTCCTCTCTCATTTCCAGGTCTGTTAACCTGGCCTCATACTTCATATCTAGGAGGTCCGCCTGGAGATGATTGTTTTCCATCCCCTCCATTTTGTCTTCCAGGGTTTCCACTCTCCCCTTGAGGTCTACAATGGAGGCTTGTATATCTGTGTGGATCGCCTTGATCTCTTGGAGGATATCTTTGAGGTCGTCCTTAATGAGTGGGGTTGGGGGTGGATCCCCTACGGCAGGCATAATGGCTCCGGGGGCCTCGGACTGGGGTGGGGGCCGACGGCGAAACTGCTGCAGGGAGCTGATCGCTCCAGGGAGTTGGGTCTGCTCTAGGATCAAGGCCAGACCGGGCACTGGGGAGGTGGTGTCTCTGTGCCGGTTCCCCCAGTATAGATCTAAAAGCTCCGGTTGGGGCTTTAGGTGGTATTATTTCCAGGACACCAACGGAATTCTGTGGTCAGGGCCGGGGCTTTCTTTTCAGGGGCCAGTGTGGTGCCAAAGCCTGGGCGTCCGGTATTATACCTCTCTCCTGCCGCCTCCACTTCCGCGCTCCCTCGCCTTGCCATCTCCCCACTGGGCCCCACTGTCCATGCTCTGTGTGAAGCTGAGCGGTTGGGTTGAGGGCAGGAGGTGGGGCTCAAGCCACCACGATGACACCAACTCGCTTTCCCCCCTCTGGCTCCTCACCTTATATTGGCATTGGGTTGGGCCCCTCCGTGGGGCCGGGGTCAGCTGGAGCGGGTCCCCTCAAGTGCGCGGCCCTCCGGGGCCTGTTTTCTCTGGGTCCTCTGTGGTCCGGGCACCTGGGCGCTCACGCGGGGGACGGACGAGGAGCGCCTGGAACGGCGCGGGGCGGGCCCATCTTCTCTGGCCAGGGGGACCGCTGTGGGTCCGGGATGGCCTCGACTTTTCTCCCCGGGTCGCGGGGTCCTGCGTGCTGGATGTTGTCACCTGGTGTCTCCCTCCAGACAACGGTAGTGGGGGTGCCTCCCCCAACGCCCGGCTACCTCGCTATTTTGGTAGATGCGGGGGGTGGTGATTCCTGCCCCGCTGGCGGGCGCCTGTGGATCTCCAGAGCGCCTGCCCGGCAAGGGCACGAAAGTGTCTCCCCAGCCTTGAACGCCGGTCACGTTAGGTGGGCTGTGTCTCTCCCCCTCACAGTGGCTCTCCCCGGGGTTGCGCCGGGGGAGGCTGGCTTCTTGGGCTGCTGGGTGGGTGGGGCTTGGTCAGAGGACTGGGGTCTCCTCCGGGGCCACTTAGAAATCCCGGCCGGGGATCCTAAAAGTGCACTAGGCCCTGCGGTGCAGACAGAGCGCGAGCTCACAGGTCCTTCATGCTCCGCGCCCCCTTGCGGTCTCTCGATGCAGAGGGTTTTGATCTTGATCCTTGTAGCAACTGGGAGCCAATGGAGAGATTGTAGGGCTAGAGAGATGCAGTCCCTGGACTTGAGGCCAAGGATAAGTCTTGCAGTCCTATTCTGGATTAGTTGAAGGGGGTAAAGTGGGGAAATAGGTAGATTGAGGAAGAGGCGGTTACAGTAGTCCAGCCTGAAGAGGACCAGAGCTCTGGAGACACTGAGTTTCTGGAGAAGGTGAGGAAAGGAAGAATGCCTTTGAGGAGGTGAAGCTGAAAGTGAGCCTTCTTGGCAAGGTCCATGATGTGAGGAGAGAAGGAGAGAGAGGAATAGAAGATGACACCTAGGTTTTTTGCCTCACAGGAGGGTGAGAGGAGGGGGTCCATGGAGGACGGGCAGAGTGTATGGGGAAAGGAGGGAGCAGGAGTCCCAAAAAGAAGGATCTCAGTCTTAATGGCATTAAGGTAGAGATTGTTAGCAGTGCACCATGCCTGAATAGCAGACATAAAGTCAGGAATGAGAGAGGAAGAGGAGGAGGTAGAGGGTGGAAGCTTGGAGGAGAGATGCATGTTGGTTGCATAACACTGGATTTTAGGAGAGAAGATAGAGGTCAGATGGGCTAGGGGGGGCAAGGTAGATGTTGAAAAGCCAAGGTGAGAGACTAGTGCTCTGGGGACACCAGAGGTGGAGAGTGAGAAAGAGGAGAGAAAAGGGTCCAGTGGACCCTGGGAAGGTCATTGAGAGAGGAAAGAGGTCAGCCAGTCCAGAGCCAGGTCTGTGATGCCAAGGGTATCATGGAGCTGATTTGTATGGGTGGCATGATTGACCGAATCAAAGGCAGAGGAGAGGTCATGAAGGATGACAACGGAAGGTGAGTTTGAGTTGAAATTAGAGAGTAAGTCATCACGGGTGTTCCGGAATGCGGTTTCCGTGCCTCTGGCAGCTCTAAAGCCAGACTGGTGGTCGTGGAGACAACTGACAGATTCAGTGTGGTGGATGATCTGGGAGATAGCCTGCTTATCCAAGAGTTTGTCCAGGAAGGGTATAATGGAGATAGGGCAGTAGTTAGCCAGATAGGAAGCATCAGCACAAGGCTTTTTGAGGAGAGTGTGCACAAGGGAGTGCTACAGAGTGATGGGAAAGACCCAGTGGCAAAGGAGTGATTGCAGAAATCAGCCAATGCTGGAGGAAGGGAGACACTCTTCTCCTTGATAGTTCTGGAGGAGCAGGGGAGCACCTGTTTGGATAAGACTTTCATAGAGCAGACTTGTCTAGAAACCTCATCAGGTGATATGTGAGTGAAAGAGGAGAGTGGATGGGAAGGGGGGACAAGTGTGTCCTGGGAGCGGGTGAGGGAGGGTGTGCTGTGTATAGGAGAAAGAGGATAGGATGTCTTGAGATTTTGTAGTGAAGTGAGAGGCCAGGAAGAATAGAGAGGGAAAGAGAGTCACAGAGGTTGCAGAAAAGACCCCAGACCACATCAGGGGAGGCGAGGTGAATATTGAAGTCTCAGAGAAGGAGACATTTGGGGGTGGAGGCAAGGAGACAAGAGACAAGGTCCGCCCACTCTGAGAGGAAGAGGGAGACCTGGCAAGGGGGCCTGTAGATGGTGACCAGAGTCAGAGAGAAGAGAGGAGAGACACACAGCTTGCAGATGAGGTATTCAAAAGAAGAGCAGGCCTGAGTGGGTATGATAGTAGCAGGGACCCACTATGGGAAGATCAGGGCCACTCCACCCCCTGACCATTTAGGACTGGGTTTAGCGAGCATGTTGCAGCCCTCAGGGAGGAGAGTGTCAAAACTTGTGACAGAGCTGGCAGAGAACTTCATCTTGGTAAGCACAAGTTTGTCGATATCAAGTTCTTCAAGGAGGTTGCATATGTCAGAGGAGTGTTTGATGGCAGAGCAAGAGTTGAGGCTAGCTAAGTGGAGTAGGTTGCCTCTTTTTGAGGTCTTTTGAGGAGGTGTACATGAGTATAGTAGACTTGTTGGAGGTAGCAGAAGGGTTGGAGGGGTGGCAGAAGGAGGATTGAAGGAGAAGGATAGAAGTTGATGAGAGACAGAAGACGCCTATCAAGAAGGAGGAGATTGGGCTTATTAGAGATTGGCATGATAGTGCCATTAAGGTAGACATTAATGATGACCCTAGAGGACAGTGGATGTCAGCATTAATGGGAGTGGAAGAAAAATGGGAGAGCACTACAAGCATATGGGGAGTCTAAAGATCAGGAGAGGGGATGACAAAGACGATGTCGGTGAACGTCTGCCTGGAGCATTGACGTAGGTGTACGTAATGGGAAGGTCTGGATTGGACAGCAGCAGATCCTTCTTAAACTTCTCCTTCCAGGCTTTGCAATAGGGATAGGATAGGTGATAGAATAGCAGTTAGAGAATATAGGGAAGATAGAGAGCACCATTGAGGGAGAGCCAAGAGCAAGGGAAGGGGGAGAGAGGGTAAGATGGAGAAACTGAAGTGCACGAAACCCACCTAGCAAATCAACAATCAAGAATCAAGTGTCCAGGAAGGGGAACAAAAGGCCTAAGTTACATAATACAGTAGAAAGCAGAAACCTAGAAGCTAGTTATCAAGATAGAGGGAGAATCCTGGATAGAGGGATAGAGGCAAAACATACATTTTAGACACAACAGCACTGTGAAAAACATGCACATTAGACTTTCCTAGAAGACGGCGAAAAGCCTACTTTTTAAACATAACAGCACTGTAAAAACACACAGGTTTCACTTTCCTGGAAGAGGGGAAACAGCCTACTTTTTAAACATAACAGCACTCTAAAAATACACAGATTTGACTTTCCTAGAAGGAGGGTAATCCCCCAATGGCTAACATAATTCACCTAGTGCCAGAAATGGATAACATAAGCTTAACTAATGGGAGTAATATGAGAGGAGGGACAGATAAATAGGGAGCAGTAATGACTGTTTCACCTGGCCTCACCTTTCTTACCTTGTCAGTTGCTGCTGGTTGGCGACTGCGCTGCATGTTCCCATGGCAAACACCGGCAAACACCCTGTGGAGCTGGTTCTGTGGGATCTCCCCTTTACCTTGGGACCCTTAGTGGTAGGGGCTGTAATGAGCAGAAGGCTGCTCTGGAGAGTGCAGTAAGTATGACAGCTAGCCAATCAGGCCATGGAGCAGGAAGAGCAGAGGGGGGGAAATCAAGGAGAGACTACCGGGCTAAGACAAGATGTGAGGCAGCAAACAAGTTGATTTAAAACTGAAACACAGTGCAGGCAATGGAAAATGCACACACAATGTTAACAAATCACCAGTATCGGAAGGTCCATGATGTGAGAGCACACCTACACTCACCTCATCCGCTCAGCCACAGAAAGGGATCAAGCATCGGCAAAGGGGATACAGTCTGCCTAGGCCTCAGAACGGCAGCTAGCCAATCAGAGCATGGGAGCAGGAAGGAGAGGAGGGAGGAAGGGAAATCAAGGAGAGACTACCGGGATAAGACAAGTCGCGAGGCAGCAAACAAGTTGATTTTAAACTGAAATACAGTGCAGGTAATGGAAAATGCACACAATATATTAACAAATCACCAATATCAGAAGGTCCAAGATTTGAGAGCACACCTTTACTCACTGCATCCACTCAGCCAGGATAGGGAGTTTTTGACACAGAAGATTTAGTCAAAGAATTCATCTAATTTGTACAACGGATTTTGCCCCAAATAAATGTCGGGGTGAGTTACGCAAACAACGAATGCATGGGGTGTTAAGGGGGGAGGCTGCAGGGCTTCCCCCTGCATATATTTGTGTCAAAATCGAGCAGTAAAAAATAAATAAATACAAATCAGGGAAATATTCGATTAAAACAATTCAATCAGATCACATAGAACCATTGTTAGCAGCAATAAGAAAGGGAATACAGTTTAGAATAAGGCAAAGACACACAGGAATACCTCAATACGTAGCCCCATATTTCATATTTCCTATGGGACAAAATCATAATACATATACGTTCTATTTTTTTTATATAAAATTAGAAACCTCAACTAAATGTGTTATCTTGGACGGTTTCCAAGCCTTTTAATGAACAACTTGCTATGACACATTTCCTATCAACATCATTTAGAAAAAGGGCTAAATGTTTAAAACATTTCTGAGTTGACTATGGAAGCATTCTCTTCAGATGTGACAAGTGCTAGCAGCCTGGGCTGTATTAGAGCCGGGCTTTTTTTTAAAAGGTGTTATATTGAATGCGTAATGTAATACTGTGTGCGTTGTGATTGTGCTTGGTTGATAGCCAATTTTGCTGTACCAATAAAAAGAACATGAATGCCAACAGATGGCCGGTCTCGCTGGCAAGAGCGCAGAGACATTTCAGCAAGTTGTAGAATGATTGAAAGGCTGCCATTTGTTACTGCGAATAAAGCTGAATGGTGGTCCCGTCTGAGGCAGATTGGAAAAGAACAGGGCATACCAGCAGAACGATAGGACGGCGCTCCACCCCAGAATCCCAGATGCGGGCCAAGGCACATAGGACAGGAACTGCCAGGTACACTGGAGGGAGGGGGGCAGGGGGTCTCTGCTTCTGAAACAGGGAAAGAGAAAGAGCCTGGTTTACAAAAAGGGTTTTAAATGATGGGAGAGTGCCATTGAAAACGTTTGTAAATCAGGTCCAAAGACCAATTTCCTGTGTTGGTAGGTCCTGCTCTTCTTTGACCCTGATGATCCCATGCAGGTGTGTCAATATGGAGAGGACAACTCAGAAAGTATAAGCTAATGCTTGCAGGGGGTACGGGAAAGGTTTCTGGGGTCCAATTAGATCCTGCGATGAATGCTGAACAAGGCGTTAGTTCAAAGTAAACCTATAAAAACAACCACCTGGCGCTCACATATTCAGGGCAAAGCCTTGCAAATGGTGGCTATGAATGTGCCTTTTCGATTTACGAGAATAAATAACAAAAAAAGCACGTAGAAGCAGGCAGAGGCCAACCAATGAAATGTTAAGGAGCTACACAATGCGCCAAAGATGTTAGTGGTGAGCTTTCCAAAGCAAATGCTATTTTCCAGACATAGTGGACGAAATACAAAGGTGAGAGGGTAATTGGCTATTACTTCGGGCAGCAGGATAGGATGCGCTCATTGCTCATCCCATCCCACGACAAGCAAAATCTATATCCAGCTCCCCTTATACATTTTACTGTATGTGTTTTCTTCGGGTATTTGACAAAGCTTAACATTTGCCAGGGCACTGTACAAAATCTGTAAAAATACAAAGGACAAATATAATGAAAAAATACAGTGTAAAAAAAAAAAACATAAGTACGGCAACATCTAAATAGAATAAGGAAAAGAACACACAAAGAACACATCCAAAAAACATTAGTGATGGCGAAAGACCAAGTGTCGGAGATAGGCTCTTCCAACGGCATTAAATGGCTACGGAAAAAGCCTGTCTGAATATACACTGTTTGAAGACATATTGCTACGTGAATGTCTGGACCCAACAGAGATCACTAGTTTTTTGGTACTATAGGTAGTAGATCGCAGGCGTATTGTTTTATAATAAGTACCACACATTTTGAATAGAATGGAGCCTTCAAATGGGAGAAATTGTGGGAAATATGATAAAACTTGGGAACGCCTGCTATTAGGACAAGGTCAAAGTGTGGCTTGGAGAAGGCCTGAAAGTAGGACAGTATCTCCATCGATATGCACCAGGACAGGCACTTGAACCGTACAGTGTTCTAAAAAAGGTTTTGAGGTGGGAATATGTTACTCCTTATATTTAAACATTAAGAGTCAATGGGATTTCAGGAGAGTAAAAATGAGTTGTGTTTCTTCACAAGAGAGTAAAACGTATTTGACATCCAGCCGATGCATGCAAAAAGTTAAAACTGTATGGAAATCATTACCATGCAGCAGCGGTGGACATCATGATAGAAAGGCAAGTTTCCCTCACAATGAATAGATAAAGCACAGTGTGCAGTAGAACAAACTTACTCTCACCAGTGGAGCAGATGAGCACTAAAATGATGAGCTTTGCCTGCATGCAAAGAGTAGGTACAACAGCAGCATAATTCATTCGCACAGAACAGGTCAACTTGAATAGAAGCCTTGCAGGCTTCCCTCACACAAATAAACAAATGATGAATCGGGGGAAACAGCAATACAACCATTCATCATGTAGAACATGTGGAGTGGATCAGTGCAAGGTAAGGCAAGAGTAGAAGATACCCAGACAGAGAACAGATAAGGCCTGGGTCTTCTCAGTAGAAGCTCCCCTCACGTAGAACATTTGCAACATTAAAGGGCGGAGTGCACGCCTGATGCCTACTAAAGAAAAGGTATGCCATGGACCTCAGTACATCATTCTTTCCTAACACGGAACAGGAACGCTGTGGGCCTAACAGTAAAAGGTTACGTTAGGTAAGTAATCGGCCACAGCAGTAGAAGTTGCATTCACAGAGAGAAGGGACTGCATGCGATTAAGCAGAGAAAGCACCCTCGCATTGAACAGGTAAGTGAAGGGACTTCGAAATGCAAGCTAGACGTGCACAAAACGGCAACAGAATAGGACACAGGAGTCCACATTCCCTTCACAAGAACTTGCCCAGCAGGGACTAAGCAATCCAAGGTTCCCTCACATAGCCTAAGAATAACATAACGGCAGGGAGAGCACCCCCCACATAGAGCAGGAACAGTGGATTGCCTCTGCAGTGCAAGCTCCTCACAGATAGAATTGATAGCAACTAGCTCAAATCTGAAGGCTAACTCTGCTTCTGGAATAGGCAAATCTCCACATAATAGACATTTTATAAAAACAGAATTAGAAGGAATTCAACTTTAGAATAAATAATTTGTGTACCAATTCCCAGCCACTCTACAGCCGGTTCACTTCCTAAAGCATGTTGCAGAATTCCCCTTCCAATCTCCCCATCTCGACCCACACCCGCAACCTTGGCCTCCATATTGACTCCTCTCTCTCCCTCTCCAACCACATCTCCCTAACCTCTCGTGCATGACGGCACCACATTTTCAACATCTGTAAGATCCGCTCCTCCCTCACCTTTCACGCTTCTAAACTCCTAATCTCCTCCCTTATTTTCTCCTGTCTCTTCTACTGCTCCTCTCTTCTCTTTGAACTCCCTATCTCTCACCTGACTCCCCTATAATCCATCTACCACTCCTCTATCCGCACTCTATGTCTTCTTGGCCCTCGAGACTCTATCTCTTCCTCACTCTCTCAACTCAGCTGGCTCCCCTTCCTCTCACAATTGAAATTCCAATTCCTCTGCCTTGTCTACAAATATCTCCACACCTTGCCCCCCCTATCTTTCCTCCCTCCTCTCATTTTACTTTCCCTCACACTCTCTCCACTCAGCTGATCTCCACCTTCTCACTGTACCCGCAGCCCCTTGTGCCTCCTCACGATTTCGCTCCTTCTAACTCTTGCCCCCCCCACTGGAACTCCCTACCTCTCTATATCCGCTCCACCCCTACCTACACATCTTTCCGCTCCTCCCTGAAAGCCCTTCTTCTCCACTCCCCCCCTGACTCTCCTTCCCTACCTCTCTCCCCCTCACACCTCTGCCCCCCTTCCGTTTGCCACCCCCTTCCCCTTCCCACTCATCCTGATTACCTCAATATGGATACTGTAACCACCTTAGTGTGTTGGAGGTCACCCGGGGTCCCCCCCTTCCCCTCCCTCCTTCCCCCTCCCTCCTCTGTTTAAATTGTTCTAAATACTGTATCACTGGTTTGTTTCATGTTTGTAAATTATGCTTCATTCACTACTGTACCTGTTTTTATTCTGTAAAGCGCTTTGGTGTAAAGCGCTATATAAAATCAACACACAAAAACATAAACATAGAATGGGATTTTATTGTTACATAAGATACAGAAGGATATGTCGATCAATCCGCCATTCATTTGTTCTCTACTAATGTGTGCACATTTCATCTCTTCTATGTGTATTTCAATTTTTAAGACATAAACAAACCTGGCCAATTACACAGTAAAGCAAACGTGACTTGTATTACGTGTTTTAAGGTTTGATATTAGAATTGTTAGTTGATGATTAATGAAAGTCCTCATTACGTTAGTGCACTATAGAGGCAAGTGCTTAATGCTACAATCTACGGGCCTTGTTAGAAGTAAGGTGGTGCAGAGAAAATACAGGTGGTAATTTCATTTCTGCCACTATTGCTGTACTGCAAAACTATAGGTTTGACCTTGAAGTGGAGGGTTTTCTGTCACATTAAGGCCATGTTTTGGCACAATTACCACTGGTGGTAATCCCACCAAAGTCCCCATTAAGTCCCTGTGGACACAGAAATGGGGATTCATACCCCCTACCACAACTTGTGATCCCATAGTAAACCCATGGGACCAAGTGGTGGTAATGGTAAGTAATTCTGGTGGTTTTTTGGTAGATTTACCGTTGAATGACCACCAAAGTCGTAATGAGGCTGTAGATATAATCTCATGGTTACATTTTGGCTGACCCGAGCTTCCCTTACATCCTTCAGGAAGTCCGCAAACTGACTATCGACAGAGCTAATAACAATCCCAGTGCTTAGAAGTTGGAAGAATCCTGTAGGAAGCGCTACGTACTTGGACTGCTGCTACAGGGACAGGTTTTGCAGAGTTTCTATTTCATTTGCAAATGCTACTATTTGTTGCTCTGTAAGTGCACTTGCACTGTCTATAGAGCCAGGTTTTGAATGTTGTAAGTCTGGTCTTAAGGCTTGAAAAAGGCTGTGACTCCTGTAATTGGTCAATGTCTTCGCTGCCACTGACCATTTACAGTACCATTACCACATTGACTCCAAGTTCAGGTTTAATGTATGTACAAACTAGATATTGCATACTCATTTGTTCCTCAGATAAGATTTTGAGTACAAATATTTTGCCTCAGCAAGAGTGTAAAGTATGGGACATGCAACCAGAACATTATTAAACTTGAAAATGAATAGTACACATAACCAAAACAGTTGCGTGGCATGGAAGACTGGATTCAAACTAGTTATGCCATTTGTGAAAAACCTTCTTCCATGCATTAATGTGTCTGAAGACACCACATAGATGCATCTTGATGATAAATGCACACAACACATGAACTTCGAAAAAACAATGTGTGCAATGCATGCATGCATTCACTGAAAGAGAATAATACTTCCCAATTGTAATTACGTTTTCCATCTTTTTACTGTTGTGATCCTAACGTGCTAGGAAGGTAAATATGTATGCATTATGCTCCTCTCCAGGAGCATTTACAGACACAAAACACTGAAGTTGAACAGAAAGAAACCATTCCTCATCTCACTGTGTGTGAGCTGACAGAAGCTCCTACATGGCCTGCAATGTCATCAATGCAGATAAGAATCAAAGGTCATACACTGGTTTTGGTCAAGCCACCTGCCCTTTGCACTGAACTCTGCTCATCTAAACTAGTGCATAAATGGTAGGCAGATATAGATAAAAAGTGTCATATTTGCAAGATTTTGATGTGCAAAAAGGCCTGGTACAAGTTTATTTGGAGCCCTGGAACCGTTGGATGAAAGCAATGAGAAGGAATAAAAAGTGTAATATGCTGAATGCAAAATTTGAAACTCTGTATTTTTTAGTCAACCGTCACTGCAGAAACCTGGGGTTCATACTTCTTCAGTTGATGTAGGAAGATACCTTTTAAACCAGGTGGTCATATCAAACTTAGAAGAGAAAAAAATATTTTTAGATGAGTTACATTTCAGCCTGCTGTACACATCCAAGATTCCAAAGACACTTCCTTAGACGTGGTAAGTCATCAAAGGACGGCATTTTAAGATAAAACAGAGTATCCAAAGCATACTGTTGGATGTATTCCCCCTGTTCCAATACTAGATCTCCCAGCAGTTCCATTTAAGGTTTGAAAAGAATCCGTGCTAAAATGAACCCTTGAGGCACGCCACAGCACATGGACATAAGTGCTGTGGGATGTTTTAACCCACTAGTCCATGCCCTGCAACATTCCTGTGCGCTGCTTGCATCAGGAACATCAGAATGGCCGCTAAAAAGCAGTATGCATGCTAGAATCGCCCAGAAGTGCACAGGAAAAACCTGAAAAAGAGGCTGCCAATCCACTTTTGCCTATGTCAGTGGTAACACAGGAGACCACTGCCAAAACCCACCATTGGGCTACCCACAGAGTAGCCTGAAACTACTTGAAAAAGCAATGCTGATTGCAAAAGAAACACAGAGCTGTTTGGAAATCCATTTTTCTTGGTTGTCAAATTTGCAAAAATCATGGTTCACAAACCACACAAAATATCCAACTTCCTTATTGGATGTTAAACATCATTCTACTTCAAGAATCCACATAAATATACTGTCAGCAGAAGTACATTGATCAGAAGAAAATCCACATTTAAAGATGCTTGCTTGGAAAAATATGTTGAAATAGGCACAATATCGCTACTCGGCTCTGTCAGAAGCTGGCGATCTCTAAATCTGTGTCACGTTAAAACTTGTGTCTCAAAATCTAAGGTGGGGAAAGAAGAGACTTCCATCAAATGCAATAGGTTGCCACAACTTAATTTTCATGTTGAAAAAGACTGGAATTGAAGATATGTTTGCTTATTTTAAAATTGTAACTTTAATTTTCAAAAGGAACAATGTCACAATTTACTGTCAGGTAACCTGATTCAGCTAAACTTCAAAGAGGTTTTCCCCCACTGAGAACACACCACCCTTTTCCTTCCCACCAAAAGGAGAGGATATCTCATTTGGATGCTAATGAGAAGAGGAGGAGACTTGCTCTGCTGCTCTGGGAAAGAGACAATGTGTTTCTTGAACTGAAAAAAATGCTAATTCGGGTGTGACTGAAACCAACTGCCCAGGAAGACAAGCCCATGTGACTCTCTGGGCAAGCCAAGACCTTGGAGGCAGAGACAAACCGTTTGTGGATTCAGAAAGCACAGAAATTGTATGTTTAAGAAAAAGGCTTATAGAAAAGTGTACTGAAGTGATAAAAATATGAAATTTAGAGGTTATTAAAATGAAAGGTTCGCTCACAGTTTAAAACTAATTTGGAATCTGTGAGATATTCAGAGACTGAACCACAAACATGTTCATATTCTAGCTATTGTGATTATGCTATGAACATGAACATTTACAGGGATATGCCCAGATGTTATGTGCATATATGTATAAAAAAATGTTCAGATCCGAAAATGGGTAATCCACCAAAAGTGCAAAAAACTGTCATTTGGGAACCAAAACTCGTATGAACATGAGGCTTTGACAGAAACGTAAATGAGTGAATCTGTAATGTAAATATGTATTATTAACAAGTTGGGGATATTGAAAATATGTTTTTTTATGAAAAATAAGATATACTGAATAGGAACAAAGGGGAGGTTTTCTCCCTGGGCCATAAACATGACACATCATGATACATCATGACACACTGTTCCCTTCTCAAATCAGGGGAGAGGGAATTCTCTGACCTATCTGATTCTTAGAGGGGTGGGCGTAGTATAATCAGCCTACCCACCCACTTGGAAAATACATAAATAGGGACTGTTGAGGACCCAGAAACAGACACACATTCACCCATCACTGATCTACCGGCAAAGCGCTCTGCAGGAAGAACCCACATCCAGACTCCAGAACCCATATCCAGACTCCAGAACCCTGAAGCAGAGGCCCAACCCAAAAAGCTGATCCCTTCTCAGCGGGCCTTTAAAATCTTGCAACCTGATTTTAACCCCTAAACTTCCACGGGGCCTAACCAATTCCACAGCCTGGCTGTGCTGTTTTGGCTGCTTCTGGTCAAGAACCCTTGCTGGAACCCAAAATCCAGATCAGTCCAGCAGAGCTGTTACCCAGAACCCATCAGATCCAGTCCAAGAGGCCGTGCAGACCAGAGTGCCTTGCTTAGTGCAGAGACCATGCACCTGAGACCTGTCCGGTGGCAAGTGAATTCCAGCTAAAACTTTGACCAGATCTCTGACGGGCCCATTCCAAACCATAGTTGTGAGTATTTAGCGTAGAACTGTCCATAGCAAATCTCTTAATATTAAGTAATCCAACCCGTTCCAACATATCCAGAACTGCATGGTAGACTCTCTTTTGTCCACCCTGAAATCCTTCTCTCATCCATATAATCCTGTGATAATTATAGTGGTAATCATCCGTGCGCTGATATTTTTCTGAAAAAAGTCAAGTGTCTTGGCAGACGAAAGTCAGAGCCGAGGCGCCGCTGCTCTGGTGGCTGGCTGTTGGATATCTTGCATCTTCATAGCCCCTTAGTATAAGTCCATCCTTGTTGGTAAATCTTCCAAAGCGCAATCCGATTTGTAAATTCTTGACCCTTTTTGAGAAAAATCGACCTTCATTAAAACCTCTGTAACATTTGAACCGTACGTGCTAGGACCGAAATATAAATGTCATTTTGAAGCTAACAACCTCAGCTTTCAAACAAACTAAGAATTCCTACTCCTTATAGTTTTTCTGTAATCGCATTTCTCGTGCGCTGAAAAGTTGCCGCGATTTTTCATTTGGCTCAATTTCACCACATGTAAAAACAGCTATTTCTTGAATTAAACCTCTGCATTTAATTTGCTATCTGCCAATCATTCAATCATCATTGCTGGGGTATACCTGAACCTTTCCAAAGCGACTCTCACTTGTTCTGAATCCTATTTAGAAAATTAAAACCATTTTTAGCATTTTTCCTATTCATTTCAAGCCATATTTAAAAGCAATTGACCTGTTCTCTAAGCTTGCTGGGGGAATTCGGACTGAACTTGCATTTGTTGATTGTACATTCCTGAAACCTGTGTGCCCTCATTCCATCTCTTCATATTGCATAATGGGGGGAGTGAGTTGTATCAGGGGGAAAGAGTGATTACATTGTCTTTGATTGAATTCATATCAAGTTTCATTTCTGTGTTGCATACATTTCATATCATTGCATTTCATTCAACCCACACAAAGTTTTATT
Organism: Ambystoma mexicanum; assembly: GCF_040938575.1. Lineage (NCBI taxonomy): Eukaryota > Metazoa > Chordata > Amphibia > Caudata > Ambystomatidae > Ambystoma > Ambystoma mexicanum. Next base: position 962,563,256 of record NC_090937.1, on the reverse strand, counting down.
CCCTGCTACCTTATCCTTCCTATTCCTACTCCTATTGATTAAAGAGATTGTTGAGTATTGTAATATTACCCTTTGCTGATAATTATATAAATATTATAAGTGTGATAGTCAGATATTGTTCATACTCATAAAAGTATGATATATATATTGTGCAACTGATCAAATAAATCTTTTAAACTTTGCAAACAACCTTCTTCTTGGTTCAGTGAGACCGGGGGGATTCAAAGAGAGGGGCATTATATAAGGTTACATCATCCAGAAATAAAAGCACTTTTGACATAAAAATATATAAATAAGGGTTTCAATTGGGCATCCCATACTAGGCATTGACTTAGGTGGAGTGCTGGGTTGAAACCACTTATAGTGGAGATTGTACTGCCTGAGATCTGTTGGCCAAGAAGGATTGAAACCAGATGAGAGAGAACATGTTCCCCAATACCCATATGACAGGATAGACTGAGGAGTAAAAACCCATGGTCTCCCATGTCTAATGTCGTGTAGAGACAGAGCAGAACAAGGAGGCAGGCAATATCATCATCAGAGGATCTCAGGATGTCTAACACTTGAAGGGTAGCCGTTTCAGGTACTGTGGTATGTACAAAAGCCTTGTTGTTAGGAATGCAATAATTTTTGAGTGTCAATGTGTGTCTAAAGCAGAAGTCAAGCCATTTTATTTATGTATTTTATTTATTTTATGTAAGATGTTACCAGGTAAAGAGCTACTGGAGATAGGCCTAAAGTTAGATATATTATATGAATCAAGTAACAATTTCTTTGAGAGTGGCGAGATAAGACCAAGTTTCAGCTGATGTGGGGAGGCATCCTGTTGAAGAGAACAATTGCCAAACCATGAGCCAAGGAGCCTCTGGAGAAAGCTCTTTTAAAAAGAGAGGCAATGGCATCATTTGGATATGATGTAGTACTAACTACTGAGCAATGCCCCCCATTTCTATCCCTCTCGCGCCAGAGTGATATATTGCTTGGATAGAAAACAGGTGTCAGTTGAGACCTTATGAGAAAGAATCTATAAATAAAATCCACTTAATAACAAATAGCCTATTGAATTCAGTGCATCTCACAATGGAAGGAAAAGGAGTAACAGGATGGATGCGATTGTAGCACTGACATACCGTTTGAAAAAGTGCTTGAGAATAATGAAGAGCAGCATTAATTTGAGAGGTGTAATAGACAGATTTATCTTCTGTGACCATCTGTTTATGTTGGTGTCTAGCTTGATGAATGTTGGCTAAAATCCACGCGCTGAGAGTGTCGAAGTATTTCCAGTCTCCTGAGTTTTCTTTGATTATGGTTTAACCCTTGAGTACCAAGGAGCCATAGTTTGTTTCAGGAAGGAGACATGCATGTAGTAGGATGGCCAAAATGTGAGAGCAAGTGCCGCAAAGCCCTTCCCTTCTATCATAGCTGGGAGTTTTAGCATCTCTTCAACTGACTCAAGTGAGTGGAGCTGATCTTACTTGGGGCACTCAAGGGCAGCCAAACCAGGTCTGCCTCTGCAATTATCTGAAAGAGAGGTGCAGGTGAAGACTACTGCATGGGAATTTAAATCTTGGAATGTATCGTTTTGCAATTTGTGGATGCGTTCAGGTACCTGCTAATACCGCTGCACGTGTGGACAGGCCAATGTGCACCTTTTGTGTATCTGTTTAAGAATTACCCATAATGCACAATGTGTTTTGTGTTTCCTGTTTTGTGAGCAGTTGGCACATGCAAGAAAATAAATTATTCCGTGTAATCAGTATGTTTCCTCTCTCTGCCTGAATTCACAATTATAAAAACTTGGGAGTACTTATCTGTAGACAATCACTATACACAGAAATCTGGACTAAACCGTTTGCCATATTAGTACATAAACCGCAGGTGTGTACACAGTTTTAGACAGAGTAGGTCTTGAGCTGGCAAGGCCAAACCAAAATCTGTAAATGCCCATTCTGCAGCGCTGTGTGGAAATGTACAGGTAGCAATGTCGCAGCAGAGCACCATGGGTCATGCCCTTGTTCCTCTGCAAATGTCAGAATCCAGGAAGCTCTCCCTGCTTCCTGGTTCCGGTCTTCGTGGAGTATGGACGTTGGAGGCCTAGAAAGCCGCTGAGGAGGCGATGTTGTGTTGAGTCCGGAGGGAAACAGTTAAGGGGAAAAACATTGTTGTCTGTGTGCATGAGTGTGTGCAGGGAATGTATGCATGTATGCATGTGTGCTTGTATGCATGCAAGGGGTTCTCTGTGTAAGTGTGCGAGTATGAATGACTTCAGTTTGAAAGTTGTGCATGAGTACGAGTGTGCATGTGATTGAGAATGCAGTAGGAATGTTCTGGGTGCATATTGAATGTCAGAAGATGTATGGGTGCGTGACTGGTTGAGTAAATGTGTATATGTGTGCGTGTGTCTGTGTGTATGGTGCGTGTGTATGCAATGCTGGGAACTAGTCGGCATTGGAGCAGAGTCATAGCATGTTTTACTGGCATTTTTTGGCCAAGCAAAGCCAACTTGATGAGTGTTATTACGTGGAGGCAGGAATTGTTGGGGGGTGTAATTAGTGGGGCTTGCAGTCTAGAACTTTTCACACTGTAGCATTTCACTCACATCAAGGGCATCCAAAATCAGGAGTGGGGTAGGAGAGGGCATGTTTCCTTACTGTGGCCTGGCAAACTCAAAGGCAACATGATGTGTGTTCTTGCATGAGGCAGTGGAGGGAATTTGTGCAGACTGCAAGACGACATTTTCTTACTGTTGCTTGGCAACTGTTGTTGTTGTTTTGGAGCAAACGAGGCATGTAAAACCGTATCGGTCTGATAAAGGGGGGATTTGTGTTGTCAGCAAGAAGATGGCAGAGCCAGCCTTGATATGTTTTATTATATTATCATTGCTGGCATTATGGGCAAAATAAAGGGGAGTATATTCTTATGTGGGAATATTAGCATATATAGGTGCATCAGCATGGGCATGTCTGGGCACAATCAGCATGTAACTGTTTTTACACTGGCAGAGTACTGGCATACAATGGGCAAAGGCATTGTAAAAATGTGTTAGAAAATGCTCCTATGCATTGTTGGTGACTTGGCTTCTAATGGATTGTTTAAAAAAAAAACGATTGTAAACTGTATGGATTTTTACCCAATTTCTCACAGAATGTGTACTGTAAAATGCATTTAAAGTGATTATTTAAAACAATGTTCTCGGGGAGTTGTGGGGAGAATCCCTTCGAAATTGCCTTGGTTGGTCCAGGTTCCCTCATTACTCTTGGTCGCACCTGCACAGAGCAACACCCCCCTACTCCCCGTTCCCGCTTGGGGTGGCGCAACTGCATTGGCTGCAGGCCCCACTTGTTAGCCAATTTTGGCTATGTCTCTGTTTTTGTATCATACAAGTTTAGTTATCACTTTTCCGACATTATAGTCAAGTATGGGGAAATGGATTTGTCCCAAGAAAATGTATTGAAACTCCTAATTAGTTTTTTGCAATCTCAACTTCACTTAACCTCATAAAACACAATTCTAAATAAGCAGCGCAGGACCTATATTATGTTTCTGCTGGAAAATAACACATTGTCTAAATTACTTTTAGAGAAAAATGTGTCAATGTTGGATTTATGGAGGTTATAAACAAAAAATTAACAAAATATCAGAAATGCTCTAGTTGTAAAATCCCAATGCTGAATGCAGCCCAGGGATGTATAATTTCCCTGAAACCTTAGTTCACAAACAGTTTGTCCTGCAAAATAAAAGTTTCAAAATCTCTAGTATGCAATCGTTTTTTTTTTTGTTATTTTTTAAATGAGACAATCCAAACGTTTGTAATGAATTTATATTATACGAATAAGTTTGAACAATGTTCAATGTTCGCCTTGTTGGAAGTTGCCACCACTGTCAACTCGGGGAGTCTATGTAGGACACTGTAAACTACATCTGTTGTTTTAAATGTTTACATTTGCTAGCTGTTGTGTGCATTTCAAAGACAAATTAAATGTTCGCCCTAATTTTAAAAATGTTCATCCTAATTTTAAAAAGCAATGCAAATAAACGCATGTGTGTCATGGAACAGTTCTGACCATACAATCCCTTCACCAATGACCCTTTGACACAGACCACATACGCTTTACTTAGAGTGGTCACAAAAAAATAAAAAGAAAAGAAGAAGAGGGGAAAGACAAGCAAAATATCTTTAGGTTTCAGCGCAAGGTACAAATGTCTTCTCTAGTAACAACGCTTGATTGCCAAATGGCCTAATGGTTGTTATCATAAAAATAATCAGCAACATTTGTTTCGGTTTACAGCGACAATTGACCTTAGTATCAATATGAAACCTGAGCAGATCCCAGCAAGGCTGCCATTATTGTTGTTCCCAGTGGTTGAAGTGTAAGAAAAGAAGTAGTGGAACTATCTTCCCTACTGGCCTGCACTGCTCCCCACAGACCCAATCGCCACACCCCCTCCCATGCACAATATAAACCCCCAAACGCATGTGCCTTCTCTTTAAGGAAACGTCCTGTGCGATGCACTGAAAGTGCAAGTTTCCACTTCTTTCTACACTTTTATTTTAAAACGAAACGCTCCGGAAAGGTTTCATTTTAAAATAAAAGTATAGGAACGGTAAAACTTAATTAAAAGAAGTAGAGGAGCACTGCTCCCGACGGCTCCCGCCCTCTTCGACCACTGGTTGCTCCTGCCATAGAGCTAGCATCAGAGTTGTGCCTCTACCGCTTCTGGATTGAATAGTGAAGCCTACATACATCTACCAGCACTATAACAAACCTAACACCATTTAATGCACACATTTAGCCAATATCATCAAGTTACTTTATTGGTTTGAAATATCCAGGATCAATAAATATTCACCTACCTCGTTATAGCTAGTTATCAGCACTTTAGATGAAATGTTCTAGGATGATGAATTAAATGTGCATTTGGGATAGTTCAACATTGTTTAAGGTGCCGTTTTCTTCTCTCTGTTGCTGCTTTTGACTGAGATACAAGATTTCACCTATATGGACTCATATGCATCTCAAATTAGGAATTAAACCTGAATGTTCCACTGTTAAACACCACAGACGCAGGGAGACAATGCATAGCGGTCTCAATCAACCTGCTGCATGTCATAACTGAGGCTTAACAAAGAGTCGGACTCAAGTTTTCTATCCACTACGGTTGCCTAGAAAATGTTGCTTAATTCGTGCTCTGGGGCAAGAGCCTTTACAATTACTTATCAGCATCATTTGGTTTTCTGTTTCTATTCACCATCATCATGCTTAGTTTTATAGAAGAATGTCATTATTGTCCACTAACGGTATGCTATGATATGATAAATCATTTATAACGCGCCTGTACACAAAAGTTTCTAGGTGCGACAAGACAAGGAAGGGGAGACAAAGGGAAGAGAAAACAAACAATCTTACTAGGCCTTGTGTCATTCAGATCGTGCAAGTAACATACTGCAAATTAGAGGTCACCAAAGAGGACATGATCACATTAATTTTAGAGACAGAAAAATAACAAAAAAACTGCTAAATAATAAAAATACAAAAAGACTGTTTTGGTCTGTGGTGTGCGCTTTAATAATGGCCTTTTTTGCTCAATCACACACCTTACTGCATCAGTCCAGTTAGTAAGGATAGGGGGACTGTTTGTTTAGAGGTTGACTTGTGAAATTAGAATAACACTAATAAAATCATTAAGATGTTCGAGCCAATATTTGAAATTCTGGAATGAAAAAAAGATGCTGAAAATATTTCAGAGTGATGCAGGAGGAGGGAACAGCTATTGGGCGATGCTTCAGGTATTGATGGCCATACAAAAGGCAAGGAAGGTGTCAGTACCTCATGGCGGACCAACACACACCTCGTAGTGCTGTGTAGTTTGCAGGTGAGTAGGATGAGGAAAGAAGTTGGGCCGCAGCGTCTTGTTTGGTATTTTAAATCAAAAATTGGTGGCGGGGGGGGCGTTCGAGGGAAGACTTGGTGGATTGTGACTATATCTTAAGAAAACAGGCCAGTTTTCACATTGTTGTTCTGAAATAAATGGGTCACTGTTGGTTCAGTTGGTTCCTTGATGACTATAACGCATATCACAATTGGAATTATCCTGTGCTTGATGGTCGAATTGGGACTGTGACTGTCATCTTCTGTTCTCCATGTGTATGCCTGCACCGCCTTTAAACGTGGCGTTGTTCTCATATTACCAATTCTCTTGCTGGGAATTCCAAGTGCCATTGAATCCCTTCCACATACATAGGTGTTACATGTACAAGTGTTTACATTGGACCGATTTTGAGTGTTGTGGGGAATTTAAGGCTTTTTCATTATTATACAATATATGTCGAGCACAGGGCTATCTTCTATTTTAATGTGACTTTCTCAAATATATATGAGGATTCAAGGGAAGATTGAGACAGCTATGCGGTTGTGATTGTTGGATGTGATGGACAGATCTCCAATTAAATAAAATATCCATGCATGCTATGCTATGAATTTACTTTGTGGATTACTTACATTGTCTGGGTTAGAACAGCTAGCACTTGGGGTATACCATAAATATGTGCTGCGCTCAATCTGGATACGTTTGTGGCACTGTGCATGATCTCAAGTCAGCTGCAGTGTAAGAGGTTGGACAGTGGGTGGGTGGTGTGTCTGCAGAGGTTGGTTTGAAAGGGAGACAAATGGGTAACTCTACAGTATGAACGAAATTGGTACAGAACCCACTTCCACATCCAGGCTTCCAATCCAGGCTTTGTGTTCTTTGGGTGGACCGGGATAGTGTTGCAGCAGGCAGGCAGATGGGCAGACTGAACACTGCTGACATTCTGCAGAGTTGTCTGCAGTGAGTAACTATGTGACCTTTCCATGAGCTTGTTTGCACCAGCCACTTCCCTTTTCATTATTTTGAGAGCGGGTCAAGTGCCTCCCACTGGTGACTCTAGGGATAAAGTCAATTCCACTCATATTCTTGTTAGGTACGTCTTTTACCAACAAACCAACATTTACACCAAAACTATTTTTAGATTATGGGAGGGTTATGTTGTGTTTATGCTTGGAATCTCGAAAGTTATAAAAGGAGTGCCATCTTTGTTATTATACACCTATAGTGTTAGCTTGTGATCACCCAACTGCCCCCAGGGTATTGCCTCCATGCTTTGGGGGCCAGGGGGGAGAGGGCAGCTTACATAGTAAGCAGCTCCTCACCCCACTTCAAAAACAGATCCCTGCACGACACACTAAGCACATATTCTGGGGGGGATAAATTACATTACATCCCCCCCATTTAAAATTGTGGGGGGGATTTGTCCCCCCTCTCCCCCCCATGTCCTACGACCATGCTTGTGCCTTTATTCTGGGGCACTGCGAAAGGGCAGTACCATCAGTGCCTGGTACAGGAATCAGTTCAATTATCAAAATGGCTTGTGCCATAATAAGGATAAAAAGAGTGTAGGGGGATTTACATCGAGGGGATTGAAAACCCTTAGCTTCTTAATTGAAAAAATAAAATGATATCTGGGTAGGCATCAGGAAGCATTTTCTCATCATGGGTGTGTAGAGGCAAATTCACACAAAGATGTTTCAATTTACCTGTGCAAAATGCAAGCATGTGTTGGAAAAAAGATGCAACTTGCATCAGGAGCAATGCCATAGGGCTGATTCCAGTACCAGCTTTGCATTACATGCACACAGATTATTCTGATATCACCCTGCTCTCCATATACAATCTACATCTGAGGTGGCTTAATGGTGAAAGGAGTGTGTCAGCATATTTCCTACTGACTGAGGGACACATTCAAAAGTGCACATTCAAAAAATGTGCCATTGGCTTCCTGAGACAAACTGACACCTGCCCTGCAGGGGTACAAGGATGACTAGAGGTTACAGCTCCCACTCATCCATCACACTACTACAATCCAACAGCCAAAACAATCATAACGATAAAGCAGGCACAGTCAAGAGATGTACCTCCTTCACCTTTTGTGGTAACGTGGGCAGAGGGAAGGCTATACTCTCAAGAAGGACGTGAATGTGGTTCAGTAGCAACCCAAACAGCAAGGTATAACAATCCAAAATAAAGGAATGTCCAATCAAGGTTCTAGATAAATATATACTTTAATTCAACACACAATGTACAATTATAACTAACTAGAAAGCATGGCCAAAACCCACCCCTGTATAAAGAACACAGAATATGCAATGTAAGAATAGAAGCATCTCTCTAGGTAATGAGACAGGGGAGAAATGAAAATAAAGGACCACAATGTTAAAAGGCTATGTTCTTGAGGTTGCAAAAAAATAATGTTCTGTCCAGTTTGGACGTTCCAAAGATGGACCGGGTTGGGGGTAGATATTAGTCAATAATACCTTGGCAAAGGTCTTGGTGGTTCGACAGCGTCGTACTAGGCTTCCCAGCATGGATTGCAGGTTCTCTTCTGTTCAAAGATGTGGCAGTCGTGGTGGTCCAGCAGTAAACTGGCGTTGAGCCAGGGTAGAACAGAAGGTAACTGTGGTCTCAAATTGCCTACTCGAGTGGTGCACATCAGACAGTCACCAGTTTCGGTTTGGCGGTCGAGGATCGACGATGGTCGTGCTGGTTTTTGGGTTGTGCAGGAGAGTCGATTCTAAGCAGGGTTCAGAGGTTGCTGTTCGGGAGACAACAGGGTTGGGTCAATCAACTTACAGGAGCATTGATGAAGAGGTTGGTGCTTCTGACTGGGACTCTAGCAAGGCAAGGCAGCAGAGCTTCTTTGTTTCAAGCCGAGGCAACAATGCATTTCAGTTGGTGTGGTGTGGCAGTGAACAGAGTCGAAGAGGAAACAGCGGTTTGAAGAACCATGAATGCCAAAGTCAGCATCAAAGGGCCCTGATAGTTCGCTCAGTGGGGGTCATTACGACCCTTGAGGTAAGCATTCCTCTATTTGCGGCATGGCTACCCCCATTCTGGGTACCGTGTTCGGGTTCCCATTCCAGGAACCCAGACCCTGTACATCCCCATTCCCATTGGAGCCCCCATAGGGCTCAATGGGAATGGGGAGCATGCTAACAACTGGCCCTTTAATGACAGGCCCATTGTTAGCATGCTCGTAATGAGGCGGTAGGGGGCTAATGGGGCCAACAGCTCTACTGGCCCCTTTAACCCCCTACCGCCAGGGTCATTATGACCCCCAGTGTCTAGCATGTGGAAATAACAGCTTGCAGTGGGTCAGCATAAAAAAAACAGGGATCTTGGCTTTTCCGGATTCCAGGGGCTGTGAGTCCCACTCCAGGGTTGCAAGGGCCAAGGTGAGTCCTTTCTCTGGCTCCCAAACATGGCTGAGGCTCACATACACCTTCAGGGGTCCTGCAACAGGGTGCAGACCCAGACAATAGGTCGGCTGGCAGAGATGCAGTCTTGGTTCAGCAGTAAAGGTCCCCCCAATGGTCCCTGAGGATGGTTAGGGGACAGCACTCGCCTCTGCCTTGGAACACCTGTCATTACCTCCAACTGGAAGACTCTGGAAAGGGCTGCTCTCCCAGCACGGTCTAATAAAATCTTCTTTCAGGATGATGCACAGAAGTGTGAGGCCACTAATTTTAAACGCGAAAGCCTATAGGTGATGGGACTAAAGCTAGCCTGCTTTAGGGTTCCAAACCCTATTCTTGAAAGGAGTGTACTTTGCCCGTTATATCACACCCAAAGTGCTTTGCTCCAGAGGAAGTGGAGGAGACATAAAGGAAAGAGAGAGGCAGAGAGAAACAAAATGGCAGATTATTACCCAAGACTAACCCCACCCCCTTCTCAATAGAATTAAAGGCCTTTAAAAATGCAGCACCCTGGTATAAGAACTAACCCTTTCTGAATGGGGGTGCCTTTGATTCCTGTTCCCAGGCCAGCTTTCTGTGGAGTGGCTTTCTCTATGGAAAGGGTTTTACCTGCCCTTACAAAGGAACAAAGAGGCAACCCCGATGGATAACAACTTGTCAGTGGGCATGGATGGAGAGCCTTGTCTGAAATGAATACACAACACTTCAACACTTTCACAGCTTAACTGGGCATACAAGTCTGACACATGTGAGATATCAGGTTAATGTAGCTGGGATAACCATGAGAGATGCTGGCCACCATACCCCAACTCAGGTATGGCTTTCATTTACAGTTTACCTTGCCACCAGTACAGGATCCTTAGAGTTATGCAGTTTTTGGAATAGGGGTGAATATCTTAAATGCAGCCCCTGCGCTGCAGAGACTTGGCTGTCACTGCAGCTGGCAAGAGGGCACCTCTGACCTCTGAAGCTGGTCTGTTAGAGCAGGCACTGAAAATCAGGGCACTGATGCAGCAGGGGACACGTACACACTATGATGGAGTTTATGAAAGGGGGATCTAATCAGCAGATTCCCCTTTCAGAGATGTAATTACCTGCATCATTTTATTAAATAAAATCAAAACAATCCAGTGCTCCTGCACCCTTGGTAGATGGCAATTCATCACACATTCCCTGTAGCTGGTCTAACCAGATGACACTTCCAGTAACATTCTGGCCAACACTTCATTGAGGCAGGTTGATATCTTGCTATGTGGTTGCGTTACAGAAATTCTCCTAGACAGTGAACTGTGATGACGGTCACCACGAGAGTGTGAGCTGGGGCCCTGCACACCAGGACCCCAGCTATCAACTTTGGAACACCCTGCCACTGAATATTAAACTGGCCAAATCCTTCCAATTGTTCGGAAAACTAGTCATTAGCTGGCTTCTGGAGAAGGTAATCCTCAGATAGACTAAGCTTAGTACTTATTGTATATATTGTACATATTCTGAAATGTTTCCTTATACCTGCCTGTACATATCATATATGGCATACTTCCGCCACAATTGTTTAACTGTTTGTATACTGTAACCTTGTAACTTGTCCTTTAAGCGCCCATTTACCCCTAGGTCTAGAGCGCTATACTAAATAAAATAAACAAACAAACAAACCAGCTGTAGCGCTGCTGAGAGCCAATGAATATGCAACTGTTAGGTGCTTCCAACAATGTAATATGGAGTGTGGGGAGGGTTGTGCAGCATTGTATTGCAAGTCTCGCCCTTCCAAGATATTCAGCTTGTTTTTGGAGATCCGAAGACATGAATGTTTTGATATAATGTTGAATTTTGTAACTATGTTGTATTTGCAGTGTTTGTACAGTGAAACTGTAACGAAGGGCAATAGAGCGCTTTATATAGGAGAACGAAAGAAGCACAGAGCCTTTCATTACTCACCCCGCTTGTGCTTGGAGTGTTCCTTCACCAGGTTACAGAGTTTGTTTACTCTCTATGCAAAAAAATCAATGCTAGCGCAAAATGCCCTACAGCACCTCAGAAATCCTAAACAGCAACTCTCCACTGGCTGTATTCGTCATGATCGGAAACCATCCCTGACCCAAAGCACTTAAAAAAGGCCCAATCTATTAAACCTGGCAAAGTGAATTTTCCAAGCCCTTCGTGGGTTGTTAAACGCTGCCTATTTTTTCTGTCGTTTCGTGACTTTGCTCTTAATGTCCCTGAATCCAGCCTTTCAAGTCCCTTTCTGTTTCAGCGCTGGTTCAGGATCACCACGCTACACTGAAGCCCTCTTTCACATTAAAGATATTTTTATGTCCCGGCGCATGTCTTCCAAAAAAGTCCTTCAACTCCTGCGTGATGATCTTGGGAAATGTAAATGTCTCTGTGAAGGACTAATGGCACAGGCTCGAGCCGGAGTGAGTGCAGGCAGGCGAGCGGTAGACCTTCACATCTCCATCTCAGGAAAGGAGGGCCTCGCAGTCTTCAGTTTCTGAGCAGAGCCCGAATTCTAGATTCTCCAAAGCAGCGACACCCAATTAAGATGTGGAGTTACAATGTTAGTATCGAGGATGCCCACTGCGATGGAAGCCCGGCAACCATTATCATCGCTAGACCATTTGCCCAAACCCCACAGACATGGTTCCTGCTGCTGAAGCCAACTTCACCCGAACCAGCTCCCTTCCACCGCTATATGGCCATGCCGCATCTTGAAGCTTGCAACATCAGTCATAAATGCAATACAGACTCCCAGATCTTACTGAACGCCGGGTGACCAACTGCGAAGGGAGTTGAACGCTCAAAAAAATGTTGTTACCCTGTGTACGCAAAAATAAGATAGTGATGGTTAGCACGTGGACATATCACCTCCTCCCTCTGACCTCTACTGTCAGTCCACAGGGAGCGTGACCTTGCCATACTGTTTAACAGTGACCTCCTCTTGCTCCTCCAACTGAAAGTAACTAACAAGAACACATGTTTATAACTAACACCGCTGCACAGGATGCTTTCCCTACCACACCACCCTCAGAAAAATCTCCTTGACTTACACACTGGATGATTGCAATCCCATAAGGCATACAAAATGTAGATCTCCCGGCTCCAAAACGTATGGAAGCATGCCACAGGCTTCACACTTATCACCAGATGCCACAATCCTACAATGCCCACTTTGAAGACCCATCCTTCACTCCCCAGTAAGGGAAGACTGCAATTTATGACCGTATGCTGTGGATATGCCCATAGCCTGGCTGCACCTCGGGCCATCTCTGGCAGGTCTTGCAGTTGTACCAGCCACCAGGAGACTTAAGGTCAGCAACCAGGCCTGCTTGGCACCTGCCCACCGGATGCCAGAGATTCAGGAGAAGAACTTGCCACCGTGTTGGCTCTGCACGCTGGCAATCACTCCCTGTGCATTTCAGAGCTGGCAGGAAAAAGTACATCAAATAATTCTAACGCTGTGCATCAGGGCTACTGAGATATCTCCATAATGCAATAGCTTAGAAATAATGCATTAACATGTTTAAGATTAAGAGATGAAATGCCACCAAAATATAGCCCATAGTTGTACTTCCTCTTATAGCTTCTCCCTAATGTGCGAGAACACCGACTTGCCCTGTAAGTGAAAGGATACGCTGGGAAAATCCAACACTTCCAGGACAAAAAGGGGCTGGCGACCCTGAAAGCGTGAGAATCGGAGTATCTGAGATGCTAGAAGGTTTGCTCCCTCCTGTTTCCAGCCGGAGAGAGCGGCGGTGTCAACTGCTGCTATGCCACATGCATTCCAATCCCTCTATCAGGAAATGCATTTCAAGATAGTAGCAAAAACCTCCTATTGATATTTCAGAAATGCTATATTTTTAACATCAATTTAGCATCTACCCAGCGGTAAAGTCCTAATGAGAGGGGAGCAATTACTTTTTAACATGCAATACTACAATGACGCCACACCCTATTCCTATGGTGATGAAACCTTTCTAACATTTCCCAAAGGCCTGAAGACCCATGTCCTAGAAATGGCCTATGACCAGGGGGGCATTCAAATCCCTACAATTGCACATCATCCTTGGTCTCACATGCACACCGTTTAGCTCATGTCCTTCATTGTTAGCGAGCCAGGGTCAGATGCTTAACAGCAGACTCTCGCACACACTATCACAAATGACTCCCCTCAAACCTGTACCACGATCCTTCCATTACACCATCGCTACCAAACTCGATAATCTTAAATCCATCATAGCCAGTTCAATTGAATTTATCCCTGTGATTGCGTCATACCCATGTACTAGTAAAAGTGCTGTGGGTTGACTGCCAGGTGCACACAGCACTTTATAAAACTCAGAAGGTATGTTACTTTACTCTGTTTAGTCATCCAGTCATCTAAGCATGGTACATATTCTTCATCATTTCCCTTGTCTTAGCCTAGAGCTCCATTTAAAACACTGAAATCTGGGGGGGACATCTAACCTTTGGTTCAGTGATCGCCACCTCGCTCTCCGCCTCCAGCTGCGGCAGGTTGAACGCACTTGGCATTTCAACTACTGTCCTGTAGCTAGGCGAACCTTGCAGTACATCACTGGTCAGTATCATAAGGCTATACTAGAGGCAAAATGTGCCTTCTTCTCCGAACAGGTGGTAAATTATCTTAATGAACCTTGGGAATTAGCTACATTGGTTCATTATCTGTCCTCTGTTCCCCCAGAGGGGCTTCCTGCGTCACAATCCTTGTGTGAGTCCCTTTCACTGTTTTTTGCATAGATTCGAGAGAACATTCACACCTCTAACTTGCTGTCACCTTTTGGTCAGACCTGAGGTAGCTGTTGTTCTGTCGGGCCCTTTCTGGGATGTTTTCTTTGTAGCAGCCTCAGGTAGGTGGAAATCAGCCTCCACTACTGACGCCATTCCTTTGTGGGTTCTAGGAGCTGGTACCCCAGATCGCCCCGCAAATTGCTCAAGCGGTTAATGATTCACTGAAAACTTGCCTTATTGCAGTCTTTCTAAAGCATGCTTTGGTGATCCCTCTACTGAAAAAGCCCACACTTGACGCTTCGTTGCCTGCAAACTTTCAGCTTATCTCTCTGCTCCCTTTCTTGATGCAATTGCTTGAATCATTGGCCTGTCCTCTTCTTACCTCCTTCTTGGAGAATTGCTGTTTTTCCACCGTTCTCAGTCATGGTTTTGGCCAGGACATGAAACAGAGGTTGTACTGGTCTCAGTTGTGGACGATCTTGCATGAGTGCATGATCAAGGTGGCGCGGGGGCACTGATACTGCTTGGCTGGTCCGCCACCTTTGATACCACTGATCATGTTGTCCTGTTGAATCGCCTTGCTGGGGCCATCCTCTCTGGTGCAGTGATGTCCTTGTTCACGTCATTTCTATCTGATCGTTCTCAATCTTTTTCCCTTCCACCGTACCGCTATGCCACTACTGCACTTTCTTGTGGCATCCCTCAGGACTCTGCGATTTTCCTGGTTCTGTTTAATATCTATCTTCACTCGCTTACTCAGCTTAACGACTCCCACGGCTTCACTTGTTATGCCTCTGCTGATGATACGCAGATCCTGGTTTGCCTTGATTTGGCCTTCCCGGAGACTGCTATCAGGCTTAAGACATGCTTGGAGGCCGTGGGACATAGGATGTGTACCAACTGGCTGAAACTGAATGAGGGAAAGATGAAAGTTGGTGGGATCTGCTGAAGCTGCTGCTCTTTTGCCACCCCTCTTCAGGCCTTCCTCACTGGGCCTCTGCCCCACACCAGTGCCAATGGTGAAAGTCCTGGGGTAAAAAATCACTTTATCCTTATCGATGGCTGCTCAGGTCAGTTCAATCTGACAGGAGGGACATTCCAAACTAAAGATGCTGCGCAATGTTATGGCGTTTCTGCCCCCTCATCTTCAGACACCTGTGGTATGCTCTCTGGTGTTATCTTACTTGGGCTACTGTAAATCGTTGTCCCTTTTGCAGTCAGCCTTTATTATTCAGTTCCTGCAGATCCTACTGAACTCTGCGACCCGTGTGACCACATCTGTTTTTCGTGGTGCCCATATCTCTCTGGTCCTACTTTGCCTTCATGCCTCCCGGTGGCAAAACACAATCAATTTAAAGCTCTTTGTCTGGTCTTTCGCGCCCTTCACGGGACTGTGGCGGCCTATCTGCTGATGAAGTTTAAATTCTACGTTCACCAGTCTTTGCGTTCTGCTGCAGCCTTCCTGGTTGAGGTCCCACACTGTAGGCTGACCCGGGTTGAGGGCTGGTCCTTCTCGGTCACTTTGTCCTCGTTGTGGGACTCCCTACCTCTTGCCCTTCGGATGATGACCCACTATATGTTTTTCAAGAGATTCCTGAAGATTCATCATTTTTAGTTTCTCGCGTCATTTAAGTGCCAGGCTATTATGCAAGTCTATGCAAAAAGGACCAGCCTACTCGTCCTTCGCACTTATGCCTTTGGCTGCACATTGTGCTCTATAAGTGAAGATAAGATAAGAATTGTCTAGCTAGCGTCTAAGGCGGCGAGGCACTCGCACACAACAAGGCAGGCCTCCAACCAGATCATCCAAACTCTGTCCCTTTGGAAAAAAAGAAAATTTAGCAAATGCATTTATAACCCCAATGTTGCTGCTTGCAAAATAGTGAATTGAGCATACTGGTTTTGCCCCAACTGTATTATCGAAACAAATATTTCACAACGACGAACAAAAATAAATCTTTGCTTGGTTTTCATGCGTGACATAACAATAATACACTGATACAGTTCTTTTTATGCTACACAGCAAACATGGCACCAAAATCCATATGAACTAAGCAACAAAACGGCTAAATGCATGTGCTCATTGTTAGTACTGTCACACATCTTAGATTATCTGGCACATGGTGTTATATTTTTTATTCATAGCAGCTGTTCTACAGGGAATGGCTAGACCTTTGCGGCGGAATCGGAAAATGTCAGTAAGTTGCACAGTACATTGCTGACAATTGTTCTTCCTGGTTTGCCCTGTTCTTCCTCCTTCGAGCTGGATAACAAACTGTGCAATTGGCAGTGCTATATAACACACACTTTTTATATAGATTGGCAGCAGACTTCCCCAGGGCTAGATACCTTATAACGATCGCATATACTGTTATGTTGGCAGTGATATAAAACACATACTTGTATATAGTTTGGGAGGATAGCTCAGGGGCAACGTGCTCTCCTTCGACGCAAGACAGCACAGAGTACCACAGGTTCGATCCCCGGGTCCATGCTCAGAAACCTCTGGGTATTAAGCGCGTTATAAATAACATATCACATCATACCATGGATTGGCAGTATTGTTTTCTAGGGTCAGACAGTGCTATCCAACACATACCTTTTAAATAGATAGGCAGAATTCCCCCCTGGGGTCAGAAACCTTATACTGATTGCATTTACTGCAATGTTGACACTACTAGACAACACATATGTGTAATATAGATTGGCAACAGATCAGCCTAGGCCCGGATTCCTTATAGCGATCACATACACTGCATGTTTGGCAGTGCTATACAACGCATACTTTGTGTAAGGATTGGCAGCATTCCTCCCTAGTGTCATACCTCTTATACTGATCACACTGCAATGTTCGCAGTGCTATACAACACATACTTTGTATAAGATTGGCAGCGTTCCTCCCTAGGGTCATACCTCTTATACTGATCACACTGCAATGTTGGCAGTGCTATACAGCACATACTTTGAATAAAGATTGGCAGCATTCCTCCCTAGGGTCATACCTCTTATACTGATCACATATATTGCAATTTTGGCAGTGCTATACAACGTATACTTTGTGTAAGGATTGGCAGCATTCCTCCCTAGGGCCATATCTCTTATACCGGTCACATATACTGTAATGTTGGCAGTGCTATACAACACAATTTTATATGGATTGTATAGCAATACACGGACATACTCTTCTACCGATCACGTATACTGCAATGTAATTTAGCAGGGCGAGGGTTTTAATGTGGATACTGATTTCACTGCCATTATGATAAGCCTGTGAAAATGTTGTATCATTGTCCAAACAGTATCAAATGCATAATTCGCACACAGTGCCACACCATGGACTTGGTACCAGCCTTTCCTTTCTTTTCATCTTCATTTGTCTCCCTTCTTTGCATCATCACTTTTTTTCGAGGTTTCTTTCCATCTTCATTTTCCTTTCCACTAATTTATCTATTTCCTCCTTCTCTTCTCCCCCCATGTTTTATTTCTTTTGTTGAGGTTGTAAGAAGGGAAGAGAAAGATATATTGAAATGACGGAGAAGGCGATCGGGTCCAGGCACTTGCCCTGCAGTCCAACCTCGATAGCTCGTCTTCCACCAGTGGTGGGGTGAAGGCTTATGTACAGCTTATGTACATCTGGAGAGTGGATGAGTCTGGAGAGCAAGTGAGTGTAGAGAGCGGAGGAGCGTGGAGAGCGGAGGAGCGTGAACAACGTCTGAATGTGGAAAACGCAGAAACAAGGGTGGAGGGCGACCGAATGTGAAGAGCGCAGAAGCGTATGATGCAGTTGAGTGTGGAGAGCGACTGAGTGTGGAGAGCGGAAGAGTGTGGATGAGCGTGGAGAGCGGATGAGCATGAAGAGCGGATAAGCGTGGAGAGCGGATGAGCGTGGAGAACGAGGAGTATGGGGAGCAGTGGAATGTGGAGAGTGTAGGAATGTGGGCAGCAGATGAGGGTGGGGAGCGGTGGAGTGTGGAGTGCGGTGGAATGTGGGGAGCGGATGATTGTGGGGAGCGGAAGAATGTGAAGAGCAGAAGAGTGTGGAGAGCGGAAAAGTGTGGAGAGCGGAGGAGTGTGGAGAGCGGATGAATCTGGAGAGCGTGTGAGTCTGGAGAGCGTGTGATTGTGGAGATCAGGTGAGTCTGGAGAGCGGATGAGTCTGGAGAGTGGGTGAGTGTGGAGAGCGGAGGAGTGTGGAAAGCGGATGTGTGTGGAGAGCGTGTGCATCTGGAGAGCGTGTGATTGTGGAGATCGGGTGAGTCTGGAGAGCGGATGAATCTGGAGAGCGAGTGAGTGTAGAGAGCGGAGGAGCGTGGAGAGCGGAGGAGTGTGAACAACGTCTGAATGTGGAAAGCGCAGAAACAAGGGTGGAGAGCGACCGAATGTGAAGAGCGCAGAAGCGTATGATGCAGTTGAGTGTGGAGAGCAACTCAATGTGGAGAGCGACTGAGTGTGGAGAGCGGAAGAATGTGGATGAGCGTGGAGAGCAGACGAACGTGGAGAGTGGATGAGCGTGGAGAACAGAGGAGTATGGAGAGCGGTGGAATGTGGAGAGTGGAGGAATGTGGGGAGCAGATGAGTGTGGAGAGTGGTGGAATGTGAAGAGCAGAGGAGTGTGGGGAGCGGAGGAGTGTGGAGAGTGGAGAAGTGTGGAGAGCGGAGGAGTATGGAGAGCGGAGGAGTGTGGAGAGCGGAGGAGTGTGGAGAGCGGATGAGTGTAGAGAGCAGATGAGTGTAGCGAGCGGATCAGTGTGGAGAACAGATGAGTGTGGAGAGCGGATATATGTCAAGAGCGGATGAATGTAGAGAGCGGAAAAGTGAATGTGCAGTGTGAACGAGTGTATGGAGCGGATGAAAATGTGGAGCGGACGAGTGTGTGAAGCAGATGAATATGTGGTGCGGACAAATACATAGAGCAGATGAGTGTGTGGAATGGATGGACACACAGAGCAGACGAGTAGTATTGTCAAGCCTACGAGTAGTATGTTGTGCCGAATAGTGGGTGGACCGGATGAGTTTTATGGACTGAACGAGTGTCCAATCTGGACGAGTGTGTTGACTGGACGAGTGTGTAAACTGAACAAGTGTGTAGACTGAACGAGTGTCTGGAGCGGACGAGTGTCTGGAGCGAACGAGTGTATATGGAGCAGACAAGTGTGTGGAACAGATGAGTATGTGCAACGGATGAGTGTACGTGGAGCGAATGAGTATATATGGAGCTGAAGAATGTATGTGGTGGTCTGAGGAGCGGATGAGTCCACAGAACAGATGGGTGTGTGGAGTGGATGAATGCATGGAGCAGATGGACTGGTAGAGCGAATGAGTAGGCTGAACGGAGCAGTATGCTGAATGGATGAGTACGTGGAGCTGAGGAAAAGTATGTTGAGGGTATCAGTGGGATGACCGGGTGAGGGTGTAGAGCAGATAAGTGTGTTGATCAAACGAGCGCACTGAACGGATGTGTATACAGAGCGGTTGAGTATACAGAGCAGATGAGCGCGTAGACAAACAAAAGTACAAGCGCGGGGTAGACTGGAGTGCATGTGCAAGAAGGACAGGAGTGCATACGTATAGAACACATGAAGAACATACGTGAAGCACACTGGAAAATGAAGGACAGACTTGAGCACGCAAGGTGAACCAGAGTACATGAATATGTCGAGTAGACATGAATGTGTATGACAACCTTGAACACCTGAAATGAAAATGCATAGAACGGACCTGCCCGCACGAA
The DNA here is from genome assembly GCF_040938575.1 of Ambystoma mexicanum. NCBI lineage: Eukaryota > Metazoa > Chordata > Amphibia > Caudata > Ambystomatidae > Ambystoma > Ambystoma mexicanum. The sequence goes on along the minus strand of NC_090937.1, from coordinate 962,543,492 downwards.
ACTGCGTGACATACATAATCTGTTTTGGAATGCAGGGAACACCTGAAAAACATACATCAAACCACACCCCACGCTTACTTTCTCCCTTACACCACCACTCAACTAGAACACAGAGATACTATGACACCATTCGGTATAACTGTTCTCATATCTACATCTCCCGCTCACTCCACATCACTCTAAGTAAACATTGCTGGTTTCACACCCCCAGCCGGGCGTTCTCCTCAGGCCTAACACAGCCACACTTGTTCTGGATAAAGCCGGCCAGAGCGAACACATACTCCTGATCTTTCAACCACCACAACTACCGCTAAAAAGCAGCTACCACTTGAATTCCACACCAGCTGCACACATACCTGGTGCGCACACAAACTTTTTGGTCTCTCTCTATCCTCTCTACTAACCCAAACTTCGGTTCCCAAGGGCGTTCAACCCACCAGCGCCTTCAGACCATACCAATGGTATATAAGGCGCTATATAAATGCAAAATAACATAACATAACATAACATCTAATATGGAATAAAATCTGCAAAAACCAATCTGTGCAAAATAAGAGCAGTGCAAATTAAATGTTATGTTTTACACTGCAAAATGGGCACCACCTCTAATTAAGACAGAAGATAACAATATCTGCTCGGAACACACACCATTGCAATATGCCAGGTAAAAGAAGGCCTGATTCAGAGGTCCATGTAGAAATAGAAATGTGTTGCTCCAAGCTGGAACAACACCTTTCTTACAGGAACCATATTCTACCAGGGAAAGAATGTGGTGCAGGGACAAGAACGCCTCGGATTCTGCATGAGCCCGATTTACGGCTTGACAACTGTTAAATGGGAAATCATATTGTGCCTCCTTTCTCGTTTATATTGGCCTAAGCCCAGTCGCTCTGTGAAGAAAACCGCGTTGCAAAGTTCCGATTTTAGATCGACTTTGCTGCCATTTTAGGTTCATCGCCATTTTCATTTCTGTTCAAATGTAACTCTGTGTTCTAAAATGGTGGACAGTGTTTCCCGCTTGTAACCGGGCCTTTCCGAACTTTGCACCGTAGTTAATGGTTAGATTGTCCATTGGCCGAATGTTTAGGCTGAGTAAAGAGACCTTGTCCCATGCCTGACTTGTGGTTTTAGGGCTGTCTGCACCAATAAGTCTGATCCGCGAACACACATGGAAACAATGTAATACAAATATCGAACGTGAACACTGGCTGAACTGCATTGTGAGGGACATGTCCAAAAGGCTTACTGTTAAATCCAAGAATACACTGTTGCCATTGTAACTTGTTTGTATGCAAACTAAAGATGATCTGTGTGCATATTGTTGTATAAGCCATATCTGAACTCGGCACAAACTCTAGACCATGGATTATTAACTTGCAGAAGGACTGGACATTATTTCTGAAATGTATAAAATGCACGAATGTCTAGATGTCTAGTACCTCTCACTTCTCACACTGAAGGGCTGGTATTCGTTGTGATGTACTGAGGGCCAGATAGCTATCTGTTTTGTTTCTTTGTAAACTGCGCAGTAATAGAATAAAGATCTGGAAATCTTTATAAGACCATGTTTGGTGTATTTCCTTTTGTAGTGCTCAGCCTCGATATTTCCTTGCTTTTTCAGATGGCGCCCGAATAGGGACCCTCAAGATTGATGCCATCTCGGTGAAGGTTGACGCAGCTATCGGACAGGGATCGGACGGTGAAAAAAGGGGGCCCCTTTCTTGGATGAGAAACAATACGTCAACGGTACTGCACGACCTGATCCCTGGATGGTGAGCCCGCAGTCCGAGACGGCATCTTGACGAGGGTCCATATATCGAGGCGGGCAGATTTGCCGAAATCACCAACCACGTGGTTCCTTCGAGTCCTTAGAAATCTGATCGGACCTCCTTAGTACTTTGATCAGGTGAGTCGTGACTCGATTCCTAAGTATCCTGATAATTTGTTTTGGCGAATTGCACTTGCAAGTACAATTATTGACGAGGTAACACCAGTAATCTGATATGCCTGGGAGATTGTCTGCCTGCTTCAGGGCGTTATTCCGCAGTGGCAGACAATCTTTGGAATTTGGCCGACCGGCGCCAATGGAGAGGTCGCCGGCATGTACTATGTACTGTAAGCACGGCATTGGTAGTATAGTGTTTAATGATATTTGGCACAGACAAACTAGACATGCTTCCGAACTTCAGTGGCCAATCAATAGTAGTTTTGAAATCCCTCGTATAGAATATTTAGAGTCCATATTATTAAAGAAAAAGGATATACCTGCAGCATTTGATTTATTACAGAACTGGAAGAAAGAAGCTATGTAGCAACTTAAAAGTAGGGAAAAACATGCGCGCCGTCATATGACCAATGCCGAAAAAGCGTTTTTATATGATCAAAATAAACAATCTGAGTCAGTTAGGAGTATGGATAGGGCTTTTTCACTTGGTATCCAGAAAATGTATCCATCTAAAGACTTTCATGTATCTGATGAGCTGATTGATAAACTTTTAAATGAACGAAAGCCTGGTGCCACTGCGCCACCTCTGTTTGTTCCTATTCCTGCTGTCTTACCTCTTCCTGCTTTTGTTCCTCCTCCGGTAGTTCTTCCTGCTCCTTCTATCGTTCCTCTTGTTGTTCCTCTTCTTCTGGCTGTTGTTCCTCCTCCTATAATTGCTCCTTCACTTGCTCCTCCACCTTTGCCTGCTGTTACGGGTTTGGTAGATTTGCCTGCTACGCCATTGATAGCACCTCTGTTACCAGATGCACAAGATTTGTCTACTCTTTCTCTTCCAAGTGGTTCCGTACCGCATGTAGTTGATAAGGGAGCGGATTCAAAGATTGTAACTCGTAATACTGTGTCTCAAAAGAGAAAGCGTGAATTGACTGCATGAGCTAGACACTGCATGGAGAAGGGTGAACAAGCTGATGTTTTTGCCACACTTTCTAATTTAGCCAGTTTTCCTGAGAAAAACGTTTTTATTGAAGGTATGGGAATTCATTTATGTATAATGTGGAACAGATTAGATGATATAGATCTCCCACAAGGGTTGAGGGATATGAATGTTTTAGCATATTCAAAAGATACTGCAGAGAAAGTACATGAGCACGTCGAGAGGGTTTTTGAGTATAGAAGGGAGTTGGAAAGGTTACAGAATGAAGATATTGATGGTGATAGTTTGGACGCTATGTTTGTACAGAAACGGTTCCTGCCTTGTTGTAAGTCGATAAATGAGGAAGCGCGAATTTGCACAAAAGTTGAGATTAGGTGGATTTCAGACAAGTCGATAACTCCCGTAGAAATATATGACACGTATAGTCAGTATACACCAGAAATGCAGATAAAAGTGATACAGGTAAAGGTGGAATACCTGCAGGATGAATGTCCCGCAGAATTATTGAATATTTACAAGAGAGCTTTTTCGTTTGACACTCCTTCAGCTGCTTTAGCGCTCGATTTAGCTCTGTTACTCAGTAAGCGTTTGGAGTTTCCTATCTCTCAGTTGTCTATGAGAGAGTTTCCTCCGACATTTGTCCCAAAAGTTGAGATTCCAGCTTATCCTGGAAAAGGTGCACTTGCCTATGACATTCCTGCACATTATGTGTCGCAGTTTGTTCACGTTCCGTTCTCAAGACAGGAAGTGAACACCATTAAACAATCCATTCCCGATATTAGGAAGAATCCGACAGGGTTCTACAAAGAGATAGAATCTGTCTTACAGTCATCAGTATTTACTTTGAGCGATATTGATTTGTTATTTCCCGTGCTCTTACCTGTTGATTTGTGGAAACAAATTAGGACTATAGACGATGTAGCAGGGTTAGGAGACACATGGGTAAATATAGTTCGATTGGACAGAGAAAGGCCAGCTGGCGAGAAACTGCCACAGGTAATACTGACTTTGCCTGATAGAATAGTCACGAAATTAAAAGCTATAATTCCTGAAAGAAGGATTATTTGGGACACATTTACTGCTTGTGCCCATGGGAAATCTGAGGGTGATACTGAATTCTTTAATCGGTTCGAACAAGTGTTTTCGGTTTTCAGTGGACAAGATTTGAGCACAGAGTCTGGGAAAAGACTATTTGTAGACAAATTTGTGCGTAGATTGTTGCTTGACATCCAATCGCAAATTTTGTCTTCGGAGAGTGCTTGGCAAGCTAGGTCTCAGTCTGAAGTGTTGCATATGGCTCAGTACTATGAGAACCGAGTCAATAACGAGAATGAAAGAATTGAAAAAAAGAAAGGGTGACCTGAAAACAAAAGTTCTATTACAGCAAATTGTTAGAGGCCCTTGAGGTGGTACTTCACAATTTAGGGGACAGTATGCTCCACAGGGAAATGCGAAATTGGGTCCTGTAAACGTGAACCAGTGTGCTTATTGAAGACAAGAGGGTCATTGGCATGCACAATGCCCAATCCTCAAGCAGAGGTCGAATAACGCATTTGGTACCATGGGTAGACGATCCAGAGGCCACCCTGGGGCAGGGGGTCCTGGTAGAAGTCAGTTTTCACAAAATTCGCAACCTTTTTTGCAGGATAATCAGGCACTGAGTGTGGATAATAGAAACATTTTTGATCATCCTTCTGCCGCTTACCTCTCTGAAGAGCTTCCTTTTGACGACATTCTGTTTCGCTAGGATTGCCCGAAGCAGGGTTTGGAACTGACGCCTATTCCCGTTAATCAGAAAGGTCCCTATGTTGAGATGATAGTGTGAAATAGAAAACATCTATTCTTGATAGATACAGGAGCACAGAAGTGTTCCATTGACCATTCACGGGTTCCAAACATTCCACTGTCAGGGCAAACCAATGTTTCTGTAGGGTTTTCTGGTACACAAGTAGTATGTCCGGTTTCTTCACCGGTACTGATTATATTGGGTCCGTTCACGGACCACTGTCCATTTCTTTCGACTACGAACTGTGGAGAGAATTTGTTGGGGTTGAATCTGTTGAAGGAATTAAATGCGGTAATTCATTTTTCTTCGGATGGAGTGCGTTTGATGATTTCACCACAGCAACTTTCTGTCTCTCAGTTCCTGACCAGACCTTTGCAGCTGGAATTTAGTGATGTTACAGAGTGTTTGTGGGCAGTTGATGATAATGATGTCGGTGTTCTACAAATTGAACCTGTTAAAATCATTTTGAAACATGGAGTAAAGTTGCCACGTATTCCCCAGTATAAGATCTCGGTCAATGGTGAGCAAGCTTTGAAATGCATAGTCTCCGATTGTGTGCATCGTGGGGTAATTGAGGAAATTGCAGGTAGTTTGTGCAATAGTACGATTTTACCCGTGTACAAAAAAGGCGATAATGCAATTCCTTTTTGTTTCATTATTGATTTGCATGCCAACAATAAGATTGTTGCCCCACAATTTCCTATTGTACCTGATGTGACGACAATATTAACCATGATTCCGTCTTCTGCTACTCACTTTAGTGTTGTGGATCTTAAAAATGCTTTCTTTAGCATTCCTATACACAAGGACAGTAGATAGCTGTTCGCGTTCACCTTAGGGGGACACTTGTTTACCTTCACCCGTGTGCCGCAAGGTTACACAGAGAGTACTAGCATCTATAGTAGGGCTTTGAAAGAGCAGCTTGATACACTCGAGCAACCCACCACTTGTACACTACTTCAATATGTAGATGATCTACTTTTAGCTGCTGACTCAGGGAGTGCCTGTAAGGAGGGCACTGTGTTGTTGCTTATTAGCAAAACATGGACACAAAGCTTCACTCAAAAAGTTTCAGTATTGTCGACAGGAGGTCGCCTATTTAGGCTATCTACTGTCAAAGGAGGGAAGAAGGTTGTCGCCTGAGCGGATAAAAATAATTTCTAGCATGTCTGTCCCAAATACACAGAAGGAAGTCAGAGCCTTGATAGGAATGGCTTCTTACTGAGGGCAGTGGATCCCCAACATCTCGTTAACAATTAAATCAATGTTGACTTTGACAAAGAAGGGCATTTCTTTGCCATTGCCATAGAACTTGGAACACCAGCAAGTGTTTGATCTGCTCAAGACTGCACTGTGTTCGGCACCAGTTGTGGGCACACCAAATTATGAAAAGGCCTTCGTGTTGTATGTGCATGAACGTGATGGATGTGCTTTGCCTGTATTAACGCAGGAACATGGACGGAAGAATAGGCCGTGCGGCTACCTTTCTTCCACCCTTGATCCTGTTGCATGTGCTTTGCCAAGATGTTTGAGAGCTGTCGCTGCTGTGGCTGCGTCTGTAAAACAGAACGAGGGGATGGTCATAGGCCATGCTTTAACCCTAAGGGTACCTCACTCTCTAGATGTTCTATTAAACAGAACACAAACACAACGCCTCACCTCCGCACGATTAACGAGATATGAATTGATCTTGTTTGCACCGCACATTAGAATACAGAGGTGTTGCATTCTGAATCCGGCTGAACTTTACCTTTCCCGTAAGGTACTGCTTGCAGTGACGAAGATTCACATGAGTGCCTTTATACCACAGAGCAAGAGACAAAAGGCAGAATTGATCTAAAAGATACTCCTTTGAACAATCCACAAGCGGAGGTGTTTTGTGATGGCTCCTGTTTCAAACTTCCAGACGGTACATCCACTGCTGCTTTTGCAATCACCACATTGAGCACAGTTGTGGAGACCAAAAGAATCACGCATAACTCAGCGGAGGCCGCAGAGATTATTGCATGGACTTGAGCTTGGGGTCCGCTTGTTGTGTTTTCGTGCCAGATTCCTCCCCAACTATCTTTAAGGCAATACAAAATCTGCACGTCCTTAGTTCAGAAGTGCATGTTCCCGAAGGAAACTGTGATCTTAGTGCTTGGTTCTGGGACTTCTTGCGATCTTGGGGATGGAAGCTACTTTCAGTCTTGCTGATTATTTTGGGTATTCTGTTGTTTTTCTGTTGTTGTATACAATGTCTTCCTGGCATATGTTCGGTGTTAGGAGGATGTTGTGCACAGGCGATGGGAACATTAGGACACAAGGTACGCGCCCCTGATAAAATGACCAACAAATTTGTGCTAAAGGAAATATCTGTCTCTGACCTCATGGCAATTGATATCTCCGATAGTGATTCAGGGTGTATGGACATTGAGACGGGAGTTACTTGCAAAGTGACTAGAAGTAGTTTACTGCTTGGCTTAGACCAAAAGGAGGTTTGTTAAATGGGAAACCATATTGTGCCTCCTTTCTCGTATATACTGACCTAAACCCAGTCGCTCTGTGAAGAAAACCGTGTTGCAAAGTTCCGATTTCAGATCGACTTCGCCGCCATTTTAGGTCCATCTGCCATTTTGATTTCTGTTCAAATGTAACTCTGTGTTCTAAAATGGTGGACAGTGTTTCCCGCTTGTAACCAAGCCTTTCCGAATTTTGCACCATAGTTAATGGTTAGATTGTCCATTGGCCGAATGTTTATGCTGAGTAAAGAGACCTTGTCCCATGCCTGACTTGTGGTTTTAGGGCTGTCTGCACCAATAAGTCTGATCCAGGAACACACATGGAAACAATGTAATACAAATATCGAACGTGGACACTGGCTGAACTGAATTGTGAGGGACATGTGCTAAAGGCTTACTGTTAAATCCAAGAATACACTGTTGCCATTGTAACTTGTTTGTATGCAAACTAAAGATGAACCGTGTGCATATTGTTGTATAAGCCATAACTAAACTCGACACAAACTCTAGACCATGGATTATTAACTTGCAGAGGGGCTGAACATTATTTCGGAAATGTATAAAATGCACGAATGTCTAGATGTCCAGTACCTCCCACTTCTCACTCTGAAGGGCTGGTATTCGCTGTGATTTACTGAGGGCCAGATAGCTATCTGTTTTGTTTCTTTGTAAACTGCGCAGTAATAGAATAAAGATCTGTAAATCTTTATAAGCCGTATTTGGTGTATTTCCTTTTGTGGTACTCAGCCCCGATATTTCCTTGCTTTTACAAACCGTCCTAGCAACAATGAGAAATGCAGGCCAACCACATGGAAGGAATTCTCCTCATAGCAGCACTGCTTTAGCATGACAAAGAAAGGTGTAAAACTACGTTACCTTTGAGGTGCCATAAAACTACTTTTTCCTTTTCCAAACAATGCATTTCTTACACTGCAGCACCACTTTTCTAGTTTACGGAAAGTTCATGAAACATTTCTTAAACTAGAAAAGTGTCAGTCTATCAAGAAATGCTTGCAATGTCACTGGAGCACATGTTTCTCCCACAACGTGTGATTTTAGCAGCTTTTGCTGCTGGAAAGCAAGACATCTCCCCTCCAATATGTTCACCCACCTCAGAATGATGGTGCAGGAAACTGGAGGGGAGAATGTTGTGTTTCCACACACTTCTTATCAGCCCCAGAGTCTCTTCGCCATCAAGTTATGTCCTTCCACCTTTTTCATCAAAGAAGGTGGTGGTCGTTTTATAGAGAGTGACTTAGCTGATGATATCTTTTTAACTAAATGAACGTGTTTTGAAAGGGTTTTTGGCTAAGCAATGTGTGCATGGAAGATTTCTTGTTATACACTTTCAAACATCCGACCAAGGTTCCCTGGGGCACACGTGAGAGCTTTGGTTTAATGGAAGTGCTGCAGATTACCGTTTGTATTCTGCAGGGGAAGGTTTGAGATTCCAGTGTGAGGTCAATATGGTGATCTGGAGTATCATTGATTTGGGAAAAAGTAATGGCTGTAATGACAGAGCTTGGATACCATGCTGAGGTTCATTGAGATTCGCTAGAATATTTACCATTGTCCCTTTAGATTTGACTTGCTTATTAGTTAACTTTAATGTGAGTCTGCTCCGCTGGACTGGAATACAAACCAGCGATTGCAGCCTGCAGAGTAATTTCAGCAGCAGGGACTTAGGACGCTGAGCTATCTTGCAAGCACACTAGCATTATACATGTCTATTTTCATTAGCACACGTACAACCAGCCTCATTATTCTCGAAGAGGAGCATCCAAAGCGAAAATCATAACGTTCACATTCTTGGATGGGACTCTTCACATGGGTGCTTCCCCGTGAACCACACACCCCTAGTGCATATCACGGATTTATTTCATGCATGAAGGGACCCAGTGTAAGGAGCCCGGGGTCCCTGTATGCATGAAGAGAATTCGAGCTTGATCAACATGGCCAACAATAATGAAGTGCAAATACCTTTCTTATATAATCTCCCGGGGATCCTGTGTCACCACTCAAATTTGCTTATTAGGTAATAGCAATAAGTGCATTAAGTGCAAGCATTACCAGTATGCCAGTTTCAAGACGGGAATAGCAAATATTACACGAATTGCAGAGCAGCTAAAACACACGGGAAAAGCCAGTGCACAAGGAGCCCGTTCTGATGAACAAAGAAGCATACACAACCAAGAAGAGGACAAGGTCTTAGTCAGAGAGTGATACCAGTATTTAGGTCACCTGAGTCACCTAAAAATAACATTTCAAACCTTTTTTTTTTTTTTAGAAAATGTCAAAAGATGTGGCGATCCATAATTTCCCCCATAGTTCGCTAGCAACCTTTCAATCTGAATGACTATCCTGCCATTCACACCTTGCCCAAAGTCTATGTACCTTTCAAGGGGAGTAACTGATGAACCCATATGCATGCATCATTGCTGGCCTACCCCGAACCCTCACCCGAAATAATTTGTCTCACAACATTTTGTCAAGTGTTGGCAAAAAAGGCTGTAGGATTTTATTGTGCAGATATGGTTATGGAGATAACAATAATCACATATCATAATAATATCATACTTTTGGGCACCGGGTCCTGAGGTTACACCCTCTGGCCCGTGCCGCCACACACGGGCAGGTTACCGGCTGGCCGTGTTCCCCCGAAAGTATCTCCCAGTAACAGCCCCTGAAGGCCAGGGTTGCAGTAATTTCTCAAAAGAAATGTTCCATGCCCTGGTTTGATAAGTGAGTGCCGTCTTTGTGAAAAAGATCCGGGTCACCCAGGGTAATGGCCAGGTGTTTTTTGAAGCCCAGCCCCTTGCTGTCCAGAATTTCTCCAGCCCCCTATTGAGTTTTATTCTAGCAATGTCTACGGATTTGTAACAGTGGGCCCCTTGCCATTTCTTTCTGGGTAGGATGGCCAAGAAGTAAATTTCTGTATCCATTCAATTGTGGGAAATGCCCGTTAGAGAGGAGCAGATTTCATCGAATAAGTTTCTCCTTCCTGTGTTAACAAGATCATTGCCCCCTAGATGAATTATCAGAAATTCTGGCGGGTCTCTGTATGCGACCAGCTCTGCTAATGTTTCGTGGATGTCGGCCCACCAAACGCCTCTGTAACCCCACCATGCGGCAATGGTGTTTCTAAAGGGCGGACCTTCTTTGGTTTCTTCTGCCCATTGGCCTGTCCTGAAGACGAATGAGTGGCCGACAATCCATGCTGATTTCAGTGAGGTCTTCCCTTCGTTTGTTGTTACTGCGGGGGGGGAGAAAGAGAGAAGAAAAGGGGGATGGCTATGTTAGCTGTGGTCTGATGTATCTTTTGTAGCAATCTGACTTCCATCCCCCTATGTTTTTTAGCTGTAGTGGTGCCAGGCCTCCCTGCCAGGCTGAGGTGGCAGCAGCTATTCTAAACGAGTGGGTGCCAAAGCCCTTGGGGTCCCACTCTGCGTTGCTTTCATCAGCACCCCTTTAAATTGGTAGCAGCTTAGTGCCGACGCATCCTTGTGGATTAAACCCCCCCCCACCTTGGGCCTTTGTGCGTAATAAAGGTTGGTAATACATACTGGGCAGTTTGTAACATCATCAATACAACAAATGTTGATGGTTCTTTTGGCTCCAGTTTTCGACTGTTGGATTTCTATGTTGACGCTGTCCCGTCTGATCCTGGCCTCCATAACACCTAAACCGTTTGTGGCCTTGGTGCTGGAGGCGATGAGATCTCCCACCCGGAAAGCCCCGAAGTAGGCCAGAAAAAATGCTGTTTTGAATAATACGATCTCATATGGGTGCCAGCATATGGCTTCCATATGGTCTGCTATTTTTACCAGTTTGTAGAAATCAAGGGGGAGGTGGGTGTCAAGCTGGGCCCTTCCACTCTGGCCCATCTTTTCATAGCGTAGGAAATGAGGGCGTTCTGGGTGGGATGTAAGTCACCCCGTAATTTTGAGAAATATGAGATTGCTACTACGTGTCTTTTTGCTCTGTCTCTCTTAAAGCCCCGCTCATGCGCCCATTTTAAGAATATTTCAATGTCTTTAATCGTTATTAACTCGACATGGTTTAACCCTGTGGCTCTAAATAATGTTTGCAAACACTTACTGTACTGAGCTGCAGTAGTGATCACCAGTGCTTTCTCTGCCATCTCTATTAAGAACTCTGAGCCAGGGTTCGTATTTTCTATGGGCAGCGAGTTGTTGGCAACCGTTTTAAAGGTGCCTGTATCATGTTCGACATCCCGGCCTGGGCTCTCTGGCGCTGGCGTTGATGCCGGTATTTTGTGGCACCCCCTTTTTGAGGTGCCTGGTTCTTGTTGAGCACCCCGGCCATTGCTCTTTGGCGCTGGCGTTGATGCCGTTATTTTGTTGGCACCTGTTTTTGAGGTGCCTGGTTCTTGTTGTGCACCCCGGCCATTGGTCTTTGGCGCTGGCGTTGATGTCATTATTTTGTTGGCACCCGTTTTTGAGGTGCCTGGTTCTTGTTGAGCACCCCAGCCATTGCTCTTTGGTGCTGGCGTTGATGCCGTTATTTTTGTATTCCCATTATTGCCCAGCATTCTGCTGGTATTGGCATCATCTGTTCGTGGGTGTGTGGCGCTAGCTCCCGGAATCTTGGCCACTGAAAGCGAGATAAAGCATCTGCAATATTATTGTCTGCTCCAGCGACGTGCTTCGCTTTGACCACAATGTTTTCTTGTAGTGTGACCGCTGTAATGGCTCATAGGACTTTCAGCACTAAAGGGCATTTAGTGGATCTTCTGTTTATGGAGCCTACCACGGCCATGTTGTCGCACCAGACCAAGAGTTCTGTGTTAGCTAGCTGTCTGCCCCAGATGTGTAAAGTAAGCCAGAGGGGAAATATTTCTAGGAGGGTGATATTTTTTGTCCACCCTGCAGCTTGCCATGTTATGGGCCAGTGTCCTGCCACCCATTCTGAGTCTAGTATGGCTCCAAAACCCCTGCTCCTGGCTGCATTGGTGAAAAGGACCCTTTTGTCGATGTGTTCAATGGCATATGCCAAAGTGATGCCCTGTTAAAATCTTTAAGGAAATTCCCCAAATTTCCAGATCTTGTTTCACCTCTGTGCCTAGTCGGATGTGCAGGTGGGGTTTGGTGTAAGATTTGATTTTTAGTTCCAGACCTCTGGAGCATACCCTCCCCTGAGGGATAATTCTGGCTGCTAAATTGTGGCTTCCAGCTAATGACTGAATTTCTTTTACCATGCCTTTGTCTTTTGTTGTCAGGCTTTGTATTACCTCCAGGAGTTCTACTATTTTTGTTTTCGGAATTTGGCATAGGCTCCTAATGGAGTCTATTTCAATGCCTAGAAAAATTATGTTGGTGGCTGGTTTGGTCGATTTATCCGCTGCCAGGGGGATGCCCCACTGTGCGGCCATTTCTTCTAACTTCGCCAGGGCTCTGCTGCATTCTTCAGAATTTGCTGGTCCCGTTACCATGAAATCATCGAGGTAGTGAACTATTTTGGTCTCTGGCCTCTGTTTTTGGAAGGCCCATTGAAAAAAGGAGCTCAATTGTTCCAATAGGACACATGATACTGCACATCCCATGGGGAGGCATCTGTCTGCATAGAATTTGTTTTTAAAAGAAAAATCTAGCCATTGCTGGGAGTCTGGATGAACTGGCAGTAATCTGAAGGTGGATTCAATGTCCAGTTTGGCCATCAGGGTGTTTGTGCCACATTCTCGTATGAGTCTTACCGCCTCTTGGAAGTGTGTGTATGATACCGCGGATTCTGTGTGCGGAATGCCATCGTTTAGCGATTGGCCTTTAGGATAGGATAGATGATGAATTAGCCTAATTTTCCCGGGTTCTTTTTTGGGGACCAGTCCTAGGGGTGATATTATGTACTCTTTGAGAGGCATGTGGTCCCAAGGTCCCGCAATCCTGCCTAGTAGTAATTCCTTCTTAATTTTGCTTTCCACCATTTGTGGGTTGTCCCTGGCTGACTTCAGGTTATTTGGAACATTCTGAGACCGGATGCCCTTGAACAGGATGACAAAACCTTTGGTGAAACCCTGCCGTACTGCTTCACTGGTTTCTCTGTCTGGGTAATTCATGAGAGCCTCTCTAAAATTGTTTGGATTGATGGGGGTGCAGCCCGGTGCCAAACATAGGGTTGGTGGGGTGCATTTGACGCTATTCTTTTGTATTTTTGGCTGGCAGTCTGGTGCAGTTGCTTGCTTCGTGGTCACTGTTGCAGTTTGTGCATGAATGTTTGTACCAGCATTCTATTCCCCATGTGCACAGGTTTCTTCCAAAGTTCTTACATGGGATGTCGGCTTTTTGAGAATGGTTTTTGTTCTACCTGTGGGTATTAGACTTAGCCACCCATGGCTGATTCTTCCGAAAGGGCTGTTCCCCTTTTTTGTGGTTTTCATTGTCGGAGAATCTGTGGCCCTGTGTGTTATTGCTATTTTTGGGGGTTGTCTGTGCGGTCTCTTCTTCTGAAGGAGTCTCTGTGTTTAACATGTATAAATCGTTCTGGACCTCATCCCATTCTATGGCTGGCCTCTCTGACATGATTCTCCTGAATCTAATATCATATGCTAGCTAAGTCTTCCCTTTTTGAGCGATTTTTACTTCACTGATTTTATCCACGTATACCCATAATTTTCTGCCATCAATGGGGAATTTTTCTTCATAAATAGATGCCAAGATGGCGAAAGCCTGTAGCCAGTTGTCCCAATTCTGTTCTACCTGGGCATTTCTGGCTATGGCTTTCTCTTCTATATTTTTTGGATCCCTAAAAGCATCTTTCCCTTTGTGTTGGGCTTCTATAGTTGGGCTTCTATAAGTGAAAAGATTTCGATGAACTCTTTCACCCATATGGCTTCTTTAATTGTAATGTCAATGTTCCATGCTAAACACCTTTTGTATCTGTTCAATATTTCTGTTTGAAAAGATTTAAGTTTTAGGTCTAATTAGGTACTACCAATCATTACCGTGTCCCGTGGGTTGTTGTTGCTTGCTCCTGCCTGTCCTGGGGTATTTGTATTGGGGATTGACCATGCTTTTAAAGCACCCTTTGTGTCAGGAGATGCCGTTGGTGGCGTAGGTAAAACTGTGAAGGCTGCTGTTGGTGTTGTTGGCACCTGTATTATTGGTGTTGCTGGGACTGGTGCTGCTGTAGCTGTAGCTGGTGGGGGGGTGGTAATCGTGATGTCCGGTACTAGTGGTATGGTGGGGTTTGAATGCTTGGACTCGGCTGTGGGAAGTGCTTGTTTGCCCCTCATTTCTAGCAATAATTGCTGCATCTCACTCATGTTCTCATATAATTTAGACAGTTTTTTGTTACCTTTTCCCATGCCTTCTGTAGACTTCCTTTTCTTTAATGGTGTTGTCTCGTCCTATTGACTGGTTGGTATGGGGACCCCTTCTTTTGGTAAGCTGTACATATTTTCTCTGTCCCAGGCCCAGCCATAATGCTCCGCTGCCTCCAGGGCTGCTAGCAAGTGGGGTGATTTCGGTTTCTGGGAAGGTGTTGGAGGTTCCTGTGATTTCGCTTGGGACCCATGATTTCTAGGTCTGCAAAGCTGCAAATGACACAGCCTGCGTATTGGCGCTTTGTTTATTTCTCCCCCACGCTCGCTTGTGCCGGTCTTGGATCTTGCTTCTGCACGCATACTCCCCAGGGACTCTTCTATTTCAGCGAGGTTTTTGCCGCTTGCCTGTAGTTAAAGTTTCTGAACAATGCAATGTTTATTGTGCAGATATGGTTATAGAGATAACAGTAATCACATATCATAATAATATACTTTTGGGCACTGGGTCCTGAGGTTACCCCCTCTGGCCCGTGCCGCCTTCTCATGTCCCACGACTTGTTGTGGACACCGTACAGTGCCCTGTATTTCTTTTCCTTTGTTCTTCTCCCTTATTTGTAGGGTGGGAGGGTTTTGTGGTAAAGAAGCAAAGTGTGGAAGACGTTGAGTGAACAGCGAACCTCCTGTTAGTTTGGGTCCCCGTTCAGGGTCCACAAACCGATTGTGTTTTCTTAGAGCATTCTGCTCTTATTTATAAGACCCAGGGAAGCCCTGGGTCTTTGATGTGTATAGTAGTGGGGGCTGTGCACCAGCGCCCAGCTGGAAAGCCGACATGTCTGGCCCCCTGAGGAGGGGGCCTGTCTTTGAACCTGGGCCCTGCCTGACTGTTGGTTTTCCTTAGGTCCTTAGCACCTTGTTGTTTGGAGGAAGGGTGAGGCGATTGTTCACACCTCACCCTTCCTCAGCTTTGTGTGACGGAGACTGCGTGCCTCTGCAGTTTGTGGGGGAGAGGAGTAGGCGTTGGGGCGGGAGCTGCCCCTCTCCTGGCCTGCTGAATGGTAACATCAGTTACCATGCCTCGCCTTGGGCGGCCCTGCGGCTTTGTCCAGAATGCTAGCTCAGGGGAATTGTGTTTGTCTTGGAAGTTGTAATTACAAAGTTAAATCATTTCGCAAACGGGAATACCTCTCTGTATACTCTTTCTTGCTCCACTTTTGTTACCGTTGTTTCGGAGTTCCTCTTTGTCTTACTGTCTTGGAAGCAAGACAACAAGGCCCAACACAGGTTTGAATCCCTATCCTGTGCTTAGAAACCACTGGCTGGTATTAAGTGCGTTATAAGTGAACAATAAAGTAAATAAATTAAATACATGAGCTGCCTTGCTAGAAAGCAACAATTGACAGAGTGGATACCTTTTCACAAAGTTGGCCACTGTGACGAATCGCAGCATTCTGTCACTTCTCCCTGGGGGGAGGAGAGCCTTGCCCAGGGAGGCTAGGGTGGTGAGTCCGCTTACCAATACCCTCCATGTGGATAGAGGCCAACAGGAGCTCATCAGGAGAGACTCCCCCTCTGGGGACAAGGACTCCTTTTCTTATGAACAACTCCCTAGGAAACATATCACTAACCCACCTTCAAAGACATCTAATGAAAGAAAGAAGATATGAAGAACAAACCAGAATCTGTTATTGTCAGCCAAACACTTTGATTGTACCTGTGAAGGAACACTTATATGGTACTGAGACAAAGACGAAGACAACCTCTGGAAGAATATAGAGCATGAATCAAACAGAGAAGAAGAACTTTGGCACTGCACCTGGGAATTCCCATGGAAAGATTCATAAAACTTAGAGGCAGAGACCTTGAGAGACAGAGAGAACCCGTACGTTTTGAATCAGCTGGCAGAGGTACGCTGAAGAAAACTTGGACTTATGTCTGATGCTAGACAGAAGCCCAAGTGCAGTGTCTGATGAGCGGAATTGGAAAGGAGAATAGACGTTAGAAACTGAGATGGATCCTAGGCATCCTGAGCCTGAGGGAGAGATAAGTGGTGGCATGATTGCAAACCAGTCGTGGTGGACCTGGTGGTCCGTGAACAACGCCAATACCACTTCCATTAAGGTATCATAGCAAACTGACTGTATAAAGAACCGATACACTGTATGTAAAAGTACCAAAGAAATAAGAAGCCAACCTGACAAGTAAAGGAGAGGGTCCCAGACTGTTAGAAACCCCCAGTGATGTTATGCCTGAACAATCCAGGTAACGGGGAAAGCAGGAGATCCGGAAAGTGGAGCAAAGATAATTACTAGAACACATATACTCATCCCGGTTGAGTGAAATTATCAAAAATACATGAAGAGAGTAAGAATCATTAGTGGAACACTCACACTCATGTAGAGGAGCAGCTGCATGCCTCTGCAGGAAACCCCGCCCCCCTTCCAGCCATATGTTGGAGACTTGAGACCGTGCCGTGTTTGACACCAGCAGTTGTGCCAATACCGCAGTGTGTGTTCGAAAGAAGATATCCATTGAGAAAACCCTACTAAATGTATCTCCAAAGGGATATGCACGTACTGGACCTTAAGGGTGGTCTAGTACCCAAACCTTCCCTTGCTTATCATGTTTTCACATTGGGATTTGGGCAATTTTATTTGTAATAGTTTCTTAAAAAACAAAGGTTTTATAGTACTTTTGTTATTTGTCATAAAAGGCTGTCCTCAAAGTGAAGCAATATTGACTTTATTAGGTCTCCCTTGAGAGCAGGTTTTTCTTAAAAGACCCCCACTGATCCCTAGTTGATGTCTTCACTTGCAGGTGGGTGTATTTACTACATCTGGGACCTAGGGTCCTCGCATCAGTTTCTTTTAATTCTTCTTTTATGTTTTTCTTTTTGCTTCTTTTTCTTGATGTTAATAATATAGAGAGTTTTTCTGTATATCTCTGTGTATTAGGTACACGGTAATGATCCTTGATCAGTCCGTGTCTTCATTATGGTTGACCAAACTGTATTCTGGCAGATACAGTATTGTGATGAGCCGACCGGTTTCAGTGGTAAAAGACCACTTTCATCAGGGCTGGGACAGCTGGCCAAAAATGACGCTGTTGATGTTGGGAGTGGCTAAATTTAGCTTCCTTAAATGTAGGTGGACCAGTCTGTTGGAATACAGAACAGGAAGGGAACGGGAGGGGAGGAGGTGAGAGGGAAGAGAGACACAACACAATGGTGAGTGGTACAATGGCTACAAAATTTGTATTTGTGTCGCCAGGTGTGGTAATTTTCTTACCCTCAACATGAGTGTCTTCTCTCCTTGAGAAAGGTCCTAGATGTGTGACTGTAAGACTTTAGTCCCACTGCAGATGCCAGCGAAGTTCAAACTTCTGCACAAAGTACTAGATGTAAACCAGAGTATGGTTTGTGTCAATCGAGGTACCTACTTTTATGACATAACTGTTATGGCCACTTAAATTGCTTGTAATTGGCAGTGTTCACAAGGAACATGAATGTACCATCACATCTCTATTTGGGTGTGTTTGTGGGGTACATGTATACCAGACCCGGTGGGTGGCAGACACAGGGGTGCTGTGCCCTAATGCAAATGTATACAGGAACCACACAGACATAATATGAGAGATATCCACTCTATGGCTAATGATGTCAGAATTAAATCAACAGAATGTAGACACAGCTGAACTAACCTGTTGTCCCCTTAGCTGCGCTAGGGGATGGTTCAGGATTGGCAACTAATTTGGGTGGAGAGTTGCAACAAACACCACACTAAATGAAACAGAAAAGAAAAATGTACAATAAATGGACGCGGATATCCGTGCGTCTTGTTTAAAGGGGCTATTTTTGAGTTAGCAGGGGCATCCAGAATAGATCCCTTGTTTGTGGTTTTACCAGAGTCTTGGTATGTAGTTAGAATCTGGTGTGCGTCCAAAGTACGAGTGAATCGTTTCCATGGAGGCGGCGGCGCCGAGAGTTCAACAGACTCGCAGGGAGAGAGCAATAGAGTGAGTCTCGGGATATAAATCACGTGATGTATTCTAACCGTGCACGCTTCGTCATTTGCGTGAATTGCTCTGTGCGGCATGGAGTGGGAGTGGCTACGTATGTTGGAGGCTATGTGGGAGTTGTAGTTTGCATTGCCCAGAAACAGGCGAATGTGTTGGTGGGCACTCGGTGGTTCCTGTGGGTGTAAAGAGACCACAGTGCTGCCTACATGTATATCTGAAACTGAAACTAAAAAACTGCCAAAAGCCTATCTTTAGTGCTGTGTATACAGGTAAATGCATGTGCTTAAAAGGCCGCAAAATCCGTGTGGATGAGTGGATAGGTATCAATCTATACGCGTCGACCA
Source organism: Ambystoma mexicanum (assembly GCF_040938575.1). Classification (NCBI taxonomy): domain Eukaryota; kingdom Metazoa; phylum Chordata; class Amphibia; order Caudata; family Ambystomatidae; genus Ambystoma; species Ambystoma mexicanum. The sequence goes on along the minus strand of NC_090937.1, from coordinate 962,524,689 downwards.
GACAGTATCTGTGGAACTAAAAGTACTTATAATGCACAGTCGGATTGACTTCAAGACTAGAGGTGGATGTGGCCCTGCATCTCTACTCGGCCAGTTTGACAAATGAATATTGAAAATGAACAAAATACTCTACTCAATCAATTAATAGATGGAAAAGAAAAAGAAGAACATTTGTAATTGACAAAGAAGTAACTGAATGAATGAATGAATGAACCTGCGCTTTTTCGGGACAGTTTGAATTACCAACACCTTTAGCAACATACTCTAGTAGCTCATGGTGAGGGTTAACAAAATAGTGCCCTCTTGTATAGACGTTTGTGGGTCCAGATATTGGAGTGCCAACTAGGTCACAAATCGGTTACAGTATCAATGGCATACTCAATCAAATACCCCCACATTGTTAGCTCTTCATAGTGTTGCGAGAGTTTGCCAGGATGTTGGTTCATTCAAACCCCTGGCATCTGTTTTTAATCTGAATATCCATTGCTGCTCACAGCGATAGAATAGATTGTGGAGATTCCCTCCTCTCTATGGGATGTTTACTCTCTCGATGATAGACCAGTTAAAGTTATCTGGAGCATGATTTTTGCTGGCAAAATGTTCCACCATAGGTGCTGCTAATTTCTTTGTCCGGATGCATGAACAATGTTCTGCCAGCCTAGTCTTAATGGGGCGTGTTGTCATCTCTATGTAGCAGAGGTCACATGGGCAGGTTATAATATAAATAACATTCTTTGTGGTGCAGTTGGTTAAATCCCTTTGTGTCCAAAGATATCTCAGACCAATGTCAATTTCCTTTGTTCTGGTGGTGCTTGTACAGGAGCTGCATGTCCCACAGGGACCATGACCTCTTGGTTTCTCTTGATTCCATAATGTTGCCGGCATCAGAGTTACAGGTTCCTTGTAGGTGTGCATAAGGGAATCTTTCAGATTTGTGCCTCTCTTGATTGCAAACCTTGGGTTTTTGAGTTGAGATTCACCTTTAGGATCGGCCAGAGTTTGAACACTTCTTTTTTTTTTTTTGTTGGTTAGAGGGGAATAGGTAAAGAAGGCTGTGATGTTATTGTCCAAGGAGCTTTTTTCTTTGGTGTGTTGTTCTAGGGTCACATCCCTTGGGATGTTCCTTGCTCTTTTTCTTGCTTGTTTTATAATTCTTCTCGGGTAACCCCTGTTTTCTCAGTTTCTGGCTTAGTTGGTCTTCCTGCTTTTCATAGTCTGTTACATGTGAGCAGTTCCTACGGAATCTTAAGAATTGTCCAAATGGTAGGTTCTTTCTCAGGCTCGCTGGATGGTAGCTGGAAAACTGCAACAAGGAATTCCTGTCAGTAGGTTTGTTAAATACTACAGTGGATATAGCATTATTGCGTATTTCAAAACCAAGAAATGTAAGGTTGTCTGGCTATGTGTCTCTGTGAAGGACAAATAAGGGTTTTGTTGATTTAGCCATATCAGGAATGCTGCAAGCTCTTCATCTGTTCCTTTGAAGATCATAATGATGTCATCTATGTACCTTTTCCACGGGTTTATTTTGCCAAGCCATGGATTTGTTGGTGGATAAATCTTTCGTTCCTCGAAGTCTGCTACGTACAGATTCGCCAGACTCAGGGCAAATGTGCCCCCATTGCAGTTCCAGAGGTCTGTTCATAGAATGTTTTCTCGAAGAGGAAGACATTTTTGGTGAGTGCTAGTTCTGCCAGTTGCATAATTAAAGTGGCAGGTGTTTCAACAGGTGGTTGTGCGTTTCTCAGTTCCTTTTTTACAACTTGCAAGTGAGCCATTTGAGCGATTTTGGTGTATAAAGCCTCAATATCCATTGTCACTAGAATCTGTTGTCCAGGGTCGAAAGGAAGACCTTTTAGTAATTTCAAAACAACTGTTGTATCTTTTAGATGTGATTTCATTTTGCTTATCATAGGTCTGAGAAAAAAATCGACGAATTCAGATAAAGGCTCTGAGATGGATCCTATGCCAGAGACACTGGGTCTTCCTGGTACCGGTGTTATTCCTTTGTGCACGTTTGGGAGTGCATAAAATTCTGGTTTCCTCAGTATTTTTGGATTAAGATACTCATATTCTTTCAGGCTAATATGGCCTTCAACCATAGCTTCCTCTATGATAGGTAGAATAAGTTTACGTATATCTTCTGTAGGGTCTTTACCGAGTTGTCTGTAACTGGTGTGGTCATCTAGGAGCATCTGCACCATTTTGTTATAGTCTACTGAGGCACCTCCCTTATCAGCCGATTTTATTGTGTTTTCATCATTTTCCGTCAGGCTCTTTAGGGCTAGGCAATCTCTTTTTGTAAAATTGTTAAATGTATATTTTTCCTCTCGCTCCAGGTTCTCAATTTTTCTTATGAGAGCTTTTTCAAAAGTAATAGATTCTGGTGAGATTTCATTGGGTGGTGGATATATATTGGGAGAGATTCATTACTAAGGAGATCGCTGGTTCGTCTAGCATGTATTGCTCAGGATCTTGCAGTGGGATGAGTTCACCAATCAGGGTATTTGGAATGTTGTTAATCGTAGCTTCTGTTTTCAGTGTTGTTTCCACATTTTCCCATGTGACTGTTTTCTTCCTATTCATTAGGGCGGGTTTGCTGTTGCTCCTCGTCCTTTGCTCCTTGTGACCCTGGAAGACTGATTCTGCCATGGCTGGTTCTGTTTTCGTTTTTGGACTTTCCTTGTCCTCTGTTAAAAAACTGTGGTGCAGTTTGGGCATTCATGTTTGACGTTGATGGTAGAGCACTGCTTCTACTTGCGAAGCTTTGATTGCTTCCACTAGAGCTTCCGCTTGAAAAGGTCCAATTTTGTGGTCTTGCCCATGGGCGCTGTATACGTTTTTGATTATATTGATTGAATATCTGACCAGCCGGTGTCTGGGTTTGGCTTTGATCCTTGTAGTATGCATCAGTGATCTTTTCTAGTGAGAAACTGGTTAGATCCTTCCTTAGTTTGGTAATTTTTTAATTTAGATTAAATTATTTGAAATCTTTCATAGCTATATCCAGTTCTTCAATGCTCTTCTTGTAAGCTGCCAACGTACGTGCTATTTTTAGGCCTTCTTGTTTTTGTTCAATTTCTCTCATCATCTTTTCTGATACAGTTTTTGCAGTGCTAATAATGAGGATCAGCCAGTCTCTTGTACATTTATTTGCTATGTATGACCAGTCTTTCCGAAATTGCATCTGTTCAAGGAAGATTCTAGGTTCGAATCTTACAATGAAGCCCTTTGGGGCTGCATGTGCTCGGAGGTATTCAGTCATGATTGCTCCATGGAGCTCAGTTCATGTTAATTGTTTTTTAAGGACTTCTAGTTCGTTCCAGTCATCATTGGAGGTTCCAATCTCTGAAATTGGTTATGTACCCAGGATGGATGGATTGGCTAAGATGTTTTCTAAAAGTTCTTCTGCAAATGCAATTTTGGGCAATTTCTTTTGTAATAGTTTCTTAAAAACAAAGGTTTATAGTACTTTTGTTATTTGTCATAAAAGGCTGTCCTCAAAGTGAAGCACTATTGACTTTATTAGGTTTCCCTTGAGGTCAGGTTTTTCTTGAAAGACCCCCACTGATCCCTAGTTGATGTCTTCACTCAGAGGTGGGTGTATTTACTACATCTGGGACTTAGGGTCCTCGCGTCAGTTTCTTTTCATTCTTCTTTTATGTTTTTCTTTTTACTCCTTTTTCTTGATGTTAATAATACAGAAAGTTTTTCTCTATATCTCTGTGTATTAGATCCTCGAGAATGATCCTTGATCAGTCCTTGTCTTCATTAGGGTTGACCAAACTGTATTCTGGCATATTGCGTTCAGTTGTGCAGATACAGTATTGTGATGAGCCGACCGGTTTCAGTGATAAAAGACCACTTTCATCAGGGCTGGGACAGCTGGCCAAAAATGACGCTGTTGATGTTGGGAGTAGCTAAATTTAGCTTCCTTAAATTCAGGTGTTCAGAGGAGAATTGCCTAGTATTTTGGTGCTGGACTGCCCCATGGCAGGACAAAGACTGATATGGAGGGAAATTTCTTCTCTGTGAAAGTGACAGTGAGCTCAAGACTGGGTGCAGTCTCTCCCAGGGGTTATTCACCCAGGAACCGGTCATTGGGCTGTGTTCGTGCTGGTAGAGAGATTCCGAGACCCCCCTTGTTTTATCATAAATTTAGTAAGTCAGGACCCACGCAGCGGAAAAGGAAAGCTGTGTCGCAGCAAGAACAAGCAGAATCGTGGAGCTGCAAGACGAGGCTGCCTGGCCTGGAGTCAAGACTAAAGCAGCCAAGGTCAGCTATCTATTCTGGAAATGAGCTAACATGTGAAAGATGATTCATCATTTGTTGAGGTGCAAAGAAAAAACACCAAGAGTGCCAAGTTTAATTCATTTAAAGCATTTAAAAACTACAAAATGGACCAAATCGTTGTCTCCAGTCATGTGAGGATGAAAATAGAGTTTGAACTTGGAGTCCCAAAACACTACAGTGAGTGCTCACATTCCATGTATTCTAAAGAAAAGGATACTTTGCAAGGCCAAGTTCAAAGGCAATCTTCATGACAGACGGCATGGGTGATGAGAGATGCTGGGCTAAATGGAAGGTGGGATAGAATCATGCACTTGGGTCTGAGTTTACGTGCTGCTAAGTGAACTGAATGTTCCAGACCTGGCACAAGTGTGCCAACCAATTGTAGTAGTCTATATATTGGAGGACCTTATAGTTTGAGGACCAATGAGAAACTGTTTATCTAATGTTTCCGAAGATGATATGTTTTAGAGGTGGGCATATGTGCTGATAGAGGGCAGCCAATCACAATCCTAGTTCCTATAGAAAGTATACTTAGATGTTCCCCTTATGCCAATCCCAACCCTTCACAGGTGTTTCATTATTGGGCAGCAAATCACAATCCATTTGTCCTTTGTTGGTTTTTATGAGGATGTGTTGGCACATATCTTCTTCATCTAAGTGTTTTTGGCTGCCAACCACTGACTATTCTTCATGGTTTCTCCATTGTTATTCACAGTATCAACCACTACAGGCGAAGTTATAGGGAGTTCCTAGACAGAATGGGAGTCCCTGCACCCAAAAGGGGAGTATCTCCCTGTGAGGTCCAGCTGACCGCCACCCCTAGCGGGATTTTTGCCTATTGGGTTCACCTCTCTATCCTCACAGTGAAGGGCTCCTCTTTGGGGAGAAGTGACGAGATCCTGAGAATAATCAGAGAACGCATAGTTTACATTCCCATCTAAGAGTTTTCCAGAGAAGAGGAGGTTAGAGATTGGCCTATAATTCACAGGTTAGGCCCCATTCATTTAAGCCCTTTTCAGCAAATGAAAGATATAGGAAAAAAGTCTTCTCTGCAAGGATGTATTTATATAAATGGCTGAGTCTTCAGCTATTGTCATTATGTGAACTTGAAGAAAACTAATTAGATAGGTAGATGTGAGGAAGATGAAGGCTTCAATGATTGGCACTCGACATATTCTTCCGCCTCAACCTCCATTTCCTCTGTATCACGGAAACCTGGATTCCCCCCACCAACTCCACTGTCCCTGCTTCACTTACCACCCCCTCTTCCTCATTCTCTCATGTCGCCCAGCCCACTGGTTGCGGTGGCGGCATTGGTTTCATCCACCACCCTAAATTTCTCTCCTCTTTCCCTTCCCTTCCTCTCCCCACATTCTCTTCTTTTGAATACCTTTTCAAATCCTTCACCTATCCCATGCAATTTCCTTCTTGATCATCTACAGACCTCCTGGCCCCCTCTATTGCTTTTATGAGGACCTTGACCATCTCCTCTCTCTCATCGCCCTCTCCCCCGCCCCTCTCACTGTTCTTGGTGATTTCAACCTTCCTCTCTCCAGCTCCTCTCACTCTTCCCCTCTCCTCTCCATACTAGACTCCTACCTCCTCTCTCCCCCTGCTACTCCTCCAACCCACACCTCCGGCTCCACTCTTGATCTCATCTTCACCTCAACCTACTCCTCCTCACCTGTCTCCTCTCTTCCCAGCTACCTCTCTACCATGCCTTACTCTTCTTTTCCCTTACTCCCCCCTTCCTCTCTATCTACCCTCCCTCCCCTTCCCCGTACTTTCGTTGCGAACTCCGCAACTTTAACCCTTCCCACTTCTTTAACTCCTGCACCTCCTCCCTTCCCCCTAACTCTGACTTCTCCTCTCTCGGCCAGTGAAGCTCTCTTCTCACTGTCCTTCTCTATCTCTACCAGCCCCGACCAACTCTACCCTCTTATTCCCTTCCACCCTTTTCGGAAACCTTCCCAGCCCTGGCTTTCCCCTCACCTTCTGTCCATGCGTCGTCTTCTCCGCCGCCTTGAATGACGCTGGATCAAAACACCATCTCTGTCTAACCAATTCTCCTACATTTCTTATCACTCTCTCTACGACTCTTGCCTCAAATCAGCCAAACGCTCCTACTACTCTAACCTTCTCCACTCACAAACCTCACACCCCTGTTGAATTTTCCAAACCTCTCTCGCTTCCTCCCCCTCCTACTCCTCATCCCTCTACCAACTCCCCTCTCTCTCCCTCTGACTTTGCTAACTTTTTCTCATCCAAAGTTCTATCCCTACGCCAAAATATTCTCCTAGCCCCCTCCCAAGACTCTCCTCCCTCTTCCTTCTCCCCTCTTGCTGCCTGCATGTCCAACTTTGCTCCCATCACCCCATCCTGTGTCTCTCTTCTTCTGTCCAAAACTCACCCTACTGCTGCCCCCTCTGACCCCCTTCCCACCTCCCTAATTACTAAAATCTACTCCCTCCTCATTCCCTACCTGACTACGCTCTTCAACACCTGCCTCTCCACCGCCTCTTTTCTGACTGCATTCAAACATGCCACTATCATTCCCATCCTAAAGAAACCCTCTGCCAACCCTCTTCTCACTTCTAACTTTCGTCCAATTACTCTTTTCCCCTTCCTCTCTAAACTTCTCGAGCGCCTAGCCTACTCTCAACTCTCAGCTTTTGTATCTACTCACTCTCTCCTTCCTCCCTCTCAATCTGGATTCTGCCCTAAACACTCTACCGAGACTGCCCTCACCTACGTGCTCAACTCCCTCCTCACTGCTTTCTACGCTAAACAATCCTCTATCCTCATCCTCCTTGACCTGTTGGCTGCCTTTGACACCGTTGATCACCCCTTACTCCTTAGTACTCTCTCCTCCTTTGGTTTCAAAGGCAGTGTCCTCTCCTGGCTCTCCTCTTACCTCTCCAATCGTTCCTACACTGTCTCCTGGGGTGGCTGCACCTCCTCCAACATCACCTTGGACTATGGTGTTCCTCAAGGCTCTGTACTTGGCCCTTTCCTTTTCTCCCTTTATACCTCTCTTCTCGCCCCTGTTATCTCCTCTTTCGGCTTTTCCCACCACTTCTACGCTGATGACACCGAACTCTTCCTCTTCTTCTCCTCCTTCACTTCTGATCTCCAACACTCCTTATCTTCCTGTTTTACGGCCATTAAAAACTGGATGTCTTCTCACTTTCTCTCCCTTAACACTGACAAGACGGAATTCCTTTTCTTTCCTTCTAACACACTTTCCCCTATTCCTCATTCAATCAACTTTTCCCCTTCTACTCTCCCCATCTCTACCCACGCTCGCAATCTCAGTCTTCACTTCGACTACTCTCTTTCCTTCTCCCAGAACATTTCTCTCAACTCTCTAGCCTGCCGATATCACCTTTACAACATTCAAAATATCCGATCCTCCCTCACATTCCACGCTTCTAAACTTTAATCTCCTCTCTCATCTTCTCCCGTCTCTTCTACTGCTCCTCTCTCCTCTTTGGTCTCCCTGCCTCTCATCTGACCCCCCTCAAATCCATCTACCACTCCTCTATCCGTGCTCTCTGCCTCCTAGGTCCCCGTGACTCTATTTCCTCCTCACTCTCCCTCCTTGGCTGGCTTCCCTTCCTCTCCCAACTCAAGTTTCAATTCCTCTGTCTGGCTTTCAAATCTCTCCATGACCTTGCCCCCCCATCTCTCGTCTCTCCTTTCATTCTATCCTCCTTCCGCTCTCTCCGCTCTGCTGATCATTTCCTACTTGCAGTACCCCCTTCCCCATGCGCCTCTTCTCGCTTCCGTTCCTTTCAGCTCTTGGCCCCCCTTCACTGGAACTCCCTACCTCTCTCCAGCCGCTCCATCCCCACCTACTCCTCCTTCCGCTCTGCATCGAAAGCCCTCCTTCTCCACTCCCCCCTTGACTTCCTTCCTTCTCTCTCCTCCCTTCTCCCCAGTCCCCCTACCCCCTTCTCACATCCCACCTCCCCCTTTCTTCTCACACCGTGAACCTAAATCTGACAACTGAATTTGATCCCTCTCCCGACTACCCCCACTCCCTCCTCCTCTCCCTCCCTCGCCTCCCCCATCTAAGGAAACTGTTCTACACACTGTTACACCAGTTTATATCATGATTGTTTATATGCTTCGCCCACAATTGTACCTGTTGTTTTATTGTAAAGTGCTTTGGGTTAAACAGCTATATAAATTTAATAAACATAAACATACACATTAACATCTAACCGTGTTCACCAGACCAAAACAAGAAAGGAAGTCATCATTTTTAAAACTGGTTATAAACTATTCACAGGTCATAAAGGACATCAGAAACCTTATGTTCGGACACCACAAAGCCTAAATTGCAGGTATTTGTCACATACAAAAAGACTAGGTATCAATCTATACACGTCGACCAGACAGTATCTGTGGAACTAAAAGTACTTATAATGCACAGTCGGATTGACTTCAAGACTAGAGGTGGATGTGGCCCTGCATCTCTACTCGGCCAGTTTGACAAATGAATATTGAAAATGAACAAAATACTCTACTCAATCAATTAATAGATGGAAAAGAAAAAGAAGAACATTTGAAATTGACAAAGATGTAACTGAATGAATGAATGAATGAATAAATGAATGAATGAATGAATGAATGAATGAATGAATGAATGAATGAATGAACCTGTGCTTTTTCGGGACAGTTTGAATTACCAACACCTTTAGCAACATACTCTAGTAGCTAATGGTGAGGGTTAACAAAATAGTGCCCTCTTGTATAGACGTTTGTGGGTCCAGATATTGGAGTGCCAACTAGGTCACAAATCGGTTACAGTATCAATGGCATACTCAATCAAATACCCCCACATTGTTTTCTCTTCATAGTGTTGCGAGAGTTTGCCAGGATGTTGGTTCATTCAAACCCCTGGCATCTGTTTTTAATCTGAATATCAATTGCTGCTCACAGCGATACAATAGATTGTGGAGATTCCCTCCTCTCGATGGGATGTTTACTCTCTCGATGATAGACCAGGTAAAGTTATTTGGAGCATGATTTTTGCTGGCAAAATGTTCAACCATAGGTGCTGCTAATTTCTTTGTCCGGATGCATGAACAATGTTCTGCCAGCCTAGTCTTAATGGGGCGTGTTGTCATCTCTATGTAGCAGAGGTCACATGGGCAGGTTATAATATAAATAACATTCTTTGTGGTGCAGTTGGTTAAATCCCTTTGTGTCCAAAGATATCTCAGACCAATGTCAATTTCCTTTGTTCTGGTGGTGCTTGTACAGGAGCTGCATGCCCCACAGGGACCATGACCTCTTGGTTTCTCTTGATTCCATAATGTTGCCGGCATCAGAGTTGCAGGTTCCTTGTAGGTGTGCATAAGGAAATCTTTCAGATTTGTGCCTCTCTTGATTGCAAACCTTGGGTAATGGAGTTGAGATTCACCTTTAGGATCGGCCAGAGTTTGAACACTTCTTTTTTTATTTTGTTGGTTAGAGGGGAAAAGGTAAAGAAGGCTGTGATGTTATTGTCCAAGGAGCTTTTTTCTTTGGTGTGTTGTTCTAGGGTCACATCCCTTGGGATGTTCCTTGCTCTTTTTCTTGCTTGTTTTATAATTCTTCTCGGGTAACCCCTGTTTTCTCAGTTTCTGGCTTAGTTGGTCTTCCTGCTTTTCATAGTCTGTTACATGTGAGCAGTTCCTACGGAATCTTAAGAATTGTCCAAATGGTAGGTTCTTTCTCAGGCTCGCTGGATGGTAGCTGGAAAACTGCAACAAGGAATTCCTGTCAGTAGGTTTGTTAAATACTACAGTGGATATAGCATTATTGCGTATTTCAAATCCAAGAAATGTAAGGTTGTCTGGCTATGTGTCTTTGTGAAGGACAAATAAGGGTTTTGTTGATTTAGCCATATCAGGAATGCTGCAAGCTCTTCGTCTGTTCCTTTGAAGATCATAATGATGTCATCTATGTACCTTTTCCACAGGTTTATTTTGCCAAGCCATGGATTTGTTGGTGGATAAATCTTTCGTTCCTCGAAGTCTGCTACGCACAGATTTGCCAAACTCAGGGCAAATGTGCCCCCATTGCATTTCCAGAGGTCTATTCATAGAATGTTTTCTCGAAGAGGAAGACATTTTTGGTGAGTGCTAGTTCCGCCAGTTACATAATTAAAGTGATAGGTGTTTCAACAGGTGGTTGTGCGTTTCTCAGTACCTTTTCTACAACTTGCAAGGTAGCCATTTGAGCGATTTTGGTGTATAAAGCCTCAATATCCATTGTCACTAGAATCTGTTGTCCAGGGTCGAAAGGAAGACCTTTTAGTAATTTCAAAACAACTGTTGTATCTTTTAGATGTGATTTCATTTTGTTCATCATAGGTCTGAGAAAAAAATCGACAAATTCAGATAAAGACTCTAAGATGGATCCTATGCCAGAGACACTGGGTCTTCCTGGTACCGGTGTTATTACTTCGTGCACGTTTGGGAGTGCATAAAATTCTGGTTTCCTCTGTGTTTTTGGATTAAGATACTCATATTCTTTCAGGCTAATATGGCCTTCAACCATAGCTTCCTCTATGATAGGTGTCATGATCTCTGCTTCCAAAAGGTCAGGGTTTTCCCAACTCCCTTGGAAGCAGATCCATAACCCAGGTTCCGAGTGCCAACTAGTCCCAATTGGGACCTTTTGGACCCAGTCCTGGCGCCAGTGGCACCAGGCTCATAAGTATGCCCAGTCCCAGCGCTGGAAGCACCGGGCTCATAATGCTTGGGTGGACTTACCTGCAGCAGACCATGCTGCTTACTTGCCTGCCAGTTGAGCCTCTGATCCTCTTCTGTTTGGAACTACTTTTCCTGTTGGGTGGGGCAGGAGCCACTCCCTAGGTTTAGAACACTGGAACTCTTCTGGAAAGCAGGAACTCTTTTCTTACCTAGGCGTGGCTGTGGAAGGAGACACCTAAGCACTACAGGAGGCTATTTAAACCACACCCGATGGATGAATCTTGCTTTGCGTTATTCTGCATCCTCTGCAGCAGAACGCTCATCGTGTCTTCTGCATCTGATCCTGGGCCTAAGGAAAAAGGCTTACCATCCTGAATCCAGTCTTCAGCAACACCTATAAAGACAAGAAAGAACAGGTTAGCATTACGGTCTTCAGTGACAGCGCTTCACTTACCTGGTCCATCGGCTGTCACCAACGCCTCGCGCTGCATTCCGGCATCTGAAAGACAAAGGCTTACCTAATCTTCGTGCGCTCCGGAGGTCTTCGCACTGCATTCCGGCATCTGAAAGACAAAAGCTTACCAACTCTTCGCACGCTCCGGAGGCTTTCGGCGCTGCATCCCGCATCTGAAAGACAAAACAAGGTGCGTTTAAAGACATTGGGGAACTTTAATACTCACGTGCCATTACTCCTTTCCACATCTAACCCAGTGGGTATTCCGGCACCCTGCAGCCGCTCCGAACTTGTACCTGCAAAATAAAAAGACAGTTAGAGCGCATCGTGAAGCAGGCAACAAGCGCTTACTTACGTGCTTCCAGGCGCTTCTATTCATCACACGGGCTCCATCTTCAACTCACTTCAGCCCGTCATCCGCCATCGCCGGAACCCTGCAAAACAAGAGACATCATTACTAAAGACTTTTAAAGACATTAGAATTACTCGAAACTTACCGTTCGTGCAGTAAACGACGGACAGCAGTCCTCTGAAGTCAAGAGGCCTGCTCCCCTTATCCAGTGAAGAAACTGGTTACAGCAACCTGCCCCGAGGCAGATGGAGAGCACGGCGTTCACTTACCTAAGACATCTTACCCTTCGAGTCAGACATACAGTGCACAGAGGTCCAGCCCAAAGAGCCAGCCGTTTGTTACACATCACCTCTGAAGATACGGTATACGCCCAGTCAAGACCGGCGCCTCTACGGGAATCAGGTGAGCGTTACAGAACGCAAAGCCTACCGCAAAACTCCCGTCCAGGCACTATGGAAACCTCGGATACCGACCAGCTAGCCCAGTTACTTGGGGAACTAAGGGCAGAAGTGCATGCAGCCCGTCAGGAAACAAACGCTCTAAGAAGGGAACTGATTATTTCCAAGGAGCGAACAGATAATCTCGCTAGACAATTGCTACAGTCACAAGCCGGACAGACCACGTTACCAGCATCTGGGGGAAATCTTCCTTCTACATCCTCTATGAATCCAGTGCAGATCAACCCACCTGGGAATGTACCTCTGGCTCCGCCCGAACGATTTTCTGGTGACCCAAAGAGGTTTGCAGTATTTATCAATCAGTGCCGGTTGCATTTCTTATGCCGGCCAGCAGCCTTTCCAACTGATCAAGCTAAAGTAGCTTTCGTGCTTTCGTACCTTAGTGGCAATGCGGCAGACTGGTCGATCCCTCTAGTAAATCAAGATGATCCGGTCCTCCATGATTTTCAAGCTTTTCAGCTCAGTATGGAAAAACTGTTCGCAAGACATTCACAGGGGCAGGCCTTGGACAATGAGCTTCTTTCGTTGCGACAAGGTAATCAAGACCTTTTGGCTTATATTGCGTCTTTCAACAGACTGATAGTGGAAACTCAATGGCCTGAGGACAAAAGGATTACGCTGTTTTATAGAGGTCTACGTGGAGAGCTCAAAGATGTGTTAGCCCAAGTAGTGAATCCCCCACAAGATTGTTCGGACTATATAGACTTAGTCATTCAAATAGATCACAGACTGCAGAACAGGAAGGCTGATCGTTCCAAGTTTGATGCTCGAGTATTTTCCAAACCGCCAACTCCTTCCAAAGGAGTAGACTCCGGGGAACCCATGCAAATAGGGGGCCTGAAAGGTCCTCTAACACAAAAGGAGCGGGAAAGGAGAAAACAGTTGCAATTATGCCTCTATTGCAGAAACTCAGGGCACTTTCTTCGAGACTGTCCGGTGAAACCTGCCAAGAAGGCAGTAGGAGCTGCAGTTACCAAAGTTACAAACTCTGAGCAGGGAAACAACCTCGCCCGACAAGAATAGAGGTCCTCTTGCCGAGCGTGAAAACCAGTTCCGTGACCTCGCATTTCGTGATACCTATGGTCCTCATTAGCCCTGATAATCCGGATCGATTACATGCAATTGAAGCTTACGTCGACAGCGGTGCCATCGGCAATTATGTGGATCATGAAATGGTTTTGAGGATGAATCTAACTCTTTGTCCCAAGGCTGTAAAGGACGTCATTACTACGGTGGATGGAACGGAGATAGCCTCCGGACCAGTAACGCATACCACTCAAGAAGTGACGCTAGTAAGTCAAGATGGACACCATGAGAAGATCGTGTTCGATGTGATCAAGGCTCCTCAGTTTCAGATTATTCTAGGAATACCTTGGTTAGAGAAACACAATCCTCTGATCGATTGGCGAGCAAGAACGGTCCAGTTTCCAGAATGTGTCTCTACTTGTCACCCTCCACCTGGTGTTGCACTGGCAGCAATTTCTTCAGAGACTCCCCAGTTACCTCCCGAATACCTAGAATACCAAGATGTTTTCCGGAAGGATCAGGCTAACTCTCTACCTCCTCATAGGTCTTATGACTGCCAGATAGACCTGATACCTGGATCTACTCCTCCTTGTAGTAGAATTTATGCCCTCACCGAGCCTGAGAACCTTCACCTTCGACAATACCTGGATCAATACCTGGCAAATGGGTTTATTCGTCCTTCCAAGTCCCCTGCTTCTTCAGCTTTGTTCTTCGTTCCAAAAAAGGAAGGAGACCTTAGAACTTGTATAGATTATCGCTCCCTGAACCAGATCACCGTCAAGAATAGATATCCGTTACCTTTGATCCCTGAACTCCTGGACCAAGTCAGAAAAGCATGCATATATACAAAGCTGGATCTTAGAGGAGCCTACCACTTGGTACGAGTAAAATAGGGCGATGAATGGAAGACGGCCTTCCGCACCAAATATGGGCTATTTGAATATCAGGTCATGCCCTTCGGACTTTGCAATGCCCCGGCCGCCTTTCAATATTTTATGAACGATGTCCTCAGAGAGCTCATAGATGTGTGTGTTGTTGTTCACATTGACGACATCCTCGTTTATTCTTCATCGGAATCTGAACATGGGAAACACGTGAAAATGGTCCTCGAAAGATTGCGTCAACACAAACTTTTCGCTAAGTTGGAAAAATGTGTTTTCAACGTGACTGAAGTTGAATTCTTGGGATTCATATTATCACCTAGCGGAGTGCGTATGGATTCAAAGAAGGTCGATGCAGTTCTCAAATGGCCATCACCATCCTCCGTACAAGGTGTGCAAAGCATGTTAGGCTTCGCTAACTTTTACCGCAGGTTTATCCCCGAATTTTCTCGAATAGTCCAGCCCATCACTGCCTTGTTAAAGAAAAACAAACGTTTTGAATGGTCTACCGAGGCGGAACAAGCTTTCCAGGATTTGAAGACTAAATTTATCTCTGCACCAATCTTAAAACACCCTCGCCCCGAACTCCCCTACATCGTGGAAACTGATGCTTCAAGCCTTGCCATGGGGGCAGTTCTATCACAAAAGGACCCGGTAACCAATCAGTTGCATCCCGTGGCATTTTGGTCCCGCAAATTCTCGCCTCCTGAAATCAATTACACAATTACTGACAAGGAACTTCTGGCTATCAAGTCTGCCTTTAAGGCTTGGCGGCATTATCTGCTGGGGGCCCGACACACCGTTACTGTGATTACGGATCACCGAAACCTGCAATATTTGAAAAACGCAAAAGCCCAATCCTCTAGACAACTCCGTTGGGCATTATTCTTTGCCGAGTTTGACTTCATAATTACCTATCGACCTGGTACAAAAAACGGTAAAGCTGATGCCCTTTCTCAGATGGGAGTGGAAGAACACTTGATCAACCCTAAACCTGTACCAATCATTCCCGAACAAAGAATTCTGGGTGTAATCGCCACACAATCCATAGAGGAAGTTAAGGATAAAGCCAGGCAACTTGTAACTCCAGCAGACATACAGAATTGGCATCTGCAGGGAAAGGACTTTGCAGTAAAGGACAACTTATTGTATTTCCAAGAACGATTATACCTGCCCAGCACAGATTCACAGAAAAAAGTAATCTCTTGTTATCACGATTCTTTAATGGAAGGACATCCCGGTATGGCCAAGACCTCAGAAAAGATCAAGCGCTACTTCTGGTGGCCGTCTTGGAAAAAAGATATCAGAGACTTTATAAAGTCCTGTGGAGTATGCGCCCAAAACAAGAGTCAAAAGGAAAGACCAGCAGGCCTCTTACGCCCTATTGACATCCCACCTCGCCCTTGGCATACGCTTTCTATGGACTTCATCACCGATCTACCTCCATGCTCCGGATACAATACGATTCTAGTAATCGTGGACTTATTCTCCAAGATGGCGCATTACATTCCGCTCAAAGGCTTGCCAACAGCAGCAACTCTGGCCTGAGAATTTCTTGAAAACATCGTCCGACTGCACGGTTTTCCTTCGGTTCTAATTTCGGATCGAGGTAGTCAATTTATTTCTCATTTTTGGCGAAGTTGCTGTCGGTCGGCTCAAATTGATGTGAGACTATCGACCAGTCACCACCCTCAGACCGACGGACAAACCGAGAGGACCAATCAAACTCTGGAACAGTATTTACGCTGCATGCTGCAACAAACTGAAAAAACTTGGAAAGACATCCTTTGGATAGCCGAATATGCCTACAATAACTCTGTCCATTCGGGAACTGGGAAAACCCCGTTTTTTATTTTATACGGCAGTCACCCTCGAACCTCGGAGTTGGATCCCCTCCAGAATCTTGAAACACCAGCAGTAGACTACCTGCATTCTACAATCACCCAAGCCTTTAAGGAAGCTGTTTCTCACCTTCAAAGGGCTAAAGAACAATACAAGAAAGGAGCAGATCAACATCGGAAGGAAGCCCCTCAATATCAAGTAGGGGATCAAGTCTGGTTATCCACCAAATATCTACCTCTAAAAGGGCCACGCACATTCAACCCAAGATACCTTGGTCCCTATTCCATCACTACCATAGTAAACCCAGTAGCGGTCAAGTTGGACTTGCCCCCGCACATGAAGATACATCCGGTCTTCCACGCCTCTCTATTAAAACCCGTGCAACCTCAAACCCGACTAACTAAATCTCCAAAACCCATCCTAGTTGATGGAGAACTCGAGTTTGAAGTCAAAAGCATTCTGGACTCCAAGATCTCCAAATCTAAACTATTTTACCTAATTGACTGGAAAGGCTACGGCCCCCAAGAGAGATCCTGGGAACCTGCTGAATATGTCCACGCTCCTCGCCTAATCAAAAGATTTCACTGAACATTTCCTGACAAGCCAAAACCCCCGGAGAAGTCCGGTTTGGGAGGGGCCTTGAGGGGGGGTACTGTCATGATCTCTGCTTCCAAAAGGTCAGGGTTTTCCCAACTCCCTTGGAAGCAGATCCATAACCCAGGTTCCGAGTGCCAACCAGTCCCAATTGGGACCTTTTGGACCCAGTCCTGGCGCCAGTGGCACCAGGCTCATAAATATGCCCAGTCCCAGCGCTGGAAGCGCCGGGCTCATAATGCTTGGGTGGACTTACCTGCAGCAGACCATGCTGCTTACTTGCCTGCCAGTTGAGCCTCTGATCCTCTTCTGTTTGGAACTACTTTTCCTGTTTGGTGGGGCAGGAGCCACTCCCTAGGTTCAGAACACTGGAACTCTTCTGGAAAGCAGGAACTCTTTTCTTACCTAGGCGTGGCTGTGGAAGGAGACACCTAAGCACTACAGGAGGCTATTTAAACCACACCCGATGGATGAATCTTGCTTTGCGTTATTCTGCATCCTCTGCAGCAGAACGCTCATCGTGTCTTCTGCATCTGATCCTGGGCCTAAGGAAAAAGGCTTACCATCCTGAATCCAGTCTTCAGCAACACCTATAAAGACAAGAAAGAACAGGTTAGCATTACGGTCTTCAGTGACAGCGCTTCACTTACCTGGTCCATCGGCTGTGACCAACGCCTCACGCTGCATTCCGGCATCTGAAAGACAAAGGCTTACCTAATCTTCGTGCGCTCCGGAGGTCCTCGCACTGCATTCCGCCTCTGAAAGACAAAAGCTTACCAACTCTTCGCACGCTCCGGAGGCTTTCGGCGCTGCATCCCGCATCTGAAAGACAAAACAAGGTGTGTTTAAAGACATTGGGGAACTTTAATACTCACGTGCCATTACTCCTTTCCACATCTAATCCAGTGGGTATTCCGGCACCCTGCAGCCGCTCCGAACTTGTACCTGCAAAATAAAAAGACAGTTAGAGCGCATCGTGAAGCAGGCAACAAGCGCTTACTTACGTGCTTCCAGGCGCTTCTATTCATCACACGGGCTCCATCTTCAACTCACTTCAGCCCGTCATCCGCCATCGCCGGAACCCTGCAAAACAAGAGACATCATTACTAAAGACTTTTAAAGACATTAGAATTACTCGAAACTTACCGTTCGTGCAGTAAACGACGGACAGCAGTCCTCTGAAGTCAAGAGGCCTGCTCCCCTTATCCAGTGAAGAAACTGGTTACAGCACCCTGCCCCGAGGCAGATGGAGAGCACGGCGTTCACTTACCTAAGACATCTTACCCTTCGAGTCAGACATACAGTGCACAGAGGTCCAGCCCAAAGAGCCAGCCGTGTGTTACACATCACCTCTTAAGATACGGTATACGCCCAGTCAAGACCGGCGCCTCTACGGGAATCAGGTGAGCGTTACAATAGGTAGAATAAGTTTACGTATATCTTCTGTAGGGTCTTTACCGAGTTGTCTGTAACTGGTGTGGTCATCTAGGAGCATCTGCACCATTTTGTTATAGTCTACTGAGGCACCTCCCTTATCAGCCGATTTTATTGTGATTTCATCATTTTCCGTCAGGCTCTTTAGGGCTAGGCAATCTCTTTTTGTAAAATTGTTAAATGTATATTTTTCCTCTCTCTCCAGGTTCTCAATTTTTCTTATGAGAGCTTTTTCAAAAGTAATAGATTCTGGTGAGATTTAATTGGGTGGTGGATACATATTGGGAGAGATTCATTACTAAGGAGATCGTTGGTTCGTCTATCATGTATTGCTCAGGATCTTGCAGTGGGATGAGTTCACCAATCAGGGTATTTGGAATGTTGTTAATTGCGGCTTCTGTTTTCAGTGTTGTTTCCACATTTTCCCATGTGACTGTTTTCTTCCTATTCATTAGGGCGGGTTTGCTGTTGCTCCTCGTCCTTTGCTCCTTGTGACCCTGGAAGACTGATTCTGCCATGGCTGGTTCTGTTTTCGTTTTTGGACTTTCCTTGTCCTCTGTGAAAAAACTGTGGTGCAGTTTGGGCATTCATGTTTGACGTTGATGGGAGAGCACTGCTTGTACTTGCGAAGCTTTGATTGCTTCCACTAGAGCTTCCGCTTGAAAAGGTCCAATTTTGTGGTCTTGCCCATGGGCGCTGTATACGTTTTTGATTATATTGATTGAATATCTGACCAGTCGGTGTCTGGGTTTGGCTTTGATCCTCGCAGTATGCATCAGTGATGTATGGGTAGATCTTTTCTTGTGAGAAACTGGTTAGATCCTTCCTTAGTTTGGTAATTTTTTAATTTAGATTAAATTCTTTGAAATCTTTCATAGCTATATCCAGTTCTTCAATGCTGTTCTTGTAAGCTGTTTTTAGGCCTTCTTGTTTCTGTTCAATTTCTCTCATCATCTTTTCTGATACAGTTTTTGCAGTGCTAATAATGAGGATCAGCCAGTCTCTTGTACATTTATTTGCTATGTATGACCAGTCTTTCCAAAATTGTATCTGTTCAAGGAAGATTCTAGGTTCGAATCTTACAATTAAGCCCATTGAGGCTGCATGTGCTCGGAGGTATTCAGTCATGATTGCTCAATGGAGCTCAGTTCATGTTAGTTGTTTTTTAAGGACTTCTAGTTCGTGCCAGTCATCATTGGAGGTTCCAATCTCTGAAATTGGTTATGTACCTAGGATGGATGGATTGGCTAAGATGTTTTCTACAAGTTCTTCTGCAAATGCAATTTTGGGCAATTTCATTTGTAATAGTTTCTTAAAAACAAAGGTTTATAGTACTTTTGTTATTTGTCATAAAA
Source organism: Ambystoma mexicanum (assembly GCF_040938575.1). Taxonomy (NCBI): domain Eukaryota; kingdom Metazoa; phylum Chordata; class Amphibia; order Caudata; family Ambystomatidae; genus Ambystoma; species Ambystoma mexicanum. The sequence goes on along the minus strand of NC_090937.1, from coordinate 962,505,292 downwards.
GGCTGTCCTCAAAGTGAAGCACTATTGACTTTATTAGGTTTCCCTTGAGGTCAGGTTTTTCTTGAAAGACCCCCACTGATCCCTAGTTGATGTCTTCACTCGGAGGTGGGTGTATTTACTACATCTGGGACCTAGGGTCCTCGCGTCAGTTTCTTTTCATTCTTCTTTTATGTTTTTCTTTTTGCTCCTTTTCTTGATGTTAATAATACAGAAAGTTTTTCTCTATATCTCTTTGTATTAGGTCCTCGAGGATGATCCTTGATAAGTACTTGTCTTCATTAGGGTTGACCAAAACTGTATTCTGGCATATTACGTTCAGTTGTGCAGATACAGTATTGTGATGAGCCGACCGGTTTCAGTGATAAAAGACCACTTTCATCAGGGCTGGGACAGCTGGCCAAAAATGACGCTGTTGATGTTGGGAGTAGCTAAATTTAGCTTCCTTAAATTCAGGTGTTCAGAGGAGAATTGCCTAGTATTTTGGTGCTGGAATGCCCCTCGGCAGGACAAAGACTGATATGCAGGGAAATTTCTTCTCTGTGAAAGGGACAGTGAGCTCAAGACTGGGTGGAGTCTCTCCCAGGGGTTATTCACCCAGGAACCCGTCATTGGGCTGTGTTCGTGCTGGTAGAGAGATTCTGAGACCCCCCTTGTTTTATCATAAATTTAGTAAGTCAGGACCCTCGCAGCGGAAAAGGAAAGCTGTGTCGCAGCAAGAACAAGCAGAATCGTGGAGCTGCAAGACGAGGCTGCCTGGCCTGGAGTCAAGACTAAAGCAGCCAAAGTCAGCTATCTATTCTGGAAATGAGCTAACATGTGAAGGATGAATCATCATTTGTTGAGGTGCAAAGAAAAAACACCAAGAGTGCCAAGTTTAATTCATTTAAAGCATTTAAAAACTACAAAATGGACCAAATCGTTGTCTCCAGTCATGTGAGGATGAAAATAGAGTTTGAACTTGGAGTCCCAAAACACTACAGTGAGTGCTCACATTCCATGTATTCTAAAGAAAAGGATACTTTGCAAGGCCAAGTTCAAAGGCAATCTTCATGACAGACGGCATGGGTGATGAGAGATGCTGGGCTAAATGGGAGGTGGGATAGAATCATGCACTTGGGTCTGGGTTTACGTGCTGCTAAGTGAACTGAATGTTCCAGACCTGGCACAAGTATGCCAACCAATTGTAGTAGTCTATATATTGGAGGACCTTATAGTTTGAGGACCAATGAGAAACTGTTTATCTAATGTATCCAAAGAAGATATGTTTTAGAGGTAGGCATATGTGGTCCAGCTGATAGTGGGCAGCCAATCACAATCCTAGTTCCTATAGAAAGTATACTTAGATGTTCCCCTTAAGCCAATCCCAACCCTTCACAGGTGTTTCATTATTGGGCAGCAAATCACAATCCATTTGTCCTTTGTTGGTTTTTATGAGGATGTGTTGGCACATATCTTCTTCATCTAAGTGTATTTGGCTGGCAACCACTGACTATTCTTCATGGTTTCTCCATTGTTATTCACAGTATCAACCACTACAGGCGAAGTTATAGGGAGTTCCTAGACAGAATGGGAGTCCCTGTACCCAAAAGGGAAGTATCTCCCTGTGAGGTCCAGCTGACCGCCACCCCTAGCGGGATTGTTGCCTATCGGGTTCACCTCTCTATCCTCACAGTGAAGGGCTCCTCTCTGGGGAGAAGTGACGAGATCCTGAGAATAATCAGAGAATGCATAGTTTACATTCCCATCTAAGAGTTTTCCAGAGAGGAGGAGGTTAGACATCGGCCTATAATTCACAGGTTAGGCCTCATTCATTTAAGCCCTTTTCATCAAATGAAAGATATAGGAAAAAAGTCTTCTCTGCAAGGATGTATTTATACAAATGGCTGAGTCTTCAGCTATTGTCATTATGTGAACTTGAAGAAAACTAATTAGATAGGTAGATGTGTGGAAGATGAAGGCTTTAATGATTGGCACTCGACATATTCTTCCGCCTCAACCTCCATTTCCTCTGTATCACGGAAACTTGGATTTCCCCCACCAACTCCACTGTCCCTGCTTCACTTACCACCCCCTCTTCCTCATTCTCTCATGTGTCCCACCCCACTGGTTGCGGTGGCGGCATTGGTCTCATCCACCACCCTAAATTTCTCTCCTCTTTCCCTTCCCTTCCTCTCCCCACCTTCTCTTCTTTTGAATACCTTTTCAAATCCTTCACCTATCCCATGCAATTTCCGTCTTAATCATCTACAGACCTCCTGGCCCCCTCTATTGCTTTTATGAGGACCTTGACCATCTCCTCTCTCTCATCGCCCCCTCCCCCACCCCTCTCACTGTTCTTGGTGATTTCAACCTTCCTCTCTCTAGCTCCTCTCACTCTTCCCCTCTCCTCTCCATACTAGACTCCTACCTCCTCTCTCCCCCTGCTACTCCTCCAACCCACACCTCCGGCTCCACTCTTGATCTCATCTTCACCTCAACCTACTCCTCCTCACCTGTCTCCTCTCTTCCCAGCTACCTCTCTACCATGCCTTACTCTTCTTTTCCCTTACTCCCCCCCTTCCTCTCTATCCACCCTCCCTCCCTCCCCTTCCCCGTACTCTCGTCGCGAACTCCGCAACTTTAACCCTTCCCACTTCTTTAACTCCTGCACCTCCTCCCTTCCCCCTATCTCTGACTTCTCCTATCTCGGCCAGTGAAGCTCTCTCCTCACTGTCCTTCTCTATCTCTACCAGCCCCGACCAACTCTACCCTCTTATTGCCTTCCACCCTTTTCGGAAACCTTCCCAGCCCTGGCTTTCCCCTCAGCTTCTGTCCATGTGTCGTCTTCTCCGCCGCCTTGAACGACGCTGGATCAAAACACCATCTCTGTCTAACTAATCCTCCTACATTTCTTATCACTCTCTCTACGACTCTTGCCTCAAATCAGCCAAACGCTCCTACTACTCTAACCTTCTCCACTCACAAACCTCACACCCCTGTTGAATTTTCCAAACCTCTCTCGCCTCCTCCCCCTCCTACTCCTCATCCCTCTACCAACTCCCCTCTCTCTCCCTTGACTTTGCTAACTTTTTCTCATCCAAAGTTCTATCCCTACGCCAAAATATTCTCCTAGCCCCCTCCCAAGACTCTCCTCCCTCTTCCTTCTCCCCTCTTGCTGCCTGCATGTCCAACTTCGCTCCCATCACCCCATCCTGTGTCTCTCTTCTTCTGTCCAACACTCACCCTACTGCTGCCCCCTCTGACCCCCTTCCCACCTCCCTAATTACTAAAATCTACCCACTCCTCATTCCCTACCTGACTACGCTCTTCAACACCTGCCTCTCCACCGCCTCTTTTCCGACTGCATTCAAACATGCCACTATCATTCCCATCCTAAAGAAACTCACTGCCAACACTCTTCTCACTTCTAACTTTCGTCCAATTACTCTTCTCCCCTTCCTCTCTAAACTTCTCGAGCGCCTAGCCTACTCTCAACTCTCAGCTTTTGTATCTACTCACTCTCTCCTTCCTCCCTCTCAATCTGGATTCTGCCCTAAACACTCTACCGAGACTGCCCTCATCTACGTGCTCAACTCCCTCCTCACTGCTTTCTACGCTAAACAATCCTCTATCCTCATCCTCCTTGACCTGTCGGCTGCCTTTGACACCGTTGATCACCCCTTACTCCTTAGTACTCTATCCTCCTTTGGTTTCAAAGGCAGTGTCCTCTCCTGGCTCTCCTCTTACCTCTCCAATCGTTCCTACACTGTCTCCTGGGGCGGCTGCACCTCCTCCAACATCCCCTTGGACTATGGTGTTCCTCAAGGCTCTGTACTTGGCCCTTTCCTTTTCTCCCTTTATACCTCTCTTCTCGCCCCTGTTATCTCCTCTTTCGGCTTTTCCCACCACTTCTACGCTGATGACACCCAACTCTTCCTCTTCTTCTCCTCCTTCACTCCTGATCTCCAACACTCCTTATCTTCCTGCCTTACGGCCATTAAAAACTGGATGTCTTCTCACTTTCTCTCCCTTAACACTGACAAGACAGAAGTCCTTTTCTTTCCTTCTAACACACTTTCCCCTATTCCTCATTCAATCAACTTTTCCCCTTCTACTCTCCCCATCTCTACCCACGCTCGCAATCTCAGTCTTCACTTCGACTCCTCTCTTTCCTTCTCCCAGCACATTTCTCTCAACTCTCGAGCCTGCCAATATCACCTTTACAACATTCCTAAAATCCGATCCTCCCTCACATTCCACGCTTCTAAATTTTAATCTCCTCTATCATCTTCTCCCGTCTCTTCTACTGCTCCTCTCTCCTCTTTGGTCTCCCTGCCTCTCATCTGACCCCCCTCAAATCCATCTACCACTCCTCTATCCGTGCTCTCTGTCTCCTAGGTCTCCGCAACTCTATTTCCTCCTCACTCTCCCTCCTTGGCTGGCTTCCCTTCCTCTCCCAACTCAAGTTTCAATTCCTCTGTCTGGCTTTCAAATCTTTCCATGACCTTGCCCCCCCATCTCTCCTCTCTCCTTTCATTCTATCCTCCTTCCCGCTCTCTCCGCTCAGCTGATCATTTCCTACTTGCAGTGCCCCTTCCCCATGCGCCTCTTCTCGCTTCCGGTCCTTTCAGCTCTTGGCCCCCCTTCACTGGAACTCCCTACCTCTCTCCATCCGCTCCATCCCCACCTACTCCCCCTTCCACTCTGCATTGAAAGCCCTCCTTCTCCACTCCTCCCTTGACTTGCTTCCTTCTCTCTCCCCCTTCTCCCCAGTCCCCCTACCCCCTTCTCACATCACACTTCTGACTTTCTTCTCACACCGTGAACCTAAATCTGACAACTGAATTTGATCCCTCTCCTGACTACCCCCACTCCCTCCTCCTCTCCCTCCCTCGCCTCCCCCATCTAAGGAAACTGTTCTACACACTGTTACACCAGTTTATATCATGATTGTTTGTATGCTTCTCCCACCATTGTACCTGTTGTTTTATTGTAAAGTGCTTTGGGTTAAACAGCTATATAAATTTAATAAACATAAACATAAACATTAACATCTAACCGTGTTCACCAGACCAAAACAAGAAAGGAAGTCACCATTTTTAAAGGTGGTTATAAACTATTCACAGGTCATAAAGGACATCAGAAACCTTATGTTCGGACACCACAAAGCCTAAATTGCAGGCATTTGTCACATACAAAAAGACTAACGAGTCACATAAGACTTGAGAGGGAGCTACAACCCCTGCATTACCTTTTAAAGTGAGTAACTCCCAATATATTTTAAAATGTTCTGCACTACAGATTTGTGCCTCAGACCCTTTGTGTGCAAAATAACACTTTTTGCCTTAATATTAGCTGTATGATACAATGGCAAATGTTACAATGTGGTTTATCCTCTGGAAGATTTGGCCTCTCCCACCTCCTTTCCAACCCTTGACCATTCCCTTTTAGGGAATCTAGTTCTGAAGTAAACCAAAGGTTTTCTTTCATTTTAAAAGATTACATTTTGCATTTGGAAAGAGGATCTACGATATTAAGAACAGCAATTATTTTTAAAAACTTTCTTTATTGGTTTTTTCCAACAAAACAAACAAACCATGAGATCGAACATCGGTCGTACTGTGAAAACTGCACGCTTCCCACCCACTCCTCCCATCCTCCCCCCTCGCCCATCATGTTGAAAAGAGTCATTGTGCTAGAGGTTATCAACTAGGTGGCGCCATTGCTGGGGCCTCGGCGTTGTGTGTCGGGCTGGTATTTGAGTCCTGCAGTGGTTCCGATTGTTGAGAGTCAGCAGCGTCAGTCGTTGAAAGTAGGTATGTGATGTATGGCCCCCATATGTCCGGAGGGCGTGTGTGTAATGGCATAGTCTTGATAAAGTCTGTTTCCACATCTTGACAAAAAGTTACGTCTTTCAGCCAGTGCTGTATGTTTGGAGGGGGTCCTCTACCCCACGTGTAGGCGATTCTCCTTCGTGCCAGGACCAGCAGTAGATCTGTCAGCCTTCTAACTGAGCTCGGTAGCGATTGAGTCAGGCCTAGTAGTGCTGCTTTTGGCACGGGGACAAGCTCTGTTTCGATTATTGCTGAGATTTTTTCGAGTACTGCTCTCCAGAAGGTGGCTACTGGAGGACAGGACCACGCCAAGTGAAGGAAGTCAGCCGTGGGTGTCCCACATCGGTTGCACTCTGCTGAGATGGTGTCCCTTTGGGAGTGCAGTTTCGCCGGTGTGACGTATGTTTGGTGAAGAAAGTTAAAGTGGATCAGTTTGAATCTCGCATTGATCGCTACTCTATGGGTGAGTTTTAGGATGTAGGTCCATTCTTCGTCTGAAATCGCGCTGTCTAGTGTCTTTTCCGATCTCTTTTTGGCTTTTGCTCCGGGTGGGATTGCTTCATCGAAGAGGCCTTTGTAGATGTTAGTTACCAGGTGCCCTTCTGCCTGGGCTTGGATTGTGTAGTGGAGTAGTGGCCAGATTGGTGGTTGCTGAGGAAAACTCAGTATTATTGCCTGAAGCGAGTGTCGTAGTCTGTAATATATGAACGTGTCGAGGGTGTTGTCGCCTCCTCTTTCTCGGGCTTGTTGTGCTGTCATGAAATTCCCTGCCGGTAAGAGGTCGTCCATGGAGTGCACCTGTAGCTTTTCTGTCCAGAGCAGGAAGACTTTTTCGGTTGTAATGGGGATACCAGGAATGTGCTTTACTGGCAGGAGAGGAGAGTATCTGGCCGAGATATCGTTTACCTTAGCGATTTTCTTCCAGATTGAATATGTGGTGGCGACAGGGTTCATTCCGGACTGAGTGACTGGGAACTGCCCAAAGATTATGGCTCGAAGGAGATGTGGTGTCGCCAATGCTCTCTCTATCTGGACATGTGGTCGTATGAACTGCGTTGGGTATCATTGGCTGAAGTATTGGGCCTGGGCCGCCCAATAGTAACATTCTAGGTCTGGAAGGGCCAATCCACCATGGCGTACCGGTAGGGTTAGTGTGGAGTAGGTGACTCTTGCTACCTTGCCGGCCCAGACGAGATCTAGGACCGTACTCTTTATGCGTTGAATAAGTTTCTGTGTGAGGAGTGGAGGGATGTTTGAGAAGAGGTACAACAGTTTTGGTAAGATGATCATCTTTACAATTGATACCCTGCCCCAGAGGTTGAGTGGTAGGGACTTCCATCTCTCGATCTTGGCTTGGAGGATGTCTATAGTGGTTTCATAGTTATCATGAATGATCTCTCCCAAACGGGACATGTAGATGCCGAGATACTTTGCGTGTGTATGTTGCCACTGGAAGCCAAAGTCGTCATTAAATTCAGTGGTGGCGGCGGTGAGCAGAAAGATGACTGATTTGCTGTTATTGATTTTCAGCCCAGAGAAGCGGCCAAACTGTATTACCGCTCTCATTGCTGGGTTTAGGTTTTCATCTGCGTTCTGTAGAAACAGGGCTATGTCATCTGCGTAAAGTGAGATGACCATTTTGTGTGGGCCGAAAGAGAGGCCTCTGTGAAGGTGTCGCATACACATGTCAGAAGCTAGGGGCTCCATTAATAAAGCGAACAAAAGTGCCGAGAGTGGACATCCTTGTCTTGTTCCTCTTCTCAAGTGGATATCAGCAGAATAGTGGCCGCCTAGCGTGATGTTGGAGATTGTTTTTTTGTAGAGTAGGGAAATCATTTGCAAGAAACGCTTGCCCAGCCCCATCCTTTCCAGGACAGTGAACAGAAAGGGCCATTTGACCGAGTCGAAAGCCTTCTCGGCGTCTAATAGTACTGCCACGGCTTGACAGTCCAGTTCTAAGGCCTCAATTGCTCTGAACATCCTCCTTATCCCGTATGAAGTGTTCCTCCCAGGGATGAAGTTCGCCTGGTCAGCCAGCTCCATGGTGTGCATGAGGGGCATCAGCCTCCTGGTTAGGACTTTTGCAAAGATTTTGTTGTCCAAATTTATTAGCGAGATTGGCCTGTGTGAGCCGCAATCCATAGGATCTTTGCCGAGCTTGTGCAAGAGGATTATGTTGGCCCTGTATAATGTTGGTGGTAGCTGGTCATTGGTCAGGGCCTCGTCATAGACCTGGAGGAGTAGTGGGGCAAGGAGGTCTGCAAAGTGTTTATAGAATTCGCCGGACAGGCCATCTGGACCTAGTGCTTTAGAGTTGGGTAATTCTTTGATGACTTTGAGGATCTCCTCAATGGTAATGGGGGTGTTTAATGGTTCTCTGAGCTCTGGGCCAACCCAGTAAAGTTCTATTTCATCTAGGTATCGTTTCAGCTCTGTTTGGTCGGCGGAGTAGTTGGAGTCATACAGTTCCTGGTAGAATCTGCGAAAATTTTCAACAATGTCGATCGTCGAGTGGACGGTGTTGCCTGTTGGGTCCCTTATTGACTCAATCGCTGTGGGTTTTCTGTCGGCAGCTATGAGCTTCGCGAGGAGAGCTCCGGGTTGCTGCCCTTCACGGTACTGCCGAATTTTGCAGTGTCTGCCCAGAAATTTTATTTCCCTTTCAGCTGCGTCGCGGAACACTTCTAGTTCTTTCTTGATTGCTGCCAGTGATTGTGAAGTTTTGTTTATCAGGGGAGAGCCTTCAAGGTGTTTGAGTTTTGCTTCGCTGGTGTTCAACTCCCTTTGCAAAAGTTTTAATATTCCGCATTCCTTCGTCATGCAGACCCCTCTGGTGAAACATTTTAGAGTCTCCCACAGAGTCCCGGCTGAGGGCACTGTACCTGTGTTGGAGCCGAGGAAATGTTCTAGTTCACTTCGGAGTTCTTCCGCAAAGACTGTGTCTTGCAGCGCTCGTGACTTGAATCTCCAATGAGGTCGAGGTTTGTTTGTTTGTGTGGTGCTGCAGGTTAGAGACACCATGGAGTCGTCTGACAGGGTTCTCGGTAGGATATGGCAGTCGTTCCATTGTAGGCGGCTGTGGCAGGACATGAGGATATAGTCTATTCTCGAACTGGTTCCGTGTACCCAGGAGTGGAAGGTGAAGTCGTTGGTGTTTGGGTTCTGGTGTCTCCAGATGTCAATGAGGTCGTAGGCTTTGCAAATTTCAGTAATTTGTAGGGACGCCTTGGATGGGGTCACTGTTTGGTTATGCGATTTTTTTTGGCTGGGTTCAGGGTTGTGTTGTGGTCGCCACCCCATATGATTGTGGACCGACTGACCATGCTAAGTTGGGTCATTACCCAGTCGAAGTTATTGGGACCATCGGTGTTCGGGCCATATGAATTCACTAAGGTGATTTCTTCTCCATCAATCGTTCCTTGTACCATGAGCGACCTGCCTTCTGTGTCCTTTTTTTGAGCGATTAGTTTGAAATTGATTGCCTTATTGATTATTATGGCCACTCCTCTGGCATAGGACGAGAAAGAGGCAAAGTAGCGGTGACATCCCCAGTCTTTGGCCCAGGGGTGTTCGGACGTTGGGCGTAGGTGTGTTTCTTGGATAGACGCTATGTCAATTTTGTGCGGTATTGAGTCATTTTCCTCACTTTCGCTGGTTGATTCCCACCTTTAATGTTCCATGTGGCTACGGTGAAGGCGCCGTGTTTTCAATTCTTTGCACGTGTGGATCATGGCATTTAGCTACTAATGGCCGGTTTTCTTTGTGGTGTGGACTTCCTTTGAGTGGAGCATGTGGGGTGTCCTGGGTGCTGTACAACTTGTTAACCCCCCAACTTGCGTCATTCTCCCTCCCATTTCTCGCGAGCAACCCCCAACTGGCTCATCGTGGCTCCCCCTTCTTTTAACTTGTAATTTGAAAACTTGAACATTGCTGTGCTAGGGGCGCTTGGATCTTCCCAAGTCGCGCGGCCTTAAGGTTTTTTAACCGTCTATTTTGCGTTCTGGCAGCGCTGATTGTTGCTGTGTGTCGCGTGTCATGTTCTTTTGCTTCAGTCCGTTTATGGACGGTTCCTCTGGGCCCTTTCTCTTTGAGTTCGTGCCTGGTTATTCTCTGGTGGTCGACAGCCCGTCCGGTCTAGGTACATATTTGCCTATTCAGGTGTTTGGAAAAACTGGGTTTTTCCCTGGTGTTGTATTCTCAATCGGGCTGGGAACAGCATCGAGTTTGGTATCTGGTTCGTGAGCAGTCTCTGTTTAATGTTTGTGAAAGACCTTCTTTGTGCCTGGACGGCTGGGGAAAAGTCCGGATAAAAGTGGACGGTATCACCATCATGCTGTAGCTCGCCTTTCTCTCTGGCCATTCGAAGTATCGAATCTCTGTCTTTATAATTGAGTAATTTTACAATTATTGGGCGAGAAGTGGCTCCGGGAGCAGGTTTTAGCGTTGGTATTCTGTGGGCTCTTTTGACGACGAACAGGGGCGAGTGAGTTTCCGGACCGAAGAGCGATTTGCACATTTCTTCAACGTGGTCTTCCATTTTGCCTTGTAGTTGTTTCTCTCTTACTCCCACTATCCGGATGTTGTTCCTTCTGGAGCGCCCTTCGAGGTCTTTGTTTTTGGCGTTGATTATTTTCATTTGTGCCTCGAGAGACAGCACCTTGGTATTCAAAGACGATACCCCATCGTCCAAAGTAGATATCCGTTGCTCTGCCTCATCCAACCGTTCATTGTGGGTGTACAGCCGATGTTGGATTTGATCAACCTTGGACGAAAGGCCGTCCAGCTTACTATCTAGGTTACTGATACTGGATTTCAGTTCCAGGAGCAGTGCTCTGATGTCGAGGGACTGGGTATCGTCGTTCTCTTGGTGTAGTATGTGTGGCGGGGACTCCGATTCGTTGCTGTGTCTTGTGGTTTTTGCTGAGGTTCCAACATCAAAGTTCAGTTTGCGCTGTTGTTTGTCGGTTTTCCCCATTGCGGGTATGGATGGAGAGCGCTGTTGGTTGCCTGGTCGTAGAGTTCGTGTGGCGACCGAGGCGGGGGTTTCTTGTGCCCTTATACAGTGTTTTGCAAGGTGTTTTGCTCGACGGCAGGGACGGTCTGTGCCGGCCACTCAGCCCGCCATATGCGTCCTGGTTGGTGTCGGGGACGGTGGATTATCGGGTCTCAGGATAGTTGGATCAGTTCGGAGTTCTATGGTCCCGGCGGTGCGTCCCTGTGCTGCCAGGGTGGGGCCTCTTGTTAGAAAGCGCTGAGTGGGTCGTTGGGCACAGCCACTCCGCCTCCCCCCCAGCGTGTGTCGTACCTGGTGAGGCCTCACCCGCGTTACGCTCCCTCGACTCGGCCGCCGCTTCGTCAGGATGCAACTGTGTAGCTCATCGGTGGGGGGCTGTGGAGCCGCAAGGTTCTGCTGGGATGCTGCTTCTCAGCTGTCGGGGCGGTGTGGGATCTGTAGCGCCGCTTCTTGGGTAGCCCGCTTCTTGGGCAGCGGGCTACTCCTTTCTCCCGCTTTTCAGCACGGCCTCAGCACGGCCTCGCTCTCTCTCGCGGCCTTTAGGGTGCCCCAGCCATCCGGGGACGTCGCGAAGCGGGATCTAGACGGTCAGGGTCTCTGGATTCGGCTTCTGCACGGCTGGTTTTCTTCTCTGTACACTGGCTGAAGCGATCATACTTGTTTTATGGGGTATACTGCCAGAATAAACAGGATTAATAAGGATTTTGAAAGGCCGCGCGGGAGCTCACAAGGGAGCGGCCATCTTGGTCGGGTCTCTAGCGCCCTCTCTAAGAACAGTAATAATGAGGTTATTGAGTCAGGCGAATTAGATAAATTCCAATAAACAGTGGTCAAAGTGTACGAAAAGAAGTAGTGGAACTATATTCCCTTCTGGGCTGCCCTTGCTCCTCACAAAACCCATCTCCACGCCCCTCCCCCTTGTGCAAACCCGCAAACAAACAAACCTGCTATTTAAGGGAATGCTGAGTGCAGCTCACTGAATTACAAGTTTAAACTTCTTCCTACACTTTTATTTTAAAAGACCACCATTCCGGAACTGTTTCTTTTTCAAATAAAAGTATAGGAACAGTAAAACTTTTTAAATTAAAGTAGAGGAGCACTGCTCCCAACCGCTCCTGCCCACTTCAACTACTGCCAATAAGATGGGAAAGCAATACAATGGGGGTCATTCCGAGGTTGGGGGTAAGGGAAAAACGTACTTTACGGTACCGTAAATAGCGGTCTGGTTGGTCAGAATAGCCTGTAGCAGTAAACGATGCTGGTAATCCATTACCGGCATCGTTTACCGTAAAGTACGATGCAGTAAAACGATGCAGTAAATAGCAGTCTTGGGTCGCACACGCGGCATTCCATGCCGATATTAGCGGCATGGCGTAAACCGGAGCTGATGACAAGTAATGTGCACATGTAAATAATGGCCTTGTGAAGCCTGTAAAGTACCTTACCGGCATGGAGTACATACAGGCATCTCAGAGAAGGTGTTAAGAACCCTGAGCAGTGGTTCCCAGAGCCACAGGTGCACACAGTCAGCACATGTGTAGGCAATGGAGTCTGCTACAGCAGAAAAGGATCACACCCACACACCACACCCCCTCCCACACCAAGATGATACCAATAGTGGTAGCATTACTGAAGCAGGAGGCCCTGCTTGCAAGGCCTCAACTACAACAACAACACCAACAACACCAGGCCCCACCACAGAGGAGACACAGGAGGAGAAGGAGGGTGAGACAGGCCCAGCATGCACCACCAGTGCAGCCGCTGTTACCACCCCGGCAGCCCCCAATCCCATGCATCCGGTCCAGTCCTTCAACCTAACCCCTGAGCAGATCCACACCCTGTACCAGCTTGACTGTGACACCATCACCACCATAGTCGACCTGAGACATGACGACATAGTGAGCCTCATAGAAATACGCACCGCCATCCCCCCTCAACTGAAGGTGGTGTCTGTGCTCCACTTCCATGCCACAGACACCTACCAGCACACAGTGGGGCACATGCATGGCATATCACAACCGTTCATTTCACGGACACTGAACCAAGTGCTGGATCACCTCCTCAAGCACACAAGGGACTACAAATCCCTACCATTGACTACCCAGGAGATATATGATACAAAAGTTGCCTCCCATGCACTGGCAGGCATGCCAAATTGCATAGGTGCCCTTGACTGCTCCCACATGGAGTTGGCGATGCCACATGGCATGGAGGTGGCGTATCGCAATGAGAAGGTGTCCAAGCCCCCCATGTCATGTGTAATGCTGCACAATATGTGCATCCCTTGGAACGTGCCCCTGTCCCCTGACATGGGACTGCTACCACCAGATGATGATGAAGGGTAGGAGGAGGAGGAAGGGGCAGGACAGAATCATGGTGCCGATGTACAGGAGGGACAAGCCGTGTGGCAAACATTGATTGGACATTAAAACCGAAACACAAATCAGCAGAGGGTGTCATGACATGGGGACATATGGCACTGGATATGGGGATACATGTACACCATGCACTGTCAGATATCAGAATACACATGCTCAATGATGAATGTCCACACTGGTTTACCTTTGCAACACAAACGGTGTATTGAAATTGTACGTGTATAAGTGTATAACAAACCCTCCACCACCCCACCCACCCTCCCCTGCAACTCTCCAACACACCCTCCCTCTCTCCCCCCAACTCCACAACACACCCTCAACCCCCTCCCCCCAACTCCCCAACACACCCTCAGCCCCTCCCACTCCCCCCCAACTCCCCAACAGTAGTCCCATGGTGTCCATCTAGGCCACATGTGCCAGGTATGCAAGTTACTCCGCGCTCCCGGGCCCTGGGGAAGCCATGTCCCGGCGGCGCTGGGAACGGAGTGAACGACGCAGTGGGCTCGTCCGGGTTGAGTGACTGGTCGACGGGGTGTCCTAATTCTGAGCCGGCTGAGAAGGACGCGCAGCCTCAAGGGCATCAGCAATGCATCCGAGGACGTCACATAGACGGTTTGTGCGGTCCGTCACCACCTGCCGCATTGCCCTTAGTTGCTCCCGCCACTCCTCCCTGCCCTGGCGATTGTCTTGCATCACCTCGGTGATGAGGGCAGTGAGCTGCGCTGCATGATGCGCACCAGCTGATGGGGTGTCGTCCCTGCAGGGGATTGGGCTTCCATGCCCTGACAGGGCTTCGGCTGGGGGACTGGGCACAGGATTGGCCTGTTCCTGTGCTTCTCCACGGGCACATTGGCCAGGTTTGTCTGGCTCCCCTGAGTCGCTGCATGACACCTGTGGGTAGTTTCTGGCCTCTGGGGTGTGGAAGACTGGGTATGTGTCCTCCTCTGCCGCTCCACAGGTGGACAAGGGGCTGTCCAGGGTTTCCGGGAGGGCCGTGGCTGCCACCTCCCCAGCAATGCTGGACTCCTCGGACCTTGGGGTTGACAATGTACCTGCCGCCAATGCAGGGAGGGGTGGGGGTGTTGCACCCTCCATGGGCCTTGCAGGAGCCGGTGTAGGTGTTTCCTTCCTGGCTGGGATGCGGCGGACCCTGCCTTTGCCCCTGAAGGTGGTGGGACAGCTGGTCTCGTGGTCCTATATTTGGGTATGCAACAGCACTACATTCTATTTATGGGTGTGATATGTATGCAGGTGTCGGTGTCACTCATCCTGGCCGGGTACTGTGCAGTCTGACTCGCACACTGGCCACACCAGCTGCACAGTGTGCATCATGGGATGTGCCAGTTTGTGCACTATTTGTGATGTGCGTTATGCCCTTGCACTTGGAACTTGTTTGGGTCGCAGTTGGTTCGGCATGATTTTAATGGGAGGGGGGGCACTATGCCGTGATTCCTCAGCCGGGCCTTGGGAGTGTATATCATGGAATTGGCATTGGCAGTGTTGACTTTGGACACTCACCTCCATCAGCGGACGACGGTGCCCCACACTCCATGTTGCCGACGCCTTCTATTGATTTCTGTCCGATCAAGCCGGCACACGTCTCCTCCCATTGCATCAGTTTCATGGGGGAACTTGGGCCCCCTCCGGTCTCCTGTGCCTGGCTGCGGTTGGCAGAGAGAATGCTCCGCACCCTCAGCCGCAGGTCGTCCCACCGCTTGCGGCAGTCCTTGGGGATGCGGGGGGTGGTGCAGACTGCGCTCACCCTCTGGGCCACTAGTGCCCAGATGTTCTTCTTCCGGAGCACCGGCTCTCTACGCATATCCCCGCTGAACACAATGTCAGCGTGCTCCTCAAGGGTGTCAACCATCTGCAATTCGTCCGGGCTGAAGCGCTGCTTGCGGAACCGGTCTGCTGTCTTCTTGGGTGCTTTTGGCATTCCTGCTGCTTCTGATGGCCTTTTCCAAGGTTCTAAATGGTCCCAGGTGTGCTGCCTGTTGAGGATGGCAATGGATTGTATTTTTAAAGATGGCCACCGTGCTCCTTCCCGTTCCTGTGCGATGACGATATTTCCGGTTCCGTTGTTTAACGGTGGCCGTAACTTACGGGCACCGTTATTTACGGACATCGCTGTTTCCACTTTGTTCTATGGTGGTATTGTTAAGTACGGTGCGCTTCATGCCGGTAAGGGCTTTTTCGGGCCCTTTTGCGGCATGGCGCTACGTACTTTACCGGTATGGCGCAAAGCTCATGCCCGCAAAGTCGTAATAGGCCACAATTAGCGGTCTGTTACCAGATCGGACACGTTGTTTGCTCCATGCTGGTGAAGCCTGGTACTTACCTCCAACCTCGGAATGACCCCCAATGTCTTTCAAAAGTGCTGAGCACAATTGTCTTTCATTTCCAGCAAGTCTTAAATTCTTTCATAGATGCACTAGATTGATATATCAACTCCTCACTTTATCATTAACCTGACAAATTCAGAAGAATATAGTATTACCAAGAAACAATTAATAACAGTTCATAAAACGACATCCTTTATAACCATGTTAAAATCTAAAATCTATATATATATAAAAGGGAAATTTGTGGATATGTGTGTGTGTCTGTTCGAAAAGTTCAGCATAAGTCCCAATATGCTTTAAACTGGAAATTTGGCATGTGGGTAGGTTCCATGGTGTGGACAATGTAAAATGGCATAAAATATACATTTTGCAAATGTCTGCTGTCTGCAATGTTTCGATATGTGTCTGTGTGTCTGTCGGTTCAAAATGTTCTGCATACTTCCCAACATGCTACAAACCTGACATTTGGCATGTGGGTAGGTTCCATGGTGTAGACAATGTGAATAGTATAAAATATAAATGTTTGTAATGTTCTTTTCTTTTTGAGCGGTCTGCAACGCTTGGATATTTGTTTGTGTCTCTTCAAAATGTTCAGCATACTTCCCAACATGCTAAAAACCACACATTTAGCATGTGGGTAGGATCCATTTTGTAGCAAAGTAACAAGTATAAAATATACATTTTTCAGATTTTTTTGTTAAGCGGTCTGCAATGTATACCCCTGCCACATTGCTCTTTTTGCCGTAGTTCTGCTCTAGTTCTATGTTCATTGTTCCTAGAGTTCAGCAGTTCATAAAAACTTCAGAAGTTCACTGTTCCTAAAATGTCTACAATATCAGCATTCTAGCTGACATTAGCGGCACTCACTTTTGAAGTCATGTGGGTGACACAATATAGTGCTTTTATAGTGATGAGGGTGACCGGAAATGGTTCATGTCACTTCAATAATGTCCACAACGACGTTGTCCATCAAAGCATGGCAAATCTCTCATAATTACAGAAACTTAATTTTCCACCGAAGTTGATGAATGTATGCCACCTCAACAGTACGAAGCTTACACGCTTCACCACACACCTATAGCATTTATGTTGAGGTTGCTGCTGACTTGGCTGTAGAGGGAACACCAAAAATGTTGCTGCGCAATCTCATTGCTCCAACTCAAAGTACCTGGAACTGATTTACGAGATTCATGCTTTTCTCATCATCAGCTTTATGTGGCTTGCTGCAGAATTGGAAACAAAGATAATTTGTTCTCACTAGCTCCTCAGGAAACACTAGCAATATTGTCTACAAAGAAACATTGGTTTAGTTCATTAAATAAACTTCAAACTAGGATTGAAGTAGGAATTACTGTGTGAAGCATCGGGTACACCTGCTAGTGTAGGAGAAAATACAGCCTTTTATATGGACAAACCAGAAGAGAGCCACTCAAAACGTAACCTATTTTGTCAAATTAG
Source organism: Ambystoma mexicanum (assembly GCF_040938575.1). Taxonomy (NCBI): domain Eukaryota; kingdom Metazoa; phylum Chordata; class Amphibia; order Caudata; family Ambystomatidae; genus Ambystoma; species Ambystoma mexicanum. Next base: position 962,488,287 of record NC_090937.1, on the reverse strand, counting down.
GAAAGCCTCAACTAGTGGGGACTCTTGGCAGTCTAAATTTAAGTTATAATCAACAGAAACAATAATTTTGGGTCCCATCATTTTTAGATTTTCAAGCAGTTCTTAAAAATCTGATGTGAAAGGGTAACTATATGGAGATGGGCAATAGTCCATCAACAGCACTGCTGGAAAATCTACCCATACAATTATATTATAAATTAAACATTCTAAGTTGAATATATGTTAGATTGTGGAACTATTCCTCAAAAACATCATATATTGGCCACTCACTCTTTTTCCTACCCTACAAAGTGTGGTAAATTGGAGGCAGGGCACCTTGATACGTGTTGCAGGGCTGTCTGGAAAAAAAAACACATTTCATGTATAGCCAAAACATCTCGTTGCTCATCAACCAGTAAGTTATGATGGATGGCTGCTTTCTTTATCTCCAAAGAGGCATTATCCACATTTCAGTAACTTTAGAGACCTTTTCTAGAGATGGCATTTTAATGTGGAAACAATTAAAGGTTATCTAGATGCTCCAGAATCTATCATGTCTGTTAGACCTTCATTAATCTGTAATGGGGAGTGTGATGAATCGAGGAAATTCATCCCTTCTCCCCAAGGGGGAGCCCTTCGTGTGAGGCTAGTGAGATGAGCCTGCTCTGCAATACCCTCCGCAGGGGTAGAAGCAAGTGGGACCTCACTGGGCGAGACTCGCTCTTAGAGGACTAGAACTCCCATTCCTGTGAGGAACTCCCTAAACCATGAGCTGAAGGAGGCAGATACTGAAAAGATCCATGGAATCTGCGACATTCAGAAATGCTATAAACACAGGGGAAACAAATGACGGAAGCCCAGCCTGTAAAAAGATAGAAACCAAGGCGAGTGGAGCCCAAAATGGGACAATGGCGTGACCATAAGGATGCTGTGGTGGGCAGGTGGCCGTCTAACAATGCCGACACCTGAGCGATCAGGAATTTGCAAACGCTCTAGTCTCCCGTTGGGATTCCAAGTCACCAAGAGACCATGAAAGAACTGCAAGGTAGAGAACCAACCGAGAAACCGAGTGAAGGAGAATGTTGCATGCCAGTGCAGGCCCCAGCGACTTTCCTCCGTCAGATTAAAAGTAACAGGGAGAACGTCAGAGCCAGGTGGCCGAGTGGGGCTCATTATGCAAGCACAGAGACTCGTATTGGTACAATTCATGAAGTCGTAAAACTAAATCTGACGAACTTGAACAGCGATAATATAAGAAGAAGCATCATGAATAATCCTGATTGAGGGATCAATGGATCTTGGGTCACACTATCCTACGAAGAGGGACAAACACCCAGTTACTCAATGAACATTGAGGGGAATGTACCACAGAAATAATATTATAAAGTGAAGGGCAGAGAAGCCTCAGGAATAAAATGATATACAAGAAAGACTATGCCAAGAAAGGAGGAGGCCTAATTGTAAACAACACATAGGAAAGGACACTTTCCACAGTTAACCAGGAAATATTAGCACAAATCAAAGAATTCGACAAAGGCCAAAGTAAGTAATCATTAAAAAGAAAAGGAGAAAACAAATGTATGCAAAGAGAACTACAGGAACTGGTACAGAAAGTAACATGAGAATAGTTGAAAATTGAAAATGAACTAGAAACTTGAAATAGACATGTGAGATAAGCATCCATCAGGATCAGGGAGTCATTCTCCTAATCTTAGCTTCTTAGAATAGTGGTAGGGTCAGTTAGCATTAGTTTTGGAGAGCACACTTATTCCTTTAGACATTTACTGATGACTGACAAGCACCTTAGTTAGTAAAATAGGTAGTGAACCCCATAGCGATAGGTAACGTTAGGCCTTATTCTTTAATAAACTCATGTTGGAAATGTCCTCAAAGTGTCTGTGTCACCAATCTGGCTCGCCACAGGAGCGAGATTACCCTTTTGTTACAAGACAATATTGCACTAACTGAAGAGTCATTCCTAGAATGTAGATTATCAGTGCTTGGAACAGACAAGAGCCCAATTCAGGTAAACATATGAAAGGTCAAAGATGTACTAATGGGTGGTGCACATAGCCTTATATCGGAACCATCACAGTCACAACAGACTGCTATGACAAAACTACATTTACGTATTTAGTGAATGCATCAAATCTATTGCGATTCTCTGTCAAATTGGTATCACCAGTGGCTTAAACAACGCCAACCAGATTATAAGTTTCACTACAGGCAAATGAATAGTGGTTGGCATGTACTCGTGCTTGATAGTTTACTGAACATCAGGGCCTACAATTTAAATATTCTGCTATAAACAGACACACTTTATCTGATATCAAGAGAGGGTTAAACTGATCGACCAATGTTCTGTTCTCTTAAAAACAGCAAAATAATGTCTCGACTTCATAATTCAAACAACCACCGCAAAACAAGTTTAGAGAAATGAATGCTGGTATGGCAGTTTTCAATGCTTTGGAAAGGACTGTGATCTGGATATATTGTGAGCTCATGCAGGATCAATACATCATCAGTGGAAGCTCTATTTAAACAATGCTAATTTATTATATCAGGAGCATATGGCCATACATCATCTAGTGTAGAGACTGCAGTCTCTTTGGCTAGTTGTGGTTGCTGTATTGGACCAGACGGTAGGAACCCCATTGGTTCTTGAGATAGGAGTCATGTTGTATTGTGTAGACCACCCCAGGACATCAGGAGAAGTCCTTTTTGCTTCCCATGACACATGCAGGGACCATGTGTTCATGTAGCGAGGCAGACCTGGAAACTGGCAAAACTACAGGCCCATTGTAGAAGTCGGTGTCTTACAACTATTCACAACAGCACTGGACCACTGAGACTCACTTTCAGGGCTATTCCTATTCTAGGCAATGGACTCTGGACCATATATTTAATTATTATATCTATTGGCTGAATTCGGCCCTGTGGCTTCCAAGAAAATGTATAATACCTTCAAGGAATTCGCCAGAGCTTGGAGAACTATCTTGCCCTGCTCCACTATGTTTGATATGCAAGCTACATTCAAAACCTCTATACAAATAGGTAACTAGAAAGAGGCGTAGACCCTCCTCCTGTGTAACGAAGAGGAAGGCCTGTGAACCAAACAGGTATCCATAGTGGTGGTCCGACCTCAACTCTGTGTAATAAAGGTATTACCTACATACCAGAGGACTACAGGCATGATTTTGTCTGCCATTAGGCAGAGTTGTTAATGCTGTTCTCTGACTTCTCCACATCCAGGGGTAAGGTGCCAAAATCCTGAACAAGAAGGCGTTGTAGACATATGCACCACTGGCTCATGGGGTAGATCCACACACCAGGTGTTTTTGACAATGGAGGGCTCTTCTTCACAGTGGTTTGCTGCATGTCCTCCAACTCCTACAGAAATCACACCTGTGGCTGGCAGATGACCTGGCACACCTATATTGAGTTCCCTTCTAGTGGCTACTGTAGTGGGTCATTAGAAGGATTTGGACACGAGGCGGACATGTTACTTTGATTTTAATGAAATTAATTGGTAAATGATATTTCTCCCTGCTACTAGAGGGATCACCCTACCTATCTAAATTAACTAAAGGTGCTCGTCTACAGTCCGGAAGTCAAAAGTAATAGTCTGCGGCCCCAAACCTAACTCTACCTGACCCTACAACTACTAAGAATTACTCAAGTACGGGCCAAAAGAATGTCTCTCTTCTCCTGGTCGTTCTTCAAAGAGGCTTCCACTCTCTTCTTTCTATGGGCGTCTTATCTCTTTGTTTGGTTAATGTACACATGTCTGTTTTCAGAATATAGATTTTCCAAGTTATTTGGTCTGCTAGTCTCTTGATATTTGCTTCATGAGTTCATGAGTTTGTGTAGCTCTTATCATATGCTTATGGGTGTTGTATTCTCCTTCTTACTTGCTTTACAATAGTGTTTCTTGGGATATCTCTCAGCTCTATTACTTTCACTTCGATATTGCTCATATCCTTGTGGTTAAATCCTTCCACTATTCAGTTTGGCCTTTTTCAAATCACGAATTCCCCTCTCTGGGTTTTTGACACTATATTGTCTCTTATAAGTCCCTGTTCCCTTGACACCTTAGTTCTTCAAGTCTCCTTCTCTGGAACCTTCCCACATTTTCCCAAGGTATTTCTTTCCAATATGTATCTATTTCCTAACCATTGTTGTTTGTCACACTCTGTATGTCTTTGTGTCTTCTCCAATGTTCATTTACTGTTTGACTTTCCAAGTTATGATTTTGAGAGTCCTTCCCACTCCCACTAATTTGCTTGGGCTGACTCCCGCCTCTCCCATTCTCCCTGGTACCTTTTTCCTTCTAGGAAAATGTCACATGCTCAGCACACTTTCGGGTACTCTGCTTCTCACTTTCGCGGCTCAGACTCAGACTTTGTGGTAGTGGACCCTCCCGGGGCTCTGCACACTCTTGGGTACTTGGTTCCTCAGTGGCCCTTCTCGGTGCCTGGAGAGGAATCTCTCTTGGTCCTGCAAACTCTAATAATTGGGTTCTCAGTGGTACTTGTCAGGGCCTGCAACAGAATCACTCTTGTTCCAGCACACTCTCTGAAACTTGGATTCTCGGAGGCCATCTGCATGTGCGGCTGATAGGAAGTGGACAGTGCTCCCAACACCTGATGTTTTGGAATTGTTGGCTGGGTCTTTCACCCACCACGCTGTCAATGTGGTCACACTACCACTTGTATGGTTTGCAGCTTCCCATACTGGCAGCGGCTCTCCTGTTGCTGTACTGGTCGGATCTGTGGCGTCTCTCACTGGGGCTTCTCCCAATGGAATGGGTCCACGGCTTTGTTCTGATCCACCTCTGAAAAGCGTGAACACATCAGTGGGCTTTCCCTGCATATCGTACTCTCTGGTTGTAAGATTCACTCTTCCCACTTACATGCACAACTCTATTTAAAGAGACATTTCCCTTTTCTCTGTATTGCGGTATTGTTTCCAGATTCTAAGCAGTTCAATATAAAAATGACAGATTAGTCTTTACGGCAGGCAGACCCATATAGGCAGATAGAGTATTGGGCTTTTGGAGTTCATCATCGGAAAGGGCGTCCTTGTCCCCCAAAGGGGAGTCACTCACTTTGAGGTCCCACTTGCCATACCCCTAGGGATGGCCTTGCAGAGTGAGTTCACCTGCCTAACCACAAAACGGGTGGCTCCCCTTGTGGAGTAGGGACAAATACCCTTGTTTCATCACACTACTTACTGAAGTACTCAAGAACACTGGGAGCGTCCTTTCCTTACCATCTCTTACTATGTTCACCTTTATACACTGTGAATTATTGACTAGGCCACTCTTGGTTCAGGCTGTGTAGACCCAGAATTAATATCCTGCAGGTTTCCCTAGTCTGCAGCATACTCAGATGCCCAAGCAAATAGGCCAAATTCCAGGATTGTCATAATACGCTCTCAGTCTCCTCATGCATCCAACATTAGAGTGTTTACTAATTTACTCTAATATCGGCCCAGAAACACAACACAATTATAACACCATATCCTCTGGACATTTCCATAACTTCTCTTTTTCAGACCTATGATCCACCTAACAGGAATGACATGAACCCATGATGTCAAAATTATTCTCCCCTCACCTTCATCCCTCCCTATATTTGTAGCATTCATTGTCTGCTATCCCATTCTCTGTTTTCTTCTTGCTCATTTTCTTTCCTCCAGAAGACTAAGGTTTGGATACCCCTGATGGGGGCAATGTATGCCACTTCACAAACAAGCATAAATTCTCCGATACTACTAGAGTGATGTTTGGCACAGTAGAAAAGTTGTCTCACAAAACTGATTGCAGTCTCTAAGCTACTTTCCTGGATGCCAGGTGCACTAAAGGCTGCATCAGGTTGAGCACCACACAGTGAATCTGGTTAGCAGCATGGAGACTGTTTGAGGAGGCAGCTGGAGCCGGTGGTGGTAATTGGAAAGGGCGGGGCTTAGACCAGGAGCCGCACTGTGGGAGAGAGGGCTGTGGGGAGAGGCAGGCCCAAAATGGATAGGATGAAGGCGAGGGAGGCAAAAGACCAACCTTCCATGGTGGGAGTGTGGAGGGACTTCATGGCTTCCTTCTGCAAAGTCAGACTTTTCTTTGAGGGGTTGCACCCCAAACCAGCATAACATATAACATTATATTCCATCGCATCGAAGTCCATTAGCATCCCATTCTATTATTTGAAAGTTTCTGTAAGGCCAGCCAGGTAGCAAGACCACAGAGAGGATGTTTAAGGGCAACAGTCTTTTTCAGGGTCCCTCTCAGTGCTCTCGGGACCTGGCACTCCCATGGCGCAACAATGCCTCTTTTGTTTGAGACACTTTTCTGAACCATGCACCACCATTTCTTTCAAATGATTAGGTGTATCTTAGTTGCCAAAAATGCCCAAAGTGTTTCTTCCTGTAGTGAGAATATAGAAACCCTTAGTAAAAGGAAAGAGAAATGTGTCTCAGGGTGGAATGGGGGAAAGATGTGAAGGGTGGAGTCCTATTGTTTTTATTTTTATTCCAGCTTGGTGCTTCAGCAGTGGGCCTTTCTTCTTTTCCCCACTCAGAATGGCATGTAGTTACAAATCATTTCTACATGTGGGACATAATGACTGAATCCCAGAGGCCACTTGCTTATGATACGTTTAGCTGTAACATGTTGCACTGTGTCTCTTAAATGGACAATGGGTCCAGTATCAAACGCGGCAAGCCTCTGACCCCTAAGCCTAGTGATGAGGGGTGACTGGGGGATCCTTAAAATACCTCCGATTTGGGGTTGTTTTACTGCAGATTAAATGTCCTCGATGGAAATGACTGCATGAGAAATGTACGCTATACAAAATTGTTCATACATTTTCATTTCGGACATCCATGGTAAAATAACCCCAAATCTATGGAAACACTAACCCCCTGTCCACCCCCCCACCCATACCCCCACCCGCAACCCCCCCACACCCGTAATTATATTTCATTCTGACACACTGTATCCCTGCAACTTTCGGGATCCGGCACTGTAGAGTTCTTTCCTTTTTCTTTTTTTTCTCGTGATTGCAGGACCGCTGCAGGGGACACACCTGCATCCCCCGCTCCCAGTATAGCGAGCAGGGTTTACTGGGGACAACCCTGCTCACTATACTGTATAATATAGTGAGTCTGATGTTGCAGGGGACAACCCTGCAGCCCCCACTGCCTTTTTTGGAGGGCAGGGCCTGCGGGATAGCTTCCTGGGACACCCTTGCAATCCCTGCTCACAGTATAGTAAGCAAGGGTTGGGGGGACATCCCTGCATCCCTAGACCGAATCCAAATGACCTACCCAACCAAAAGTCGAACTTTTGGTAGGTACAACATTTGGTGGTACCTATTTTCAAACCTTTAGATGGGTAGGTCATTTGGATTCAGTCTTTTTGGCCGAAACCATACCTCCCCCAGTTCAGGCCATCATGTAGCAAGTGGCAGCATCTGTCCCCCCAATGCGCTTCTGCTATCAGAGGGCTAATTCGTCTCATAATCATTAGGTAGTCGTGTGTGCTACTTAATAAGCCACTGATCTGTGAGGTAAGTGACAGAGAAGAATCAAAGATGATTCCCATTTATTTAGCTTGATCAAGAACTAGAATTGCACAATTGGATTCCCACAAATCAACAAAACCTAAGAAGCTTGTTACAGAGAACCTGTAAGGAAGGATGAATATAATTTGGGTCTTGGATTGATTAAGACCTAACCAGTTATAGGACATCTAAACCACAATGGTTTGAAAAGTAATCTGAATAAAAGCAGCCAGCGTGGCCATTGTATGATCCCTCTTGCCTAAAGACTGGTTGTCAGCATAATTCTGAAAAATGACACCTAATCAGTCAAAAGATTGTGCAATGGTTTAAATTAGATGTTGAAAAGCAAATGCATCCTACGGTCCTCCATACTTTGAGACTTCTGGGCCAGCAAGTATTCCTTAACTTTCACTCTTGATACTCTATTTGACAGAAATGAGTTAAAACAACTTACTGCAGTCTCAGTCACTGCAGCTATTAGTCGGTCCAACAAAATCATGTGATCAAGAGTATGAAACGTTGCCGAGAGGTCCAAGAGCATTTACATAACTGTATAACTCGTATCTGCAATCCATAAGAGAGTATGTTTAACATACCATAGAAATAATTTACAATAGGGATCCTGCCACCTAAGCACTGTATACGTGAACAAACCTAAGTAAATGTTTGCGGGTATAAAATGAATAACATACCTGTCTAAACTAAATAACAATGATACAAAGGTTCTAGATCCAGAGGGCAGCATGGAATACAGAGACAGATTTTAAAGCAATTTCATTATAAAATCACATACAGAACATTAGAAAATTCAATAAAGTGACATGTGCAATTATTAAAGTGACTTGTACATAACATCAAAAAATGTATAGAGATAAAACCCTAAAAACAAACAACAGAGAACCTGGGTAAGTAAGAAATAAAACACAAAAATGGCAAATTACTTTTAGGAGCACACAAAGATTAACAATCCTGCTCACCCAGAAAGGTCGTATAATGCCATAGCTAATAATATGTAGCTCATATAAACATCCCATTGTCCCATTTCTATGTCTATGCACCGATTTGGGCGGAATCGAGACTGCCTATCTCTTAGTTACACTTGAATTTCCAAGTGATCTTGCATTTGAATTTTGGCAGCCTTCGCCAGGAATGGGACCATGCAGAGGGTCTATCATTTCCTATAGTTCTGGATTTCAGGAAAGGAGCTAGTGAAGTCTGTTTTCAAATATCAGGAATCACGAAGGTATGAAAAGAAGTATTCATAATCTGCGTAATCATTGGGGACAACACCTCAACGCATTGTTTCATAACCCGAGAATTACGTGGATCCCCTAGACCGTTTGTAGTGTTTTAACTCATGACTGCATATTTTGTGTCTGTCTGGCACTGTAATGTCCTTGATAATCAAAGTCTCACTGTAGCCAGTAATCGCACACAGCGTATTTAAATATATATTTAGTCTGTCTACTGCACTGAACTCATCCAAACTAAAAAGTATTGTTGAGAGCATGGTGGTGAGTTTGATTGTAAGACTCCATTTTATTGACCATGCTATCCTTTTTATTAGTATCTTTAGCAGCCTCCAACTTTGCCAATTGTGACAAGAGGATATCCTATTCCTAATATCTTTACTGTTTGAAGTAAATGCCAGTTGAATCTGGTTACAACAATTGTCTGAACCAATCTCTTTTGCGTTATCTGTGGAAATCTTTCGCTCCTGTAACAAATTAAATATTGCCTTTGTGGAGTTATTGAATCGGAGAATTCACTTTGTCAGAATTCTTTTTTTTTTGTTGCCTCTATTTTAGCTGCCTTATATTTTGATCCAAGTATGTTCCAATTTTCCAAACATCCTTTTTCACATTAGCAAGTACTCAGTCATACCACGTATTCCCATAAAGTTTGGCCTTAACAATGTTATGTTTGATGTGCGCCATCTGATGAACAATATGAGTGATTGCAGAGTTCTACAATTGCAGAAGATATGGTACCCCAATGCCCTCTGGGATTGGGGTGGGGCTTGAGAATATTTCAGATTTAGCAAATTGAGGTTAAGCACCGCCACTAATAATTTTTGTTCATTTCAATGGAGTTGAGAAAGAAAGTATGGCACAGTCAGATCAATCCACCCATGTCAGTGGGCCATTCCTAACATTGATATTGTAAGCAAATATAGAGTTGACAGATATACCACAGACATGAGTGGAAGATATACCTAAATATGCAAAGCCCAAGTGTGCCGTATCTTTTAAAGCAGTATTATGCTTATAATTTAAGGCGCATGAAACACCAAATTAAAGTCCCTGAGAACAATTAGTGGAGCTGAGATCCTAGACAAAGCCCCTGCAAAAAGAGGGGTCATTTTTAGGTCGATGGTATGCAATCATTAAATGAATGACATAGGAGTGATCGGGGTATAATGAGGCCTTTAACATTTCTAATTGGAGATTACATAACATGGTGAAAACTTGACTTTCCACAAATCCCTAATAATCAAGGGAAGGTAGCCGTGATATAAGGGCCGAATAATCTCTGAGTCAGGTTTCTGTAATAGCCAACATTTCAAGATCTAGATATCTAATGAGATACCATATTTCTATAACATGAGCTATTTCAGAGCAGGCATTTAATAAAGCCCAGTTAAGATTGCTATGGTCTGAAGTGTTAGAATGTACCTTGCTAAACATGATTTACATCCTCAGGCTGTGCCATCAGAACATCTTCACTGGTCGCCGCAGGCAAGATCATCTTGTAAAAAGATGAATTAGGCCATCAATTCAACGTTGCAACCAGATCAGGGATTGATTTGTGCAGGTGAAGAACTGTGTTTGTGTGGGGAGTTAGTAGCACTCGCTATATGGGGAACTGTTTCACCTGTTGAGGATTGTACATAGGTGGAGTGACTGGGCAAAAGCACTGCAGTAAGATCAATAGAGGCATCTTTGCCTCTGCCGGTCTGGAGGAAGAGCAGTGTCCCCTCTCCACCTTGGAGCCCTGCCCAGACATGGCCTGCACAGCGACAGGGACAGAAATCCCTTCTAGATGCAACTTTAAGATGGCTGCCAACATGATAATGATGCACCAGAAACTTCCAATACCGGTTGTATTGTAATTCATCCTGAAGAAGGTAAGCCTGAAATTGCTGTACAATTGTCAACTCCTTCTCAATGTTATGCACCATTGCATCCTCACATACAATTTCATAATATGACATGCCTATCTGTAATCCCCATACCTCCTCTGACCTAGTTTCCCACAGCAGCATCACCACTATGCCACTTAAAATGCCTCCACATGGTCACCCCACAATGTTCACAAAGCTTACCTGGGGTGCTTGCTTTTTCACAGGCAAGTCCTGTCTGCTTGCAACAATTCCTACACCTGCATTTCCCCATGCTAAGACTGCATTCAATGTACAGGTTCCCAGCTGCATGGCGCTCCAGGCATCAAAGCTTCTCACCGCTAGGAAGCTCTTGCAGATGCCTGAGCTGCTAACGTCCAGCCAACGCCTGGCGGCACACAAGCCGCTCCACCTTCAACATGTTCTCATTCCATGTTTCAGACTGACACCGGGCCCGCAAAGAGTACACCCACTGCACATGGAGCTGCAGCCATAGCGGCCTTCCCCCACCGTGCCTCTCTCAGAACAGTCGCATAGTGGCTCGCTCAAGTGGTGCAGAGCGTCTCTCTCGCCCATGCTCATTAACCGCGAGGAATCTCCACCTCTGTGCGCGACATGAGACCAGCTATTCCTTCAGTCGCCGCAGGTCCGTCAACTCTGCAGCATGCTTTCCAAATCCATCGTAGTATGTTGTTCCCTCACTGCACCCTTATAGTACAGACACAACTTACCTTGCTACTGCTAATAACAATGCCATCGCTACAGATATTACAAAATGTATTGACGCAGATTGCCTGTCTGCTAGCTTCCCCAATGCCATCTGTCAGGGTTTAACTGCAGTTACTGACTCCGGCCCACCCACTCCCATAGCCAATGTTGCCAGTGCCCCATTCTATGCCAGTGCGTCTGAAACAGACAACAAAAAGTTATTTGACTGATTCCCTTTTGCCACTACTTCTGCCACTGCCACGGCCTCTCTGAATTGCTGCATACCAGTGCACTCTCCTAATTTTTATCAATGCTGCACTCCTTGTGTCACTGCCACAGCTCCTATCAAGGTTAATAGCTTCCTAAGGATAAATGCTGCATTAATGTAAATGTTGGAGTTAACTGCTTCCCTAATGCAAATACTAAAGGTAGCTGCCAGACAAATGTAAATGGCGGTGATAACCACTATAAACTTGCTTTTTTTGCCGACCCAGCCCCATGTCCCATCCCTTTTGAGCCTGTTGTTGCCCCATTTAACAAAAACTGTTACATAAATGTGTGCCATGCTGGTTTGACTCTGTACTACCATTCTATTATCCCAGCCACTGCCCCGGTCACATCTAGTCATGGCAAAAATTAGAATCTTGCTGACCTGACCTTATCACATGCACCCATGAGGCCAAAATCTCCCCCTCCCTTACCAACCTACCAACCTGATGTCTCTCCTATTAGGTTATGCCCAGCCACTTCCACCAAGAACAAGAAGCCAACTTCCCCACTTCCACCAAGAACAAGAAGCCAACTCCCCCCTAACAAGGAAAGGACACCCACCTTAAGTGTGCTTTAATCAATGCTGACTCTCTTCCTGCACATGCCCTCCACATAAATGACCTTGTAAGTACACGCAACCTAGATGCCCTAGCTATATCGGAAACCTGGCTACATGAAGCTGCAGGCCCAGCCCTATCCCTAGCCATCCCACCTGGCTACACAATCTATCAGAAAGACCAGGGGTGGCAGATTTACTCTCTTGGCCAAAGATGTCCTTGCCATTAGGCAGCTCAATACTTCCTTAGAATGTAATGGATACATCCTTTCCCTTAAACTGTCTACCTAACCAACTAGCTCAATCACTTTACACATCATCTACCGGCCCCCGGCCTAACATTACAGTTTGAATGAAATCTCCTCCACGCTCTGGGAGATAACATCAAGACCTCTTCTACACTCATCCTCCTGGTTGACCTAATCCTGGGACTCAACGGCCCTGATGACACCCAAGCCTCCTCTGTAGCTAAGCCCCTCACAACACTGGGATTCAGGCTCTGCATTTATAATCCTACCCATGCTAAGGGCCGCACACCCGATTGGATTGCAGACTTCAACTGCCTAATCGCTATTGAATCCAACAACCTATGCCTGTGGTCTTACCACCATATTATCAACTTTACAGTGCCACATCCAAAGAAAAATCAACCGCAAACCTTGCCACTACCACCGTCCCTAGCACACAGCTCTGAAAACTCACAAAGGAATAGATCCTGCCTTTGCTTGACACACCTAACCTAAAATGCCCATCTCCAAGGATCCTGGCAAACCTCTATACCTCCAGAGGTAAGTACACTTGCACACCAATTTGAATGTAATTTAGTTAGGTTTAAACAGAATGGTAATTTTTAGTAAATAATTCGAGGTGCGGGGGAGAAAGACACAGTCTTGGTACCTAGACTGGTTATATACAAAAAACAAAGAAGAAATCCAATGTGGATAGCCACGTCCCCTGCACACTTTCTAGACGGCTAAGATAGGCCTTTTGAACATTTTTTGTACATTTTTTGAAATACAATATTGATAACTTTCAATCAATTCTGTAGAAATGTCCATAAATGATTCAGTTGAAACTTTCTGTTTTATAAAAAACAATTTTTGCTTTTTATTTGTCTTTTGGTGAGCCCAACACGTTTGGAGTATAAAAAACTCTTCATCAGGGGCGGCATTTTTCAACAAATTAAAGTCTACAAAAGAAAATACATATATACTTCAATTAGTTTGAACTTAAAGCGGTTTTTACACAATTTTGAAAAACATCTGAATTTGCTAGATGTCACGGTGGAAATCACAGGCTCCTCTGTGAAAACCAAGATATACAGAAAACCTATGGACGTGAACAGTTGTCTTCACCACACAAGCCATCATCCGAAACATCTGAAAGACAACCTACCGTACAGCCAGTTACTAAGAGTAAAGAGAATTACGTCAGAGGCAGACACGCTGCATAATGAATACAGCACAATGAAGAAAAGATTCTTGGATAGCGGTTTGATAATTGATAGTGCCATAGCACGCATGGAAACTCAAGCCAGAAATACACTATTGGAAGGAAACCCAAAAAGAAAAGACAAAGGACTAATCCACACACTAAGACACTTGTGTCAAAGCTTCCAGATTAAAAGAATAATGCACAAAAATTGGGACCTTATCAAATCCAACAGTACACTATCTGGATTGTTCCTGGACCCACCTGTGATGGCCTATAAAAGAGGCAGAAACTTGAGAGACCATTTGATAAAAGCAGAGAGACCCAAACAGACAACTCAGATGACCCTCAGCAAACAAAAAACAGGCACTTTCGCCTGTCTACATTGCCAACATTGTAACAACGTGATCAAAGGTGACAATATTAGACACCCACACAATGGCAAAAAAATAATGCTAAGGAACTTTGCTACATGTGATTCAAAGAACGTAATCTATGCAATCCGCTGCCCATGTGGTATGTGCTACGTAGGCAAAACAAACAGAAAGGTTAAGGACAGGTGGACAGAGCACAAATCTTGTGTGAGGACGAAAAATTGCAAATCCCCCGTGTGCAGACACTTCCGAGACGAAAAACAAAATGTATCACAGATGAGATTTGTGGTACTCGAAGTCCTACGACCCCTAAGTAGAGGTGGGGACCTTCCAAAACTTCTGGCCCAAAGAGAACTTTTTTGGATAAACAAACTTGATTCCATGACTCCACTTGGAATCAATGAAGATTACTATTTAGGACCTTTTTTGTAAATTACCCCTGTAATACTTTGAGCCCAAACATCTCATTCCATGATGGGAGCTCAAATATCAAAATTCAAGATTTGGCCTGACACTCCTTAAAACTTTATTCACTTTTAGAGCCTGTTTGTCTAGACAAGGGATCACCTGTACCCGGTTTTTGTATAAAATATAAATGTACAGTTTACTCATGTCATGTAAACTCACAACAATTGTAATTTGGGACTAATATTGTGAAATTTGTGACTGATATTGTGTATTATATGCTACCCCATTTTCTAAACATAATTTATTCCTATATGTACTAGTCTGTATACCTAGGATATCTATACTGTTGGCATCTCGAGATTTGTGTACATATTCTGTTTTCAAATTGAAATGTAAATGACATTCTCTAGATTTATCTAAACTGTCTGCATTCTGATAATTCCCTTGCCAGACAAATATGTTTTGCCATTTAGACGAACACCAGAAAGCACACCCAATAATCTATGGGACTAATAACATTGTTTTTAATTGTTCGTTATGTGCCTAACTCTTTCTTTTTTACATACCTTCTGATCGTGATTTACATCACCTAGTCTTTACAAATACTGTTCAACTTCATGACCATCCTTATCACTCATAATTCTTTTATGGCTCAAATCCAACCCGGTCCCCTAAAAAGTATTTACTTGGTTTGTTTACGTCTTGGCGCGCGGGTGACGTCACGCTTTTCGTGATGTTGCACGCACTTGCGCGCGATGACCTCACAGCCTCTTTTCAGTGTATAAACAGGGACGCCGAGTGAATACATCACTCTGGTGCGGTTCCCGATCGTACTCGGACTACTCCTGGACGCAGATGGATACTGAACTTGTAAGTTCCTTTTGAGTTAGAGGCTGGACCCTCTCGTTTGCACTTATTATTCCGCTCAGCTAATTTAATAACCGCTTGGTTATACCATTATCCCATTTAGATATCCATATCCATCAAGGCTTCACCAAAGTCTTCTTTCCATGAGATGCACTACATAGTGTCCGCTTGACACCTGGATCAGCTCTGCTAATCTTGGATCATTCCATGAGCCTAATATATGTTCCTGGGTAAGATGGTTGCCCATTTTTTCACATTCCGAATGCTACTGTTTGGCCCACCTCTCCTAGCCTGTTTCTCTCATCACTTCCTCCGTATATTTACAGTTGCTTAAGATATTATACCACGTTCTCCAATTCTGTGTACCACAACTATGGATACATAAGGCACATTACCCCACATTCGAAATTTAATAAGAAACTATACGCCCATACTAGACTTAGGTCATATCAACCTTATTTTTGACGAAATCCTATAGCTTGTAGCACTGTGGGAGATGGATTTAAAATGAGTACTGAAAAATGGGATGTTGCCCTATAGACTAGGCTGACTGCCTTGTAAACAATTTATTTGTTAAAATTGTTAAAATTGATCTAAAAGTTTGATATGATGTTTTTCAAAATTGTGTAAAAACTGCTTTAAGTTCAAACTAATTGAAGTATATATGTATTTTCTTTTGTAGACTTTAATTTGTTGAAAAATGCCGCCCCTGATGAAGTTTTTTATACTCGAAACGCGTTGGGCTCACTAAAAGACAAATAAAAAGCAAAAATTGTTTTTTTGTAAAATAGAAAGTTTCAACTGAATCATTTATGGACATTTTCTACAGAATTGATTGAAAGTTATCAATATTGTATTTCAAAAAATGTTCAAAAAATGTTCAAAAGGCCTATCTTGGCCGTCTAGAAAGTGTGCAGGGGACGTGGCTATCCACATTGGATTTCTTCTTTGTTTTCTAAACCTCTATACCTCCACACAAACCAAGGCAGTAAACACCATTGCCCCTGTAGTGCCTCGTAAAGCCAAATCCGTCAAACACTCAAATTGTTGGTTCACCCCAGAGCTCCTAGAACTTCGAAACAAAAAACAGCAGGCTATATAATACTGGAAAAAAAAACTGTCTGTCAATTCAAGATCTGACTACACTAAAGCAGCCTTGATTTACAAGCAAGCCACAATTGCTACTAAATCCTCACCTTCAACTCACGTATTGCCAATGCCAAATCAGATACCAAAGAGATCTTTGCCATCCTCATAGCGCTTGAATACACTGCCAATCCACACCCTCCTTCACTAACAAAGGATGAGGCCTAGTGTACCAATATTCAAACAGCAATGTTGAATAAAATTGACTTGCTCTACAAAAAGAATCCTTACAAAGCAATCTAGCCTGCTCACATCTCCTGGCCTCACAGACACCACCTCTTGCCCTACCCACCAAAATCCAGTACCCCAAAGTTTCACTTCAAAAAGATCATAGAACTAGAAATCTCGGCAATCTTCAAAAGCCATATAACTTTGAGGTGCAAACGGGACATCTGTCCTGCAACCACCATCAAGGACTGCTCTGAAATCCTAGTTCCATTTAGCACCGCCTTCATAAATGCTTCCTTCTCCATGGGAATAGTAACATCAAGTCGCAAGGAAGCTTGGGTACTTCCTCTCTTTAAGAAACCTTCCCTAGATCCAGCAGTGCCGAACAACTACAGGCCTATCACCACTGCCCCCTTCCTTTTGAAAATTCTAGATACAGCAGCTCATTTACAAGTACAACTCTTCCTAGAAACTCACTATATCCTGGGAATGCATCAGTCAGGTTTATGCCCAGGACACTGCACAGAAACAACATTGCTTGATATAAAAACCCAGATGGACGAGATTAGTGACAATGGGAAACCAGCCCTCCCCCTCCTTTTGGATCTATCACCCGAATTTGACCTAGTTGACCACAACATCCTAAGTCACCACCTCAACACCTCAGCCAATTTCTCCGCTGAAACCACCCAGTGGATTGCCTCCTTCCTGGAAGGGAGAGTCAGGAGAGTGTTTGCCGAGAATACCAGTGCTGCACCTACACCCATCCCCTGTGGGGTTCCTCAAGGCTCGTGCATATCACTGACACTCTACAACATATTTACCAGACCCCTCTTTTACATAATGGACTCCATCCTCATAGCCTACACCAACTATGCTGATGACACACATATTCTTCTCCCGCTCACTGGTAACTATGCAGAAGATTCTAACACTATCAATAACGTCTATTATACCATTCAGGCTTGGATGGCGGCAAACCACCTTTGCCTGAATGGAGATAAGACAGAGCTCTGGCTAGTAGAGCCTCCTGCGCTACTAAAAATCCTTAAAGCCCACTACTCAGTCTTTTATATAGATGGCATGTGGATCCCAGTCTCCTCCTCAGTGAAGATACTGGGTGTCTACGTGGACACTACCCTCTCAATGGAACGCCAAGTGAGCGCAATTGCCTCATCAGCAGCCTATGCAACTAATCTTCTAAATACATCAAGACTCTTTCTTTCTATGGAGGGCTGCCTAACCATTGCTCTAGTGGTCATTGGCTTTAGGCTTGACTATTGCAATGTCCTCTTCGCTAGTACCTCATCAAAAAACCTACACAAGCTTCAACCCATACAAAACAATGCTCTTAGAGCTGCTCTCAACATTAGCAAGAGGGAACACATAACCTCAGCTAGGAGAGGTGCTCATCGGCTACCCATTCGTGATGGCATCAAGTTCAAGACAATGCCCATTACTCACAAGTGCCTTATGAATTCTGCCCCTCCCCACCTCTCCCAGATAAACTCTAAAACCCAGTCATCCATGCAACTAGAACCCCTTATGCTCACTGCATCCTCCAACCCAAAGTCAGACGAGCCAAAGACAGTGGCTCCACTTATCCCACTCTGCCATTCTACGAGTTTGGCCCTGGAGTGGGGGATTCGTCTCCAGCACCATGCTGGGGGTAATTCCTCCAACTTTCCGCCAAGAAATTGGCAAAATCTGAATTACTGCGGTGGTAAATACACCAAAATCCCCAATGGAGGCCTATTGACGCCAAATTAATGGGAACTAACGTCGCCACCACCACTTGTAATCCGGTGGTAAATCCACCGGACCAAGCTGCAGTAATGGTAATTCCATTAGGCAGTGTTCGTCCAGATTTACCACGAGAATACCACCCAACTCGTAATGAGGCCCATTGTGCCCACAATAATAATTCCAATACATTTTTGTGTAGGTCTTCATGCTGGAATTGTCTCACTTATATGAACTGTAAATAAAAAGGTGTTATTAGTACCCAATCTAATGGTACACCATGTTTTGACCTGGGAAGGATGAAGGGTGCACTCTGCCCTATCAGGATTAAAATTTGAAACCTACAGACTGGAAAACTATAGAGCCAGCTAAGAACCAGAGCACCGAACACACATCAACATAACACTATGAACCTCAGAGTAGCACACAGGTTCTAAGAAACAAACCCATCTGCACCTTCTCCACACACTCATGCAGCACTGAAAACCTGTACTACCCAGAGTGTGATATTTTTGTTAAACTGTTTTTATTGTTTTCATTTTCTTAGCACAGAAAGAAAAACAATTCAGCACACACCATCCCCACAACCCACAGCTTCACCCCTACCCACCAACCAAAAGTATAAGAATAAATACAACCAGGAAGAGGCTAGGCGAATCATGTCAAAACATAAAAACAAGTTGGCAATCGGACCGCCTAGACATGCTATTGCTGTTTGCCATTAAATATGCAAAATACGGTCCCCAGAAGTCCTTAGGCTTCGATGTCGGGTGCACTATAGTTCCATAGTCCATCTCCATCTCATAGCAGTGTGCAATATCTGCCTTCCACTGGTCAGATACTGGAACGTGACTCCAGCCCCACACCATAGCCACCCTCTGCTTGGCTAACAGCAACAGTAGACACAGAAGCTGTCTGACATGTTTAGGCAGCACGTGTGTGTGGCCCAGCCTTCAACGGAGGAGTGGGATACCCTTACTCCCACAATCCCCTCAGCCAACTAAAATACTTGTACCCAGAAGGAATATATTCAGGGGCAAGTCCAGGCCAGATGAAAGAAATTAGCAGGAGAGACTCTACTTATCCGGCACAACTGCAGCGACTAAGGGAAGAACCTATGAATATCCACCGGGGTCAGGTAAAACTGGTGCAAAAATGTAAAACGAATTAACCTGAAATGGCTGTTTGTTGCCACCTTGTGTATCTGAATGCAGCAGTATCTCCAGATATCTTCCAAAAGGGAAGCCCTCAGTGCTTCCTCCCATTTAACCTGAGATTCTCCAGCCCACGCTTCGGACCTATCAATGATGGTGGAAAACCGCCTGGAAATCAGCTTGGGCCAAGTCCCCATGCTGATCATCCCGTGCAATACAGGAGCTACAGGAGGCTCCTGAGGAAAGTCCGTGAATGTGTCCTTCAACCCAACTCGAAGTCTGAAATAGATAAAGATGTCTAGTGCCAAAACGTTCCCCTTTGCCTTAAATTCTTCAAGCAGCAGGAGCTGCCCATTCGGAAAGAGGTCCCCAGCATACTAAACCCGACCTGTCCATACTTTGTACAAAGACCTTCTCGCCTGTGAGAGGTATCCCCGGTACATGCTTTATAGGGAGGAGTGGATAATACAGTACCTCCTCCTTCGTCTTACTCTCTATACATTTCCAGGCGATGCATGTCAGTTCAACCATATTACGTGCCCTGTCTATTTTCTGCGGCGAGGTAAGAACCACTGCCCTCAAGAGCAATGGAGCAACAATTTCCCTCTCAATCTGCACATGAGCCCGGTCCGGTTTCAAATCAGACCAATGGGGCAGGAAGGATGCCTGTGCTGCAGTCCAGTAGGATTCCTGGTCAGGAACAGCTAGTCCTCCCTTCTCCAAGGGACTGGTCACTCTCCAAGGGAGTGGTCAATTTCTCCCAGCACACTCGAGCCTGCTTCCCCTGCCATATAAATGTTGTTAAAGAATTTTTGCAGGGACCAATATGGCCAAATTAAGAAATGTATACAGGAATCTGGGTAATACTACCATTGTAACTAACGAGATGCAGTCGAAAAGGGACAAAGGCAGATTCATCCATCTCCCCATAAGTGACTCTGTGTGCACCAGCTTCACCTCATAGTTCTGATAATGTAGTTCAGGTGACCTGGCCACTGTTACCCCAAGATAGCGGGTATGGTCGAGATGATACTGAAAATCAAAACTCATCCTGAAACCTCACAGTCCCGATGGTCAGTGCAAACAGCACTGACTTCGTGGGATTAATAATAAGCCCTGAGTAACGACTAAAAAAGCAAAACATCTCTCATGACTGGTGCTAGGTTCGCGGCAGGGTCTTTGATGAAGAAGATTAAAACATCTGCATAAAGCAAAATTACAAATCTGATCATAAACAGTTGAACTCCGCTGTCTAAGTGCCTAGACCAAACCATTTCCGCTACAGGCGCCACATCGAGTGCAAACAGCAAGGGGGAAAGGGGGCCACCCTGCTGTGTCCCTCTTTCCATCTTGATGACAGCAGAGAGCCTATCATTCACCCTAAGGCATGCAACCGGTCCCTTGTAAAGCAAGGAAACCATTTTTATAAAAATCCTCTCCCATCCCCACACGCCTCAGCACAATGAAAGGGCCAGTCAATGGAGTCAAATGCCTTCTCAGCTTCGAGAAGGGCCGCCACTATTGATGACTGGTGCACTAGAACTGAGAGGAGACCAAAGAGTCTGCAGAGTATATAGGATGCGGAACTCCCAGGGATAAAGCCTGCCTGATCAGCCAGTATGCATTTTGGCATAGTGCTCTAGCTAATATTTTATTTTTCAAGTTAATTACGGAAATTGGTTGATAGGGCAAACAGTTTTCTGCTCCCTTCTTGGGCTTTAAGAGATGGGCACCCACTGCCTCGCACATTGAGTCCGGCAGCTCATTGTCTTGCAGTGCCTGCTGATACATATGAAGCATGTAAGGGACAAGAATGCTTGCATAGACTTTGTAAAGGTTGTCCGTAAGCCCATCCGGGCCAGCAGCCTTCCCAGCAGGTAGTGACTTGATCGCCTCATGGATCTTCTGTTCAACTAACGACTTACCCAGCCATTCCCTCTCATCCTCGGCCAACCAATAGAGACCAACCTGATCCGGACGCTCTTCTAGCATGCCCAGGCCCGTGGTGGACCTGGATGAGAACAAAGCTCTGTGGTAGTCAACAAATAACCCCATCATCCCCTCATCCATCTGTGAAAGCCTCGCAGCTTGGTCAGCAGACTTGGCGATGTGCAACTTTGAATTTTTGCCCCTAATTAAACAAGCCAGTGTAACCCCGGTTCTTTGCCAATCTACATATCTTCTCATCGTCGCAGACCTCTTGAGGAATCTAACCTCTCTGAATAATTCCTATTCCTCTCAGAATCTACCCTGATTTCCAAGTCCCGCAGTCGGGTCTCACTAGCGGCAAGCTCAGCCCTGATGGCTTTAAGGATTGCTGCTTTCTTGGTGATACACAAACCCCTTATGATGCACTTTAAGGCTTCCCACAGTGCGGAATAAGAAGAAACTAAGCCTTCATTCTCCTGAACAAACCTAAGCACGCCTACCCTCACCTCCATGCGGAACACTGTGTCACACAAGATTTCAGTCTTAAAGTGCCAACTCCTGCCTCCCTGCCATTTCCCTGGGATGAGGAGGATATTACATTCAGAGATCCAACCCGACCCATTAGTGGAAGAAAGAAAGAAGTTGAGCCAAGAGGCCAAACCATGTACAGAGGAGCTAAATGTGTATCCCCTTTCTGTGCCATGATGAGCCCTCCATACATCGACCAAGCGCTCATTAGCACAAATCTGCCGCAGCTTGCCTGTAGCCTTAGACGCAACCATGTTGTGACCTCCCGATCTATCCAATCGGTTACACATGACAGCTTTAAAGTCCTCTGCTCAGCGATACCATGTTCTTAGGTTGCCTACTTAGGTGCTCTTCAATTAATTCTAGGGTCTCAATTGTGTCCGTACTAGTTCACAAAGGTGAATCCACTCTGTTGTATCAATCCAGTGAGGACCAGGGCTCTACCATCAGAATCCCTCCCCACCTTTGTACAGCAAAACCCCACTGTGTTCCTGATAATTATACCCCCAAGAATACCTGGAATACGATGAGAAGTATCTGTGGCAGCCCCAAGATTTGGCAAAGGCGGACTCACTGGTGGGCTAGAGATGTGTCTCCTAAAGGAGAGCTATATCTACCTGGTGCCTCTGCATATACATCAGGACCCTTCTTGCTTTCGATGGGCAGTGCAGCCCTCTGACGTTACAGGTCATGCACGTAACCCCCTTGTCAGCCATCGCCCCACTTGCAAAGAGTACAAACCCTGAAGGGGCAAAAGCTAAGTGTGTCTCCGCCGGCTCGCGGGTCAGAACACAGCAAGTTCAACCCAGGAAGATGGACTATGAACCCAATTCCTAGCCAAACACAGCTACCCCTGCCATTGCCTTTCTCAACAAAGCCCTGCCAGCTAATAAACTCAGTGGAGTATCTAGGGACCAGAATTGTGTGTGCTCACCAAACCAAAACTAAGCCTGCCCAATTTCCCAACAGTAGCATCCCATCTCCCCCTGCCCCCGCCCCCACTGAAAACCCCAGCCTACCAGTGCCCACCATCACCCGTGACAACCCCAACCACCCAAGAAACAACAACCAAAAGCAGGAGCATGGGAGCCTCTCGACAATTTGTCACCCCTGCTTGCCACGTTCTCAAGAGAAGGGTTCGAAGGCCGACCCCTCCCACCCCCAAGAGATTTGAGAAAAAAGTAGCAATATGGGAGAGCCACTATTGGGCTGGAACTTCAATCTGGACCTCTACGAAAGGTCCTCCCCTGGCCGTTTCTGCTCCTTGATGGAGTGGTTACATTATTCACAGTGTCCAGAAACTGGCTCGACTCCTCCATGAACTGATAGAACAGGGCTCTGCTGCTGTATTCCACCCAAAGGTGTGCCGGGAACAACATTGCATATTGGAATCGCTTAGCTTTAAACTGCTTTTTCACCTCAATTAAGTTCTTCCATGAGGCCTGCACCTTGTTTGAGAAGTCTGGGAAATCGTAATCTGGTAGCCCTGGTAGCTAAGGGAGCCCAACTCTCTCGACTGGCGCATAGCATGGTCCCTATCACAGTAAATAAGCAGTCTGGTGATAATGGGTCTAGGAGGCACACCTGGCACTGGGGTAAACCCCCTTTGCCCCCCGGGATTTGGTGTGATTTTTCGATCGCAAAGGTGCATGAGAAGCTTCATCCAGCCTGTCGTCGTGACTGTTGAGCTGGACCTGCATATGATCAACCTTGCACGTGAGTGTGTCCATTTTGTTATCTAGGGAGTTAATACCGGTCCGCAGGTTGATAAGTATACATTTAATGTCCCTAAATGTGAACGGCCAGGGCTCTGTGGTCACTTCAATGGTCTCAATGGCAGCACCCGAGCCATGTTTTTAGCCTGAGAGGTGGTCCCATATGGGAGCTTGGATTGGGACTTATCATGCTTCGCCATTGTGCCCCCACCTGGTATGCACCCCCAGATGCAACAGGGGCCATAGTGTTCAGGACAATGCCCAGCGGCACTATCACAACACTAAAAGTGCCAGGTGGGGGATACCCTAGGGAGCCTGGTTTCACAAGTAATCCCCGGCCTAGATAACCAATGTTTTAACAATACCACTCGACAGCGGCTGCCCCAGCTGGTGCTTCACTCCAGCCAGTATTTGGGTGCACCCAGCTCTTAGGCACACCACTTTGATCTACTTTAGCAGGCTTTTAGGTTTCCCTTACACTCCTGGGAATATGCTGTCCCAAACAATGCAGCTCACCACAGCCACTATGCCGGATCCGCCACAGGAGAATGTTGGGTGGTTTCCAGTAGAACATAGCAGATTCCAGCACCCAGCAACACGCAAACGCTGCTTCGCCAATCCAATGGCTCCCCACTGCTCCTCACTGCTCAGCTCCCAGTTGTGCCGCAATCAGCTAGCTCCAGCAGGCCGAGGCATCCCCTCTCCTCCGTATGCTGGGCCAGGTGGACCATCCCCCGCTGCAGGCACTCCCGGTGCACCTCACTGCCCGGTCACCAGCTTCCAGCAGCAGTCAGCTATGTTGTAAGTGGGAAAAGGACAGAGCCCCTTTAAGAGGGAAGCCCAGGACTAATGGGAAAGAGCGGAAGGCAGGAGGAAGGGGAGGAGCAATGGAAGGGAAATGGCAGTAAGAAGATGGAGGAATAAAGGGAAGGTTGGAGAGGCAATGGCTCCTGTGTCTGTTATTCAGTGTGCGTGTGAAGGGCCCACCTCAGCAGTATAACAACTGGCAACGAAGCGAAACGTCCCGCGCCGTGGAGAAAATGGCCAAAAGATGTCAATGGGAACAGGAGCTGTACGGCCAGCTGGCAGCAGTGGTGAAGGGCCCGTGTGCCCAGCAGTGGTGAAGGGCCCGTGTGCCCAGCAGTGGTGAAGGGCCCGTGTGCCCAGCAGTGGGGAAGGGCCCATGCGCCCAGCAGTGGTGGAGGGCCCGTGTGCCCAGCAGCAGTAGTGGAGGGCCCGGGTGCCCAGCAGCAACAGGGGCCCGTGTGCCCAGCTGTGTCCGTGGGCCCGAGAGCCTGCAGTGAAGACAGACGGGCCTGCGAGACCAGCAACCAACGGTGGCCGCGTGTGCCTGGCAGCTGCCGAGAGCCGTGCGCCTGCAGTGAGGAAGGGCCTGTGTGCCCAGCAACGGAGGAGACGGAGGACCCGTTCGCCCACAACAGAGGGAGACCGGTGAGGAGCTCTGGAGGAGGGCCTGTGTGCCCCGCAGTGAAGAGAAACACAAGAAAAGGACCCGTGTACCCGCAGCTTGAAGGGCCCGTGTACCCCGCAGCCCAACAGTGGCCTGTGCGCCCTGTCGGAGGGCCCGTGAGCCCAGAAGTGACCGAGGAAGGCCTGTGCGCCCTGCAGCAGCCGGGTGGGCCTGTATGCCAACGGTGGTTCCGGGAGGCCGGCGCGCCTGTCATTGAGCAGCGGCCTTTGAGGACAAAGAGGGCCTGTGTGCCCGTCGCTGATGTGAGGCCCAGTGTGCCTCGAGAAGCTGAGGCCCGAGCGCCTTGAGAAGGTGAGGCCCGTGTGCCTGGGAGGACGAAGAGGGCCCGTGCGCCCGTCATCGACCGGAGGCCCGTGTGCCGTGAAGGTGAAGCCCGTGCGCCTCGAGACGGAGAGGCCCGTGTGCCTGGAAAGCGAGGAGAAAGCGCCGGAGGATCCAGGCGGGCCCGTGCGCCCAGAAGAGAAGAGCCAACACCGTGACGCGAGAAGACCCACTGGCCCGCGGCAACCACACAGCAAGTAAGGTGTCGGGGAAAGGGAACCTCACGTCTCTCCATGTGACATTCAAACACATACGGGAAAACCACATTCCGACCAAAAGGGAATCCCTGTGTCTCCCGCACGTGACACATAAAATAATACGGGGGAACTACAATACGGAAAAGGGGAATCCCCGTGTCTCCCCACGTGACATCCCAAGGGACTCCCAAAGCCAAAGAAGGAGGGAAACCCTGTGTCTCCCCAAGTGACATTCAAAAATAAAGGAGTGAGCCACGCTACGAGGGAGAAGGAAACCCTGTGTCTCCCCACACGTAACATTTAAAGAGACCATACAGTTAAACCAAACCACAACAAAAGAAAGAAAGCCTGTGCTTCCCACGTGAGACCCACACAGGAAGCCATAGCACCAAGAGTCAACTGTGACCAACGCCCACGTGCCACCTGACTAACGAAAGCAGACCAAGGGACACCATCATGTCAGCCCCGGATGCAGCGGACCCCAATGCCCAACCACCAGTACCAGGAGCACCCTCCTCTCACGCAAGCCTAATGAGGAGACCCGTCCCATTCACATTAAACCCACGTCACGACCAGGGCCAACGATGGGAAGACTGGATGGAAGAATTTGAGGACTTTTTAGGTGCAATTGGGAACAAAGACCCGCCAAACAAACTTAGCATATTTAGGAACCTGGTAGGAAAAGAGGTAAAGGACATCATCAAGACAATCCCAGCTACAGACAAAACCATGTACCAACGTCTCCTCGGTGCACTAAACGACAAACTCATAACAGGATCCAACAAAGACTACGAACGCCTTGCATTCAACCAACACAGGCAGCGTCCACACGAATCGATTGGGGAGTTCGTCATACGTCTCCAGCAGAAGGTAGGAGACTGCAACTTCGCCAACTTCAATGATGAAGAAGCTATAAGACTAAGGATCATAGAAGGGTGCACCTCGTCAACGCTCAGGACACACCTTCTCATAAAGCCCCTACCCCTAGCGAAAATACTGAATATGGCAAAAACATACGAGAGAGTTGAGGCACAGACAGACACCATTGAAAGGAAAGTGGAACACAACGCCATCGCAGCCCTCACGGAAGAGCGACCGCAATACTCTGAGCCCACTCGACCCTGGAGAAGGAGGAAACCGAGAAGACACTGCCCAGAAAGCCCAGACACAGAACAATACCACGGGCGAGGGTGGAAACACACCCACAGACAACCATACCCAGCCTTTGGACGAACATGCTGGCGCTGCGGCCAGGAAGGTCACCTTCAGAGAATGTGTAGGACAAGACCACCCACAAGCTCGACATGCCAACCCACACCCCAGGCAAGAGTCCCGAGTACACCTAGAGCACGGTTAGACATCAGAAAAGACATCACGGTTGTGAACACCAGCCCACCCAGAAGTCTCAGGAATGCACACCCCCTCGACCCTTATGGACCAGCACTTGGCACACGAACCCCACCCGTTCTGCGAGAGGATTATGAGCTTTGCAACCGCACAGTTCCCTTGGAAATATCGTATGGGGGGGGGAAATAGAAGTCACAGAAAACTGCAGTGCAAAGCAACCGTACCAGACAAGGGTGGAAGAATACCCCCTAGACAAACCCCAAGACCATACCGCCCAATGGAGGACAGCACAGACAGAACAGCCCAAAGGACAGTCACGACGTTGCCCAAACCAAGGAGACCGCAGAGTGCCGGACACCATCTGCATGATACCGAGTCCGGCCAGAGGACACAGCTGTCTCAGTCACCGGGCAGCACTACAGCATGCACTCATCAGCGTCCACTACAGGTCATTCAAAGTAACCCACAAGAAGGACTACGTGCCCGAAGAGCAGGTGACAACTATGATAGAGAACCACGGCAAAATGACGCCAAAGGACTCCCTCCTCCACGAGCTATACTTTGAAGAGCAGGAACCAATGAAGGGAGAAGAGATTGAGAGAAAGGAAAAGGAGAGAGCAAAGACCTATGAAACACTGCAACAAGAGAGCGTGGAAGAGACCCAAGAGCAACCAAGCAGGCCCCACCGGGCCACAAAGAGACCCCAATGTCTCATCGAACAAATGTGACCCGGGAAGTCTCATGTTAAGCAAGGGGGAGGTGTTGTAAGTAGGAAAAGAACAGAGCCCCTTTTAGAGGGAAAGCCCAGGACTAATGGGAAAGAGCGGGAGGCAGGAGGAAGGGGAGGAGCAAGGGAAGGGAAACGGCAGTAAGAAGATGGAGGAATAAAGGGAAGGTTGGAGAGGCAATGGCTCCTGTGTCTGTTATTCAGTGTGCGTGTGAAGGGTCCACCTCAGCAGTATAACAAGCTATCACTCCATGCCGTGGGACCAGACCAGCGATGGGCACTCCACAGCCCAGAAAGCCCTAAAGGACCGTCCCCATGCGCCATGCACAAGCAGAGCCCCAGGGCTCCAGACCTCCGTGGCCCACAGCCAGCAAGTCTGCAGCCGGGTACAATGTTAATGCTGCAAAGAGAGCAGTGACCCCCGAGCACGAAGCAGGGGATCTGGAGATCACTCAGGCTGGGGGCCAAGTCGCCAGCAGCCCTGTCGTACCACACAGGTGTGCTTGCTGCCCACCACACAGCCGTCTTTCCGCTCTGCCTCACAGTTTGCCGCAGCAGCACCTCGCTGTGTGGCATCAAGCCACAGAGTGCCAACCAGGATCCAGCTCCACACACTACGCGCAGAGGGGAGTAAAGCCCTGGTGGCCTCCGCCGTGCAGTCACAGGGGCAAGGATTTGTTATTCGGGGCCCGTGGCCTCAGTCTCTGCCAGGTGTTGACAGCCGCATCAGCAGTCATCCAATGCCATGTTGCTTCTTCACCTCTAGGCCCTGCAACAGAACTGCAGTGAACGCTGCCCTCCGACTGCAGTTGGCCCCAGGCAAACCAGACCATCGGTAGCAGGACACACCCGTAGTCCCCCAACAGCTTTCGGGGCGAATCAGCCTTGACGCATCAGGATATTCACCGGATTTGTGGCATGTACCATGGGAGCTCACATAAGAGCGGCCATCTTGACCCAGCTCTCGAGCGCCCCCTCGTCAGAGTGTGATCTGATCCAAATCCCAGAGATATGTTAACATGCACATTCTACTGTTTCCCTATTTTACAGAGGTCCCTTACCGACCTTCTAATCTGTGCCTTCTCCCATCTGCCAAGCCCACATGCCACCTTGAATGTTCAGGTGCCACTCCTCCCTCTGCCGAACCTACAATTCATCAGCCCAAAGTAACCACTATAACATAGTTTCTGCCTTACCCTTTCTGGCTCCCACACTGCTTGCAGCTCCCAATGTATGTATTGCCCACGTCTGCTACAGCGTGGGGTTGGGTGCAATGGAGTTCTATGCACCCGCAAAACCCGGCATCCTGCTCCTCCCATGGCGGGGCTTCCTCCTTGTGTGGCCTCGTTTGCACTGTGAGTGGCCTCTTTCCATGAGCAACTTCCTCCTCTGTGAGGACTGCATCTTTTGTGCAGTCCTTTCTGAGTGGCACTTGTCATTTCCTGTGTGCAATACCTAGAATATGCTGATAGAACCTGAAAGGGATGTTAGACATGGCCACTTGGCTACTATCAATCATCCATGGTTGATGAAAAACATTTGTAGATTGGCAGTACACCACTCATGGATTGCATTAGGGCCTTTCAGTCTTTTCAGTTGAAATGGGCCCTGTGCCTAATGGAGGTCTCCGAGCAACAGCTTTAAAATAGAGCAATACATTTCATTAATTCAAGACATTACAGATGCCCTTTTCAGCACACACATTACAGGCTGCCTTTGCTGGTTGTTAAGGGTGGGCACCTCTCTTTGGCCTCTTGAAATATCCAGCAGAGTTCTAATCACCTTGCTGCCTTTTTACTCTGGTTTCGTCTAAATAAGCCCCTTGCTGACAAAAAACAATGTATGGCTTTTCAGTGGACCTTTACAGCCTCATTTTGCATGCGGTGTAGGGATAAGTAGAGGCACGAGAGAGCGGCTTACCACATTTAGACCTCCATTAAATGCTCTGACCCATTTTGGTGCACTGATGATCTTCACCTGGATCGATTTCTCAGTCTCTGAGTGCACCTCATTATACACCTGCAGGTGGTTTTCATGCAGGTGCGCAACGTATGGAATCCACCTCGCTTGAGCATCCGCTATTGAGCCTGCAGATAAATGAACGCTGCCCGCAAAGGATATTTGTAGGCAGCATTTACATTTTCTACGAGGCAGAGTGGAAAAATGAAAGAGTAAAAGCAAATTTGCCTCGCTCTTACGCTTCTCAATTGTCCACTTCACGGTCTTCACCTAGTTGCATGCAGGGGCCACACAGAATGTAAGTGCCAACGTTGATGATCCCCTGTATGTAATTTACGAATGTTTAAGGCATTTAGTGTTTCAGCTCCATGCTGGCTGCCTGTCCCGTGATAGATTATGTGCAGCTATTAACCCACCTCCCCCATCGCTGCAGTCCGTTGTCTCCATTATTATAATAATGTAAGCACACTACAGCTGCCCTAGACAGTTGTAGACAAATGGGTCTCCATGAGCCCTAAGCCACCTCTTCTCACAACTGCTTTGTGACACGAACCTGCAACTACACCTCATGCGTACCTAAGTACTTTTTTTTAAAAGTTCCCGATGGATTTATTTT
The DNA here is from genome assembly GCF_040938575.1 of Ambystoma mexicanum. Classification (NCBI taxonomy): domain Eukaryota; kingdom Metazoa; phylum Chordata; class Amphibia; order Caudata; family Ambystomatidae; genus Ambystoma; species Ambystoma mexicanum. Next base: position 962,457,972 of record NC_090937.1, on the reverse strand, counting down.
ACATGCAATACAGTGTAAGGCTTGTTACCGGTTTTCGAATAGTTTCGCTTCACGTAAAGTTAGATTACCTTAACTAGGGCTCAAGTCGAGGGTACACGAGTTTACCTTAACTAGGGCTCAAGTCGAGGGTACACTCGGGCGGACGGAGTCTACCCACTTTATTCAGAGGGTGGACTCAGTCCTCCCCAGCAAAAACGAGAAACATTGGATGTCCTCTTTGAATTTATGAATTAAAGCGGACCTCGAGGACCAAACCACAGTAGTCAGATTTGTAGGCAGGACATTTCACTACTGCACTATATAACCCGATGAAAAGTAGCAAACTAAAGGTGAAATATCCTATTTCAGTACTGCAAGTCCCAGGGAAAACGTGTGTACATCTTTTAACGTTTTCAAAAATACTATTAGAAGAAACTATCCTGTCTTGATTTTGTGTGTGTGTTGATTTCATGAAAGGCAAATGCCATTCGTCCTATTCCATTTCGGTGGAGTCATGCAAAGTCAATTTAATGAAATGTGCACATTTCACCAGATACGGTCATTTCTGGCGACATCACATTCCATTGAGTTTGTTGAGGAGTCCCCCCACTTTAATGTTTAGGACTTGACCCCTGCCTAAGACTGAATAGCACGAACCGCCCCAAGTCTGCCTTTGATGTAGCAGCGGCGCCACGCTCTCCCGCGCCTCCTCCCAGAGCAGGACTGCGTGTCTTCCTACTGACAGACTTAGTTCTTTAAATCATTCCTCACTCTCTTAAAAGTCACTTTGTCATAAGGAAACCTTTGGGTGGCGAACGTGTGGCCGCTCTATGATGTGCAGGTCACACCTTCCTAATAGATAAGCACGACCTTTTCACACTGCCGGTTTCTGCAGCAGAGCTGCTGGAGCCGGGAGTCGCGGGCTGTGACGGAGGCTGTGCGCTGCAGGTGCGCCAACTCGTGGAGGGAATGCGAGAGCTTATATTCCAAAGCCATGCATGTAAAGGTTCATTGAGAACATGATCATCGACCAGTGAACGGTTCACTAAAGTGAGATATGTATACCCCAGGGTTTTGTGCGCTGTAACAAATGCAAAAATAAATATTTAAATTGATTTATTGCCTATGCCAATAACCGCATGTACATAAATATTACTTTGAGTTATGCACTCATTGGGCAGTAATATGTCAAGCCGTATAGGCAGTGCACACAGTATATGTGGAATCTTTGCACACATAGCAGGCAATTTGAAAAGAAATGGACATATCATGCATGGGAACACCGACCTCAACACTTGTGTGCTGTTGGGCCACCTGCATTACATTTTACGCATTTGCAAGGTGGAGTCGAAAATTGAAGAGGAAAACCATGCAAAATCAACTTTACTCATCAGTTGTAATCTCCTTGTAAAATAGTAAATGCTGCCTTCAAGTCACACTTTGCAGACATGTTTATTAATGGATTCCTATGGAATCCACTTGCTCTTTATCTGGTGCAAAATCATCGAGGCGGAGGCCATTTGAATCCATTAGTTTGATGTTTGTATTAAAATCTCTTGTAAGTGTAAAATGAAATGTGCACACAAGAGAGGAGGCAACAACTATGGAAATGTAAACTCCACTTCAGGCATTCCACCTTATGTGCACATGAAGATGTGCTATAGCAGAAAATTAAGGCACAAGAGCATTATACCTTGCGTTTATGCCTTATTTCCCACTGACCTCCATAGGCACTACTTGCACCAGTCCTTGTCATTGAAACGTTTTAGAAGCTGGACATAGTTCTCAAAGGGTTGACATTCTCAGCCAGCCACAGGCATCCAGCCTACCATCACAGGGTTCAACTACATTATCTTGGCTTAGTGTGAATGATGAACAAAATGACACTGTGGACTGGTGACTATGTTCGAGTATGCTTGTGAAGAGCAAGAAGTACTAGATGCTGAGAAGATTGCATGCTGATAGGAAATACTTTGCAAAATGAAAGCAAACCCTGATCTTGAAGTTTTGGAGGATTCCTGTCCAATACTTGAAAAGGTTCAGGGAATACAAGAAAAGAGAAGGCACTACTTGGGTCACATATGTAACAGAATCTTTGAAAAACTTGACTGGTTGGAACGTTATAGAATGACCACTTTTGAAGGCATGATTCATTTGGTAATGCTGGTACATATTGCTGCTTCATGTTCCCTTCAGTTTAAGCAGCATCTGGATGACTCTAAGGAGAGAAATCCTGAAAAAGTTAGACTCTGCAGCAGTTCTTTGGGTCTCCCACAGGGGTGTCCCATAAGAACAAGCCTGCTTCTGGGAAGCAGGAAGAGGGTAAGAGGCAGAAATAGTAAGAGGGTGGTTCAACTGAAATAGCTTCATCCCAACAGGGCCATACACATTTTAGAAATTGTACAGGATAGTGGGACTAATCATCCCACACACAACTCTGGTTATGCAAAGTCTCGCTATCTCCCAAGACCCAGTGGACCTTGTGTGGCTTGTGGAGAAAATAATCATGTGAAGGAGGACCCCATATGTAAGGTCAAAACCTTGGGGGTCCGCTCTGTGAATCTGACATTCCACAAAGGGGAGGAAGAAATACTCCCAGGGGCATCCTTCTCTTCCGATTCCTTCCACAGTGGGATAGGTTCAGAAGTTGTTTATGTTTCCCTGGGGTCCTTGGGAACCTAGAGTGGCTGAGGCATATGCCTCCAACCCTGACAATACTCAGCATTACTTTAATGATTGTGTATTGGTAAATGGTGTAGACACTTCTGCAATCAGGAACACTATAGCCAGTAGAACTGTAGTGGATTCAATTTTGGTAAACCCAGAGGAGCTGGCCAGAGCTCCTCTGATGCCCACTAAGTTGGCTGATGGACCCCCTCTCAGGTTTCCAGTTATGCCTGTAACTCTAGCTGTGAATGGTGGAGTAGTAGGTATACCTGTAAGTGTTCAGAGGCAAGTCCCTGGAAGAGTGTTGCTGGTAAATGATCTCAGGGACTTAGGTCTTGTGGGAGATACAGCAGAGAGACTCTGCATTAGGTCTCAAACAAAGTCTGCCATGGCCAAATCCAAGGCTGAGTCAAAGCCCAAGGGAAAACCCAAGGCTAAAGGAGTCATAAATAAAATGAGAGGGAAAGAAAATATTCCCCTCAACTCACCTACCACTGAGGTTGAGGCAGCTGGCCAAACTCCTAAACCTGATGAGGAAGATGAGTTGCCTGAAATACTTAACCCACATGACCATCCTGAATTGCAGAGTTTACTTGCAGAAGGTGGTTCTGATAGGGAAGAGTTCAGTAAAAGACCAATGTGAGTGCTCATCATTGGAAAGCCTTAGGAGACAGGTCTGTTCCCAGCTTGAAGGTGAACCTCCTGGGAAACATTGGATTTATTGGGAGGGTGGGCTACTATTTAGTGAGCACACAGAGTCCACTGAATGAGACCATAGGAGGTTGGTGATCCCCCTTCAAGTGAGACCTTCCTCCTGCAGTTGGCACATGAGGGCCCCCCTGCAGGTCATCTTGATATCAAGAAGACTAAGGAGAGGTTATCCATGTACTCTACTGGCCCAAGATGGGGGCCCATGTAGAATGCCACTGCAGGAGTTCTGCCACTTGCCAAATCTCTGGTAAAGTGGCACAACAATTCAGGCTCCATTGGTATCATTCCCTGTAGTGGGTGTACCATTTGAGTGGGTAGGGATTGACATTGTTGTTCCCCTTAAACCTCCAACATCCTCTGGCAGCAGGTTTATCCCAGTGTTAGTTGACCCTGCCACACGATATCCTGAAGGCATCCCACTGAACACAGTAACTGCGGGATCAGTTTCGAAGTCATTGCTTGGCATATTCACTAGGATTGGCTTCCCTAAATATGTTGTGTCTGACAGAGGCAACAACATCATGTCCAAGTACATGCAAACCATGTGGATGGATTGTGGGGTATCCTGTACATTTTCATCAGCTTATCATCCACAAACAAATGGCTTAGTTGGGAGATTTAATAGCACTCTCAAAAGCATGATTGGAGCTCTTGAGAAGCCCAAGAAGAGAAAGTGGGGTCTCTTTCTACCATGCTTACTCTTTGCCTATAGTGAGGTCCCTCAACAAGGCGTTGGTTATTGTCCGTTTGAACTTCTCTTTGGTTGCCCTGTCAGGGGCCCCCTTGCCATAGTTAAGGAAGGATGGGAGATCCCCACTCCTCCTGTAGTGGACTATGTGCTGGGATTGAGAAAGAGGATGGCCTTACTGATGGCTCAGGCCAGTGACAAGTTGAAGGCTGATCAGGCATTGGTCAAACATTGGTATGACCAGAAAACTTCACATGTACACTTTCCCCCTGGTCAAGAAGTCCTGATCATGAATCCCATAAAGCCTAGGGTCATACAGGATAAATGGTCAGGCAATTACAGAGTTGTGGGGCAAGGTGAGGTGAACTATTTAGTGGATCTTAGAAGGCCCGAGCAAGCCCCAAAAGTGTTCCATATAAATAGACAAAAGGCATTCATCCCTAGTGTGGAAATAGCTGCTCTTTTCTTGTCATCAGACAGAGGAAGAGGAATCTGAACCCCTCCCTGACCTGTTCCAAGGCGGTCCCTCAGATGACTCCATTCAGGGTGTCAATTTGGCCCCTCAGATGTCTCCTAAGTAGTAAGGTGAGAACTTTGCAGAAGCAGTTCTCCCCCTTGTTCTCACTCACTCCAGGTTTCATACCTTGGTGAAAACATGACATTAAAACTGGAGATGGTGTGCCTACCAAAAGAAGGAGCTATAGGATTTCAGACAAAGTTAGGTTCCACATCAAGTCTGAGGTCAACAAGATGATGGATCTTGGAGTGATTGAACATTCCAGTAGTCCATGGTCCAGTCCTCTGGTTCTGGTGAAAAAAAACAGGTACCTATGAATTGAGGTTCTGTGTGGATTAAAAAGCTCTGAGTACTTTCACCAAGACAGATGCTGACCCCCTACCAAGAACAGACAAATTGGTAGACAAGCTAGGTGCTGCAAAGTACCTTAGCACCTTTGATCTCATTTCTGGGTATTGGCAAATAGCCCTGACAGAAAGTGCCAAGGAGAAGACAGCATTTTCAACTCCAGAAGGGCTTTACCAGTTCACGGTAATGCCCTTTGGATTGAAGAATGCATTTGCCCCATTCCAGAGGTTGGTTAACCATGTTCTGAAGGGGTTGGATGAATTCTGCATTGCATATATGGATGATATGGCAGTCTTCCGCCCCACTTGGGAGGAACATGTAAAACACCTTGGGATTGTGTTGCAGGCTCTTCAGAAGGCTCACCTGACCGTACAGGCCAGCAAGTGTCAAATTGATCAGAGTTCAGTGGTCTACCTTGGCCATGCGATTGGCAGAGGTAGAATTCAGCCTCTCCCCTGTAAAGTACAAGCAGTACAAGACTGGTCTACCCCCACAACCCAAACCCAAGTGAGATCTTTCTTGGGCCTCACTGGGTACTGCAGGAATGTCATGGTAGATTATGGTACCATAGCTGCCCTGTGGCTGCCATCACTACTCCAAAGAAACCCACAAATATTTCTTGGTCTGAAGAGTGTGAGAAGGCTTTTCAAGTCTTAAAGGACTCCTTGTGATGGGCCCCTGTTCTCAGGGCTCCTGACTATTTGTGCAGACAGATTCCTCAGACACTGGTTTAGGTCCAGTTCTAACACAGCTAGATGAGAAAGGCAGGGAACATCCTATTGGATTCATCAGTCACCAGTTTAAGGACAGAGAGCGCAGGTGGTCTACTGAAGAGAAATAATATTTTCTATTGTGTGGGCCCTAAGGCAGCTGTGGCCCTACATCTATGGGACCCACTTCACTGTGCAGACTGACCATCAGCCCTTAAAGTGGCTGATGAACAATACAGCTGAAGCTGCGTTTCCTATAGTTCCAAACCCTACAACAATATTGTCCAACATCATATCTAAGGCCATAGATATAAAGAATAGATTTGACTTCCTTTTCGTATAGAAACATTTGCCTGAAACATACTTGTTTGCCCTAGGAGTACTGTGAGCCCCCTTCAATCTTTAAAAGATTCATATGGACCTAGGAAATGTACAGCTCAAAAGTACAATAAACCAATACGTGGATGACATTTTGGTGTTTAGTGAGTCAGAAGAAAGATGCAGAGAAGATTCAGTTAAGCTTATGACTACACTCTCAGAGAAAAGGTATACCGTGGAAAGAGAAGCTACAATATTGTCAGTAAGAGGCCATGCATATAGGACAGTTGATTTCTCACAATGGGAGGAAAGTGACACCAGAGCGAGCAGAAGAGATCATAAAGACCTCAGAACCTAAAACAGTGAGGGAAATGTAACAATTTTAGTTCTATGTACCTATTGTAGGGCCTCCGTTTTTCGATTACAGTACATGTATTAAACAACTTTTAAAAGGGCTTAAAGAAGCACAATTGGGCAAGAGCAAAACAATATGGACAGATGAAATGACTGAAGGATTTGAAGAATTAAAAAAGGCGATCAGTACAGCACCTGTGTTGGGATTCCAGATTATCATGAAGAATTCTGCTTATTTTCTCATTCAAATGAAGAAGTCATGACAGCAATCCTTATACAGAAAATGACATTAGGACATGGACAAAAACCATTGGCCTTTTATAGTGGGATTTTAGATCCAATAATGAAAGGGTATTATCTTTGTGAGCGTCTTTAGCTGCTGCAGCATTCGTGATTGAAAAAGCTTCAAGTATAACATTATGGGGTGTTCAGTAACACTAATTGTAGAGCCTGCATTATTTGTGAATTTAGAAAAACCTAAAAGTACATTGACCACACAAAGAGCATCAGGGTACGGGGTAATAATATTGAATCCTGCCATTAAAATGATCAGATCTAAGACAGTGAACCAAGCAATGTTCTTATCAGCATGATTATGTACATGATATAATTATGTATTGGGGAGGAAGGATAGCTCAGGGGCATTGTGCTTGTCTTGGAAGCAAGAAAACACAGTGCAATCATGTTGAAATCCTGATCCCACGCTTAGAAACTACGGGTTGGTATTAAACATGCCCTAAATTAACAATAAATAAAATAAATAAGTAGATGATTTTACAATGTATGCTGAACACTATGATGCTATTCCCCAAGCTAGAGAGAATGCTCTTGGGAGGGCGGAGTTCATTTTACTGACAGTTCATTAAAAATTGACCAAACCACTGGTGAAAGGCATACTGGATCTGCGGTAGTGAAGCTGAACCGAGAGGGTGATTTTGAGGGGGTGACAAGCGTGAGATTGCTTTGCATTGTTCAGCACAGGCTGCAGAATTAGTGGTGCTTATCAATGCTCTTCAGAGATTCAAAGATGAGGAAGTGACGGTGTACTCTGACTCCGCCTATGTGACATTAATCGTACATGCAGGTTTGTCAAGCTGGAAAAGGAGGGACTTCCTCCGTGCAGACGACTCTTCAGTGCAACATGCAGAGCTATTGGATAAACCTATTGATGCACTAGCACTCCTGTTGACTCTAGCAGTCGCATAATATGCAGACATACTGAAATTGAAGATGTAATTTACTGCGAAAATTAAGCTGTGGACCTAGAAGCCAAAAAGGCAGCTTTTTTCCCAACCATTTCTAATTTTGAAATAGAAAGTGTTAAACAGATGACCGGACAATGCATGTTGGTAAAAGAGGGCTTTAACATGCTGTCTATTGTCCAGTGAATTGAGATACAACGTTGAGCCCCAAAAGAAGAAAAGGAATTATGGAAAAAGCAGGGAAGTCTTTTATCCCCCACAAGCAATTTGGAGACACAGTGCATGGGAAAGCAAGTTATAAATCTAGCATTATTGAGGGTAGTGCTGGAGCAACTTCACTATCCCGCAAATGTGACTCGAGAGAGAGTCAAGCTGCTACAATTGCAGAAGAGTGGTTCTCGCCAAATCCGTTAGAGCATGTGGAAAAGTTTATTGTAAATTGCATCGTGTGTCAGAAAATTACTGCAGGGCACACTTTGCGAACAGTGAGATGGGCAATTCCTAGACCCAATGGCCTATTTCAGCACGTACATATCGATTATGTGAATATGCTGCAGACATGAAACGGCTACAGATATATTCTGGTCGCAGTATGTTGTTTTTCTAAATGGATTGAGGCAGGCCCATGCACATGCCCAGATGCCACGTGTGCTTCCAAGTTCCTTGTGCATGAGGAGTTTCCAAGATGGAGTGTGTGAGAGGTTTTGCGGTCTGACAATGGACCATATTTTTTGAATGAACTGTTCAAACAAATAGTTCTTCTATTAGGCATTAAGCATAGTTTTCCTCTGCGTATCACCCACAGGTGAATGGCATCTGTGAAAGATTAAATGATTATTGAAGGAAAGGATTGTAAAAATATAGATGACTTTAAAGAAGGTATCATTACATTGCCTACCCCTTGCTTTATATGCCCTAAGAAACCAGCCTGGCTCAGATCACCATATAAATCCTCATGAGTTGGGGAATGTACACCAAGTGAGAACCCCCTTGCTCCTCCAATTAGGTTAACAACTGATGCCCAGAGTGCAGAAAAGACAGTAGGTGATGGGATGCATGATTACCTAACAGCAATGACTGACAGTGTTTTTTTTCATGTCTCAACAGGTCAAAAACCAAAGGGAAGGGGTGAAAGAGAAGTGACAAAGATGATCAATCCATTAAAGCATATGATTTGGTAAAAAACCCAGCCTATACCCAGGGGACCAGGTGCTTGTTCAAACGTTTGCACGCACTTGGAGTATGCCCTGCTTTGAAGGACCATATGAGGTGGAAGAAATTACCCCTACAGCTGCTAAGTTAAAATGAAGAAGAGCCTGGTTGCATTTGCACAACATCAAACCATATGAAGGAGAAACTCTGACCCCTCCTGTAGCTACCGATGGTGAAGCAAGAGAAGAAGTTCCGTGCATGCAAACTCATTCAATGGACAAGAATAAACACAAAAAAAAGAAAGAGCACAGCAGCACTTTAAATTATGCACCAATATCTTTTAACATTGTATAAGGAATAAATAGATTTGCAGTTACCTTAGAACTTTTTTGATAGGCCCAAGGAACAATGTTTTGATGTATCAGAGCTCACAAAAGAAAAGCACATTTCATCTTAATGTTACCCATTATAATAACAATACACACATTTGTGTATGCTGTATTAACACACATAGTACTGTTTTATCCCGCTTTAGTAAGAAGACACGTGAATATAGTGTTATTTTTTGGAAATCAAATGAATAATGATATTATTTTCAGAATAATTATAGCAATCATCTTGCAGTTCTTGATCTAAATGTGTGACCCATAAAGAATTACATATATATATATGTGATGGACCCTGTGCAAAAGCGCAGGGAAGGTGGAAGGCACTCCAGGAAGCAGTTTTGCATTCTAAAATCTTGTCAAAACACTGAGGCAGGAAACCATAAATTGTCAACCAAAAAAATATACTTTAATGAATCAAATGTCCAGGACAGAAAAAACAGCACGAAAATCGACGCGTTTCGCGGTAACAAACCGCTTGTTCACGTTAAGGGTGAAGAACACAAAGGAAGGACTATTTATACTAGCATAGTCTCTATGGTTATAATGTAGAGAGTCAAGCACACTTCCTCTTGGTCTCATGCTCGGGTCTGCCATCTTAGATTGGGTTCAACAGTTAAGCTCATCACAATGCCAAAATGAAGCATACTTGTAAATCTGGCATGAAAATCTGGTAAATCTGGCATGAAAATAAAATAACAAGATAACCTGAAGTGTGTTCGCCATGTTTGAAACGTATGTGTTAAATCACTTTAAAACATATTAGTTTTAATCAACTAAGTCATTAACACAGCGCTGATCAGTAAATAATAGGCAAAATATATTACAGAATACATGTTAGGTATCTGTTAATATAAACAAACCTATGCAGTGTTTAAAATCCAGTGCGTAGTGCACATAATCTTTGTGTTCTAGGATTTATGTGTATTGGGGTTACCTATTCAAGTACAAATATTTATCTGGACTGACCGTGCAAATATGCAATATACAACAAAATGTTGTTAAAGTGCTATGTGCAATTAGCAACCACAAAATACAGCTCACAGTTAATAAAGTGCAACTTGCAATTAGCAGCCTCACAATATAATTCTCTATATTGGAAAAAGATAAAGTGCTTAGTGCATAAAAAATCTGTACTTTGAAGATACACACAAATCATTAGTTACTGCATGAGTTATAAATACTGAACAACCATAACATCAATTGCCTATACGTAATAAAGCCTAAATTGCAAAACAGACCACAAATAATATTACCGACCAGGAAATTGTTTCAACCAAAGATTGAGAAGGACCACTAGGAGAAGTGTGCTAGCAACTGCTTGTTTCCCTGTGTTCATTAATATTTCAACAAAAAATACGTTTCTCACCCTGATAAGAGAAAGAAGTGAAAAAGTAATAAAAAAGAAGAAAAAAGGAAAGAAGGAAAAAAAGAGAAAAGTGTGAAGTGCATTCAATTCACTGTAGAGAGATAAAGTGTACATTTAATAGACCTTCTAACCTTCATACTTGTGAAAAACATATTTACTGAGAGTGCTGCAAGCAAACTACCAATTGCAACAGAAAGCATTTGCATTTACATTGACACAAGGCTAGTAATTCAATTTGTAACAGTAAAAAGTCTAAAAGCACACATTATTGAAAGAGCAGGAACTTAAAAGGTCACCTTGGAAACTGGGATCTTCTTAAAAAGTCCATGCATAAAATTGCTTAAGGTGGAAAAATTAGGTACCTAGGAAAGTGTATAATTCTTCATCTAGGTTATGGCCCGGTGGTTTTCTTGGTCTCATAGTCTAAGATGTATCTAGTTTCCGTTTGTCTCAAAAGGAGCTCCCGGTTGCCACCCCTTGCTGTTTTTTGAATGGTGTGTATTCCGAAGTAATCAAAGCCTTCAAGTTTCCCTCCGTGCATCTCTTGGAAATGTAGGGCCATGGGGTATGTTGTATCGACATTTTTGATTGCTCTTATATGTTGTAAAATCCTGAGTTTCAACTTGCCGATCGTACTCCTGACATACCACTTGTTGCACGGGCAAGTAAGGACATACACAACCTACTCTGTTTCACATGTAATCTTAGATTTTATGATCACATTGTTTTTTAATACAGGATGTTGGTAGTTTTTGATGTTTTTTGCAAACTTACACGCCTTGCACTTTGTGCATTTATGAAAGCCTTCTGCATTAACACTTAGCCAGCTTGGGACTGCTGATGTGGTTCTCATGTAGCTTGATACTAGGCTATCTTTCAAAGAGGTGGAGCGTCTATAGGTAATATTAATGTTTGCCCCCAAGGTCCACCCCAGATGCTCATCTTGCTTAAGTACATGCCAATGTTTGTGTATTATGTGGCAAATGTGCTTTGAGGCTTTACTGAATATCAAGATGAGTCGTGTATCTATTTCTTCCATTTCCGTTTCAATTGGAACCTTGGGCATCAGCAAAATAGAATGGTCCTTTTGTCGTGCTTTGAGATAAGTTCTCTCCAACACTTTTTTTGGGTAACCTCTTTGTTGAAACCTCAGGGCCATAGATCTACATTCCTTGTCATAGGTTTCCAGTTGGGAACAATTCCGTCTAATGCGGATAAATTCACCCTAGGGGATGCTCCACTTTAGTGCTGTGGGGTGGTTACTTTTGGCATGCAGTGGTGTGTTGGAGCTTGTGTGTTTTAGGTACAGTTCAGTCACTAGACTATCCTGCGTCGCTGTTACAAGTATGTTTAAATAGACAATGGTGGTCTTACTGTGGCACTCGGTAAATTGAAGATTATATTCATTTATATTTAGTGACTTGACAAACTCCAACCATTCATCTGTGGGTCCATCCCAAATTACAAATAAATCATCAATGTAATGCAGCCACAGAACCACTTTGTCGGTTAGGTGACTGTTTGAGGGGACCCACACTGCAAACTTCTCCCACCATCCCATCATTAAATTTGTGTACAAGGGAACAAACATTGTACCCATGGCTGTTCCTTGCAACTGGGTATAGAAGTTGTTATCAAATACAACACTATTATTTGTTAAGCAGAGGTTGATCATCTCTAAAATCATCTTTCCATGCTCCAGGTAATTCAACAATGTGGTTTTCAAGAAGTACTCACAGTCCATCTGTATGTCTGATCGAAGTGTATAGAGAGACCACATCTAATGTGGCTAGTAGGTATATATTTTCCTAGGGTATGCCGTCTATTTTATTCAGGAAATCCTTTGTATCTTGTAGATATGACGGCAGGCTGGTGACAAATTTTATCAATGTTTCATCTACTAGTTTTGACACATTTTCAAGCAGTGCCCCACATAAAGTCACTATGGGTCTCCCTGGTGGTCTTGTTTTATTTTTGTGGACTTTTGGCAAGAAGTAAATTGTGGGCATCATTGGACACTTGGGATGCAGGTATTTGCACACATCTTCTTCCAATAGGCCTTTCTCCTTCCATTTCATCAATAACTCAAAAAGTTTGTCGTTCATTTCTACTGTTGGGTCCATGTCCAGCAGCTTATTGTATTTGTGATCCTTTAATTGTCTGTTGGCTTCAGTGATGTAGTCAGACCTATTCATTATGACGATGTTGGTACCTTTGTCAGAAGGTTTGATGATGTAATCTTCTAAAGTTCTCATGCTGGATAGAATCTCCTGCTCTCGTTGAGTTAAATTATTAGAAACGTCGATTTTAGTTTTCCTAAACATTTTGAGATCATTTATAACCAGATCTTGAAAGGCCTCTATATTACCGCCAGGGTTGAACATGGGGTTAAAGCGTGATTTAAGTTTGAGATTACTCTTACAAGGCCAGTCGGTGCAAATGTTCATAAGTTCCCATTGGGGGTCACTTATGTCTTCATTTAATTGCCATTCGGTTTCTAGATGTATGAGATCTCGTAATGCATGTATATCTTCTATGACCAAAGGAGTGTATCCCAATCGTGGTTCATCATCTTTGGTCTTGGGAGGATTAACTGCAAAGAATTTTTTCAGGCGGATCTTATGCATATATCTATCGAAGTCTATTCTTGTTTCTGCATAGTTGTACGAGGCAGAGGGGCAAAAGTTTAGGCCACGTTTAAGCACCTCTTATTCTTACATCGCAAGTCCATGCACCTCAAACACTGAGTTTTTTTACACATAATAAGAAATACAGCATATTTTCCAATCCAGAACCACACATTGTGCACAGTTCTGATTGGGACCCCTGCCAGCTCTTAGTTAGGCAGGCTACTGGTAGAGATCCAAGCCTAAAGCGGATATAAAGAGATTTCTCACAAGGCACAACAGTGGAGTCAAGGTAAACCTTGAATCCCAGTTCTACTGTAGTATCAAGGTATTCCTCACCAAACGTGAGTTTTATGGCCTCTACTCTAAGTTTTTCATACATGTGTTTTATAACTTTGTTTCTTAAATCAGTCAAATTCCATACCAATGGTACCTGGTGTTTAATCCATAGCTCAGGCATGCCTAATTATAAAAGACAGCCCTTCACATGTGCTAACCATTTTAGACTTTTCCCCCCTTCATGGCTCATTATATGTGACAACGCCTTCCTATGTGCTTCCAACCCTTCCCCATTCCAAATCCTGGCCCAGAACATAACAGGTCTATACAAAATCTGATCTGCTACCGTGTTGTTGTATAGTTCAAGATGGACCAGTGCTGATGGTGCCAACAGTGATAGGAGTAGTAATTTCTTTAGAAATGTATTTTCACATACCCATAGATTACGGGTGTTTGTATGCCCCATACTTCCGAGACATACATGGCTGCTGGGACTGCTTGTTTGTTATAGAGTTACAGGGCCAGGAAAATTGCCCCTGCCATGTTTCATAAAGAAAGATGAAATTCTACCACAGTATCTGTTGAGAGATAATAATGATTTTTTAGCCGGTGTGCCCAGCTACCAGATTCCTCAAACCGCACTCCAAGGTAGTCATAGGGCCTCATTCCGAATAGGGCGCAAAGGGATACCGGGCACCGTTAAGGACATTGGTGCCGGTAATCCCTTTGCGCCCTACTACGAGGTCCCTTAGCGGGAGGTGCAAAGGGACCAGGGAGCAAATAACAGTACCGCGAATTGCGGTACCGTTATTTGCTCCCTCCCCATTCCCATTGAGCCCTATGGGGGTTCAAATGGGAATGGGGATTGCCTTTTTCAATGGGGATTTACCGGTCCCGCAAAGGTCGGACTACACAGGTAAGTTCCCATTGAACCAGGTCGGAGTCGGTACCGGTACTGGAGGCAGCCATGGTGCTAATAGCACCATGGCTACCTCCAATCTCGGAATGAGGCCCATAGTGTGTAACGTGTCCAATACTGTCACCACAAGCACGCAATCTTAATATTCATCTGTTTAGCATGCTACATTCTGAAAACCATCACTTTGAAAGGTGTAATTCAGAGCATTTGTTTTCAAAAATGGTCAAAGTACATTTCAGGCCCTGGGGTGTTGTGGCCAGGAGGACCGCATCATCCGCGTAGAGGAGAGCAGGATATTTGTCTGTGTCCATCCTAGGGCTGTCCTGATATGATATGATATATTTTATTTGTATCGCGCTTGTACACAAGTGTTTCAGAGCGCAACAAGGCAAGGGAGGGGAACCGGGGAGAACAAAACAACAATCTTACTAGGCCCAGTGACATTGAGATTGTGCAAGTGCATGCGAAAGGGGAAAAGTGCATGAAAGGGGGAGAGTGGAAAGTGCAGAGCAGATGATAAACAGATAAATAATAAGAAATACAAATAAAATATATAATGGAGCAATAAACTGGGGCAGTGCAGCCAGCAAGTGGCAAGTGCTGTGTTTACGGCAGCAGAACTGGGTAAGTCTGATGGGTAAGTCTGATAAGTGCATGAAAAGAAGAAAATGGCGGGATGGGGGACTGTATGGGTACACATACAGTCCCCAGTGCAAGGGGTGGCCGGGAGGCAGTGCAGAGGGTGGCAGGGTTAGCAGGCAACTGGGCCAAGGGGACAGAGGGTGGCCAGATACACCCACTCATCAATTCATTGAAAATTTCTTGGATATAACTGATGAATAGTAATGGGGCCAGGAAACAGCCTTGCCTTACTCCAATATTGACCCCAAACTCCTGTGTCTGTTCACCTCGTGCCCCATATCTTACAGTAGCAGTATTGGCAGAGTAGAGTGAACGTATAATAGCAATCAGATCAGACAGGACTTTCCGCCTCAGCAGGATATTCCACAGTTGCTCTCTAGAAACAGTATCGAAGGTCGTTTTCAGATCTAGAAAGACGGTATTAAGATACATTTTCTTCAGTGAGATGTATTGAGATAAAACAGTGGTCTATTGTACATCTATTTGACCTAAACCCCCCTGAAGACAAATGATTACATTTCAAGGTCCACCCATTCCTGAAATGGGTTAAGTAATAATTTACCAAAAAGCTTACTGACTCCATCCAAAAACAAGGTGGGTCGATAATTACCTGGGGAATCTCTACCCCCTGTCTTATAAATGGGTACTACTGTTGCCCTATGCCAAGAGGCTGGAATCTCACCAATGCTCAGAATGGCATTAAACAATTTACAGAAAACTGGGGCCCATATTCCAACCTCATCCTTAAAAAGGTCTACTTGAATCCAATCGGGGCTGGTTGCTTTATGATTTTTCAGATTGTTAAGGGCAACCTCCACATCCCCAGTAGTAAAGGTAAAGGAAGCTAGGATGAGTGGTTTATATATCGAGCTAGGGGCCGGTTGAATTTAGTTATGATGGAGGTTAGAGAAATTGTGTACGCCATTCACTCTCACCGATGTTACATGGCAGCTCTCTGTCCCCAATGAAGTTCTTCTTACCAACCAATTTCCAAAAAGAGCATGCATCCCTGGATTGCAGGATGCCATGTAACTTGTCCCATTTCTCACGTGCAAATTCTCTTTTTTTCCACCCAATTAACTCTTTGTATGTTGTCCTTAATGCTCGTAGAAGCACTCTGTCACACCCCTGTGGGTTGTTACAACAAACCAATATCTCTTTTTTGCACTGTGAAAGGCATCATCATACCAACCCATTTTCAACCGAGAATATTCCTTTGCATCATAAATTGGCTGGGATGCCACGGGAGCTAAATTCCTTATAAGATGTTCAAATGTATACATTATCGAGATGTCACTGGTATTTTCCCAGCAGATTACAATAATGTTATCCTGGATGGAGGCATACATGGATGGTTTCTGGCACCTTTCCATCAAATTGCTCCATCTGGCCCTTTTTCGTACTTGACTGGCTGAAACCGACAACTGGTCAACTAAATATGCTTTAGTCCCATCATCCCCCCATGGTATCCCATTATTTTTATCACTAAGGCACTATGGTCACTCTCTGGTTATTTGCAGATTCTGAAATCTGTGAGCCTTTTCCAATCCTTCACTGCTATTAATATATAGTCGATCAGGGAGCTATCATTTGCCCAATTAAATGTTTTCTCCGCAGGCTGGTCCTTCAAGAAACATCTGTTACAGGCCCTCAAATTCAGTCTGTACAGTGCGCATGCTGATTCCAGAGACAGACGGTACACCCCATGGGGTACATTCGCGATCAGCGGTGGGATATCCCAGGCCTCGACGTGGTCTTCCCACAGGACTATAAGGTCATTGTGTGGTTCCAGCTTTAGATTGAAATCACCTGCCACAATAGTGCAATGGTGGAGTTGTGAAGGCAGACTCAACCCTTCAAAAGAGGTCTGGAGTTGGATCAATGTCTTCAGTCCCTGTGAAGGTCTATTATATAGGTTGCATATGCAAATCACATTGTCCTTGCTCATCCATAATGTCAGTATTTGGAGATCCTGTAAACCAGAATCCACAACCTCCACCTTCCAGCTCAAAGCCATGTCCACCCAGACTAGAAGCCCACTGCTAGGTCTACCTCAGAGCCCCTTAGAGCTGCCACACAAAATGACTGATATCCTTGACTACTAACAGGATCAGAGGCCCAGGTTTCCTGTAGAGCCACAATCTGGTGCTCTCTAACAAAAGCACACCAGTCGGGATCAGCCAGCAATCGATTCACCCCAGCCACGTTCCACGATAGAAATGTACATCCCCTGATCAGAACTCTGGGGTTTACACACTCACTCTCCAGTCAGTCCTGTTCATCGAGGGCTGTTCTCGGGAACCCATTTCTGATGTTCATACTACTGTGGGTGGCTGAGGATCTTACAGGATTAATAGTTCTCCCACTTCTTCTTACAGATGGCTGTTATGGGGTGTTTAACAGAATATTCAAAAATTCACCAGATCTTGATCCAATTTGAGGGCATTCAGGAGGGTACGTTCTAAGATCAATTGACAAAAGACTGTCTAGCAATTCTTGGGATACCAGATACCCTTTGATCAAATCGCAGCCCGGATTTGGAATTGCTCCCCTAGTGTATTGCACAATGTCACTACTTATAATTGAAAGGCAACCCTTTATTCTTTAATGACTCATGGCTCTCAAATATATTTGTGGCAAGTTTGGGAACATGGACCATCACAAAATAAGAATCTCTTATGCCTCCTCCTCTCCTATTTGGTTCATCATGATTCAAAATCCTTGGCGGTTCTTTTCCAATATCCAGTATCAGAGCTCATAAGAGTGTTCAAAGATATGCATTTGAGGTGCAAAAGGAGCAGAAAGGTACACAGCGGTACATAGAGTTGGTTCCCAAAAGTCAAAGGTTCCAGTTTCAAATATGGGAGAGGCACTCCCGAAACCTCAAGGGGCTTCCATAGTCTGACTCCTCCCCTCCCCCTCAACACAATGTGAAGATAGGACTGATAAGGCTCAGCCGTGCTTTTCAGTGGGAAATAATCCACTCCCCATGGAGCTAGCAGCAACAATCGCAGTATTCATGACGTCCCATGAGGCATCTACTTTAAGCATCCACTTTAATCAATCAAAAACAGAGTCAAATTCTCTGCTCTCCCATAGATTATGGATTATGGGGTCTATGAGAGTCAAAATCAATCAAGAATCTTCACATGTTAATTTGACAGGCCACAGTGCAAAGGTTCCTTAAAGTAGCAGGTAACAGGTAACATATAACAGCAAGGCACAGGAACAGCAACTAAACCGCAAAGGTAGCAAAAGTAGCAATGAAAGGGCACAGGCTCCCACCCCTGTATCCCCCATGTTAGACACAGGTTAAACACACTTGAGCGGAAGTATAGGCCATGGTCCCACCCCCTTCTGCCAACTGCCTTCATGCAAACTGCCGACAACCTCCAACCTCCAACAGCCAACGGTTAGCTACAGAGTGCGGAATACGCTCACTGTTCACCGCGGGTTGTACATCGAGTATGAGCGAGTATGAGCAGATGTAAGAAGTGGGAAAGTCATTTTAAATTGCAGACACATGTAAAGTAGACATGGGGGGAGTAACTGACCTAGGTGACTGGGAGCCTTTCTGGATGAGTCTGTTAGCAGGACAGAACTCCTCCGCTTGTTCTCCAAATGCTCCAACACCCGTTCCGACACTCAATCCGTCACCGTCCCGCCTGACCACAGAGGTGGGTGGCAAGCAACCCCACAGCCACGACCCCCAGGGAGTGGGACGGTCTCACCTACCGATTTCCGAGTGGACAGGGGGAAGTGCTAGAGGAAAGGACCTAGCTATGTATGGCACTCCGTGTCAAGCCGCACCTCCAGCTATCCTCAGGCCACTTCCAACACTAACATCACATTACAAGAATGAGTACAGACATGGTGGGGAACAATGAAACAGTTACTATTGTCCCTGATGAAAGCACAAACAGTATTCTTTATAGTCTCAGTAGGCACCTATTTCGATTTAAAAGGTATGTTGGAGAAGACCATGAAGATACAAATACATATCTTGATAATTCGGCTAATTTAAAAATAAAATAACCTATGGTATCAGCCTATGAAGGAGGTGGGAGAGAGAATGCCAGATGAAAGCTTCCTTGTCTGTTCCTTAATACTGTATGCCATGAACACAGCAAGGACATGTGTTGCGAAAAAGATGCCTGCATATGATGCAATATGTCTTAGTCATCTAGCATTGTGCACCAATTCAATGGAAAATGGAAAACTTTAGGATGGCCCTCAAAAGGAACATTTCTATATGAAGATACTTATTCGAAGACAAAAAAGATAGAAAGTGGGATGGGGTGGATAAAGAAAAAACATATGTATCCATCCCAAGCTGGAGAACAAATACACATTTTCGGAATGAATAGGATGGACTGCTCAAATATGTCTGAGAGAGCAGGAGAACCAGGAAGCTGAAAGAGACCTCATCTATTGGTATATGGATGTTTTGCCACCAGTACCAGATGGGAAGACGATTATTATCTTGCCCTGCACACTTATTGAAGAAAGGACCAGTAACCATAGTGCAAATAGCGAATGAAAGATGCCTAGACTAATGGGCCAAGTATTCTAAGTAACTAACATGGGTTGACAACAAAGCAGGGCCAGTATCTAAAATAAAATTAGAGAATGCAACAACATGCTTCAAGAATGGAGGCTCAGTTCTGGATGGAGAGAACAAAGGATGCAGATAGACAATCGAGGTCCCAGGAATGAATTGATGAACTGCCGTGCGGATGGACCAATATTAGGGAGGAGTATGTTACATTGTATTAAATACATGCTCCAGCATTAGTGATTCCTCAAAGTGATCTCAATATCGACGAATTTCCAAAAATGAATGAACACCAGAGAAGGAAGAGGCTGCTAATCCTTCACTGGCTGAAGAGGGAGAACTATTTCTCCTCAAAATCAATAAAGGCCTATGAACACCTTCCAGATGAACATAAACTGTTCAGGAATACCGCAATGATAATGACATCTATATTCATGCTAGGATTGCATTGAATGCCAATTGGCTGCGGATTACCAGATGGGAGCTGTTACAGACCATTAATGCACCAACACAATGATTCAATGCAATCAGAGACAAATTGAGAGCCATCAGGCTGATGACTCTCCAGGACAGGTATGTCCAGGACTACATTACAGCGATGGAAGGAGGCGTGTGCGCCAATGTCAGGCCCTCTTGTTGTACATCTATACCATCTCCTGATGGAGAAAATAGAAGCCTGAAAGAAGCAATAACTATACTGATGACTCTGCATACAAAGATGGAAGATGAAGCTGATGAGATAGCAGGAGATGACTGGTTCTCATTTTGATTGTCATGGATTCCAACCTGGCTGGACAATCCTTTCAAAATACTCAGAACAATAATCATGTTGGTATTGCTGGGATTCTGTCTTATAAGGATCATCTTTGGACAGTGCCAGAAGACAGTCAAGAAAGTTATTGGCGTGAAGATAATGATTGACATAGACGATGGAACTGGTAAACAGATGCAAAATGAAGAAAGTACCCAAGAGAATATAAAGAAAAGCAAATGTGCACCTCCAGAAACAAAGTTTGACTATCCCAAGGTTCATAACACATATGTAAGAAATTGGATATTCGGTCCACCATCCAGAGAATGCTGCCACATGACCTGGAGTATGGATTAACTTATAATGAATGCAGATCACTTGAGGGGGTGACAAAATATATGGATCTCAAAGAAACAACAGTATGATGAGAAGATAAAGGAGATTGATGAGTAGAATGTGGTCGAAGACTCGACAGAAAGGGGGAATGTAGAGGAGCAGGTGGATGCACTTTCCCTAACTTCTGCCCCCTCACTGCTGTCATACTGGAACAGTAGGAGATCAGACCTATATGGGACTCCATGTGTTATTTCTGTACCCCATTGTTTGTATGAAAGACGATATGCACTCAGACAACCGTATGAAATGTATCCTCACACTGAGAGAGTGGAAGGATATTGTGTGGCAGTGTGCCAGCACGCACCATTGGACATCATGTAGTGCTGAGTGAAATCTGACAAGGGCAGAGTGATGTCATTGAGAAGATATACAAAGACATATTGAAATTATATGAACATACTTAAGAACGACAATGTAACTGAAGTGACAAGAGAAACATATGTAAAAGAAGATAAAGTAACTTCCATGCCAATAAGTGTAAATACGCAGCAACGCAAGATAGATGAAAAATAAAGAAGCTTGTTATAGAGGAAATTATAACGTAGTAAGGACGGCCATGATAGGATAATGGACATTGGCTTGTGTCAAGATTCAATCCAGATACCTCAGTAACAGACATGGGGTGCAGAGTCAGGGGACGTTGCAGAATTAGCTTTGTGTGCAAAACAAAGAGAAGTCTATGTTGGCCTGGGATCAAGAGTGCTGATTTTAAGGAATAATTGCAAAGGACAATGGGAGGCAGATGAACACAAAGGGAGGCAGATGGATAAACCATGGAAGTGAGACATATTGCTCTTAGATTAAAGAAGAAGAAAACATTTGCAAGAGCCAAGTATTGGACAATTACAATGGATAAGGCTCGTACAAGATGGAGTGAGCAAGTCTTTAGAGACCAAGAGGAGCAATGACACCTAGCATAATTGAATCAAATTGCAGTTAATAAGAGGTTGATATTGACAAATTCATGGTTTCCTAAAACATGATTCAGAAGTCGAAAACAAGGGCTTCTCATTAAGCTGTGGATGAAGATAGTGATATGCTTACACTCCCTTCAATGTCCCAGAACAGATAGCGAGCTGCAAGGTCAATGGCAGATGGGAAACTTTGGCTCATGGTCATACGGATGAGAGATGAGGAACTAATTGAGAACGTGTGGAGTAATCTGATGTGATTCAAGCACCTGGGTTTCATGTTTCTTATGTGCTGCTAGCTGAGCTGAAAGTCCAAGGTCGGGTGGGAATGTCAACCAGTCAGTGGGTCTACGAGGCAACCTGCTATGCAATGTTGCATAGACCAATCCGCTGCCATGCTGTCTGCTACAAACAGTATTATACATAGTTAGAGGTAGTTCAAGGCATGTCTTACAGAGACAACCAATGAAGGACTAGCCCATATGTATTTTATAATTAGATATGTTCCCCTATTAAGAGGGTTAAGTTCAAAACCCTCTGCATCGTCCACAAGGCCATCTGGGGCCTAGGGCCTCAATACCTTCAACTCTCTCTCCCTAAACACCTTCCCTCTTCAGCTGTTCGCTCATCTACCTCAAACCCCCTCAGTTTCAGTCGCTTCTCCAAGCAACGAGTTGGTGGTAGATCTCTTTCTTCAGCTGGTGCCTCCCTCTGGAACAGCCTCCCTGAAACTTGAGGAGAATCATTTTCGATTCCGGAAGCACCTCAAAACCTTTCTCTTTGCTTCTGCTTTTTCTCCTCCTCTCCCTTGCTGACTCCCTGGCTGACACTGAATTTGCACTGGTTACCTGGTCACCCTCTGATCTCGGCCCAGGTCCCTTCCCCTGCCAGTCGCACTCCTGCATTGCCTTCCCAGCTACCCCCGCACTTGGGGACTGGTTCTGTATCCCTACAGTCTCACCACCAGCACTTGACACCTGATGTCTGCACTTATCCTTGCAGTTGCCACCTGTCGGCCATACTTTTACTTACTATTTATCTTTTTATTTTTTTGTTGGTTCTTGTCCCATGTGCTGCACTGTCCTCTCCCCCTTCCCCTTCCCCTAGTAGGATCGTTATCTGTCCTCCCTTGTTCCCTCTCCCCTGCCTTGTCGCGCCTTGAAACACTTGTGTATAGGCGCGTTATAAATGCCATATCATATCATACCCAATCCCTCCCATTAATAGGTTTTACAGTTTTCCACGTAGGATGATGTCATAGATTACGCTTATTGGGGTATGAAACCTCTGTGTAATCAAGTTTGGGTGTGAGTGTGCAAGCATCAAGCCGATGTCTGCTAGTTCACCCTGCTTTATTAAATCGAGAATAATTTGCCAAATTCTTTGAGTCTGTCCAGTTATTTTGACTTAGATCTTTATTGGTAATTCCATTTAGCACAAGAGACGCTTCAAGGTGCTAGAGCACATTGGGCTAATAGGAGCCTGGCACAAAGGGGGTAATTACAAGTTAATTCTGGCAGGATCCCGGAAAACTGACCTACCATTTCTGCCGCCTTATAGCCCAGTATAACTGGGATATTACAGGTGGCAGAAAGGGTGGTAAATCCCCATTCCTTGCAGTCAGCACTGGTAATACCAGTGCTGGAAATAGCGGCGGCATTTTGCCAGTGGGGGGCTGATTTACCTCCAGCTTTTGGTGGAGGTATATCAGTGAACCACACTGGCATACCTGTAGTTTGTCAGTCTGGGAAAATTCCTGATCATAGAATTAACTGCAATTTTCCCAGCAATTTCCCCAGACCAGTAAACTTATAATGACCCTCAAAGTATTTTAGTTGACATGGTTTCCAGTTGGCAGGTAGTGTTGAGTGGCAAGTAGTGTTGAGTGTTAATGAGCTGGATGATGGGCTCTTTTTCTCTAGGCCAAAGGTGAGGGGGCTGTATGGCAGTACGACATGTTACATAGCAAACGCCAGGAATATGATAGACAGATGGGATTGTGGCAAATCATTTTCCAAATTATGATATACTTATTGGGACCCGTCTCATTCTGCCAAGACGCATTTTGCAATCACTCTATTTGTGTCCTAGAAATACGTGGCTACATAAAAAGAAAACTCAGCAGCTTGCTTGAAAAAAACACTTGTTACTGGCTTTTTGGATCAGGCACAGGATTGTGGCACTTTGTTGTCACCTTGATAAGTAGAAAAGCGGCTGGCGCTGGTCCACGAAGTCAATCATTGCTGTCTGGTGGCTTCCAAGATATTTCTATAGATCAGCAGGGATGTCATTTCACCAAGATGCCAAGAGTAGCGGAAGTGACATCACATGACCCTTGACCTCTGATGACAGGAAGTTATGTAATTTGACACCACTCTAAAGTGACATCAGAGGAAGCGATGGAACATGACCTTTCATTTCATCCCTTGGAAACACAGTAAGTGGCATCACATAGCATTGTTTATAAGTACACCACGAAAAATATGGTTACAATATCACTGTAAAGTGATAAAGATTTCATACAAGAATGGATCACCATATGTATCGTTAATATCAGTGCGTGTAGGCCCATATTACCAAATTACTGTGAATGCAAGCAGTGGGCCAAGGCTAAACGATAACAATACGTTATTATATAGCACTTACGCTTAAGCAATTCATATAGAACAAATATACATACAATATCACCCAACCTGTGTTGGTACTCAGTTATCAACCTCAGCAGGATGAACAGCTGAAATGACCTTGTAAGGATTCGAACCTCCAACCTGCAGATCACACACACTTTGCAGCAGTGAGCCCTCAACCCACTGCGCTATCTTACCGGGTATAGCTATCTGAAAACCAGCCACTCCAGAAACAAAAAGCAACATGCTGCTGGCCACAGCCCAGGATCCTCAATAAAAAATTAAAAACATTTTGAAAAAATATTTATTTAGGGGTAGCAAAGAAGACTACAGGTGTAGCAAGGGAGACCTCAAGGGTCACAGGTGCGACCCCTTGTAGCCCCTACATGACGTCTCGGTAGATCAGCTTAATTTAAAACTTTGTCTTGAAGTATTGCAACGCCAATTTCATTACCATGGTAACACTGCCATCCTTACCCTTGTACTGCCAAGACGATTTCTGCTGGAGGACACTGACTCACCAATGATTTTTAAAATATCACAATAGCATTTTCAATATTTAAATTAAGACGGAAAACAAATGGAAAAAAGCATTATTTTTGCAACAAGTGTCAAAAACCTTTCTTGCTGTCCATTTTATGAAATTAAGAGGCAGTCTCCCCTTTCAGAGCATCTCTTCATCTCTCCCCAATCGGTTTTTTATTTTACTTTGAAACACAAAACCTTTTTTATGACAAGAATATAAGAATTTGTCTAAAAATGTTTCTCCATGTTTCCTTAATTCAGCAAGCCACGCCTGATGTACACATTCCTTCCTGCTAGTAAGGAAACACACAGACTGCACTCATCCTGCAGCCACTTTTCATCCTCCAGGTGTGCTAATTCTGGTTTACTGCTAGTAAGGGGACAAACAGACTGCATGCATCCTGCAGCCACTCTGCATCATCCTGATATATCAATTATTTCCTACTAGGAAGGGAACACACAGATTGCGCTCATCCTGCGGTCACTCTGCTGCCTCTGATGTCAGCCGGCGTTCTACCGAACCCACGGGCTGCCTCCCCCAACCTGCTCAGCCATCTTCTGGTCATCCACCCATTCCCTTTT
This sequence comes from Ambystoma mexicanum, assembly GCF_040938575.1. Lineage (NCBI taxonomy): Eukaryota > Metazoa > Chordata > Amphibia > Caudata > Ambystomatidae > Ambystoma > Ambystoma mexicanum. The sequence continues at coordinate 962,432,757 of NC_090937.1, read as the reverse complement.
TTAAATTAGTGTTTTTTAATTAATCCCACCCCCCCTCTCGAACTGCATTTACCGGATTGATGCAGCAGCTCTGCCCGTCACCGCAGCAGCAGCTTCAATGCATCTCGTTTTTCAGGGCACAATGGTAATGGAAGAGAGACTCCACACGGAGCCCCGCATTCTACAACCATGGTGGCCATCTTGGCAAAGTATTTTCATTCATTGAACAGCACACGTGAGGCATCCCATTCAATTAATGAAAATACTTTTATCACCCTAGGTTATTGCTTTGGTAACCTGGGGCTAATGGCATTAGTAGACCGTTCCACGGGCTACACCGGGGGGTGGGAGGGTAACGGCCTGGCAGCCTGAGTTAACCGTCCGAGCGAACTAACGCCACAGTATAAGTATTCTGTCCTAACATTGCAATGTTTCTTCTTTGTCTTTCCTGATTTTAAAGAAGAGAACATTCTACCCTAATAGGCTAATAGGGTGGGATGTCTAATAGCTTTTTAGACCCACAGTGAGGCCCATAGAAGTGTTATGGTCCCTCAAACATTTAAAGGTTCTTGATGCACTCAGGCCTTCAACTCATTTTTGCAGGCCAATAATGCTTGGTATGGCCTTGCTGAAGATCTATAAAAGTATATTAAAAATGTTAAACTTCCTCAAAGACCGTGAAAAATGTGAAAGAAGGTGAAGGGCCAGAGTAGGACTTAGAAATGCAGCAGGGAATGGAATTATTAGAGATCTCTTTGAGTAATTATTGTTCAAGAGAGGCATAGGCCCTTCAGTATCCACTGTCTTTCCCTAGAGCTTCACATTTCCTCAATTGTAGTGCTGGACTTAGAATGGTGTCCATCCGGATGCCGAGTGGGAAGTCCAAATGACCTATGGATCTCTGATGGTCACTTTGGGAAAGCACTGAAAGATCCCTGGTGCTTTTGTAGCAACGTTTTGAGATCTTCACCCTTACTTATCACCGGCAGGCCCAAAATCCCCAGGTTAGAAACCCAAGCATTGTTTTAGAAATTCCTAACTTCTTGTGTTACACTGCAATGAAATACAATATGCACATTTCTAGATTGTTTACTTGTATGAGTTATTTCTAGGTCTGTCACTCTGTTCTCATCAATGACAATTCTTCTAATAGTAACATGTCTCCCTCTTTCTCCTCAAAATAGTTACATGTATGTATCATTTCCTGCATGTTCTCCATAGCCATAGATGTAGTTTCAATATTTCGTGAGGTATTTGTCAGCTCTTTAATACCTTCATCAGAAGATAGTTCCTGAATAAAATGCTTGTCATCAGCCAAATCTTAACTTTCTCCACCGTTTAGCTTCCCTCTGGAGACAGATGGGGCTGGGCTGAAAGAATATGGTTTTCTGGGTCTGCCTTTGTTTCCTTTAGAGGAAATCTTACGGTAATGGTGTCAGAACCCTGGTGCCAAAAAAATGATTTGGAGTTAAAGTTCAAAATCATAGAACTAGATTCACCAGGTCTCTGAGGCCTATAGGATTCACTCCTTGGCAGGGTGTCTGGGTTGGCCATTTCCATCCATGATACAGTGTGAGGCTCCCTGCATACAAACATACAAACATCTGAAGGAGCACCCCTCCATTTCTTCCCAACAACGCCACTGCCTGCTCCCATGAGTAAGCTAGGAGGTGCCAGTTCAGCACTGCACTCCAGTTCCTCTGGTGGCAGGCACCCTTGCTCACTCTGTAATATCCAGAACAAGCAAGGGGTCTGCACTCTAGATCTCTGGGGGAAATGCTCATCACCACCATTTTTCCACGAGTGCCGGCGCCATCTTGGATCCCCTTACAGCTTGCTTGGGTGTCCCGAGTATCAGCTCATATGCGACCTGACCGCCTCCTCCAGTTTGACAGAAATCTGTTTGGTGAGAGCACTGCTTCTTCCTTGTTCAGTACCCCACTGCCCGGAACCCGACCCTCAGCTCTCCCGCTTGCTGTTGTTAACTATGCCACCAATAGCTGCTACCCATTAGAACACGTGATCTTATTGCTTGTTTTGTTTAGCTAGACCAGTTAATATTAAATCGAGCGAGCAGAGTAATTCTTCAGTGGAGGGATTCACATCTGGAACAGTATGAGCAGCAAAACATGCAGCCCGTATGCCAACGAACCAACGAATGTGGAGAGCTCACAGGAAGTTGTGTCTTTTCTGAAGAACGTACACTCGGGGTGTTACAAGGTGCACATCTCACAACTTGGCAAATTCAAACAGCTTTTTTTTGTGAATCTGGCACAAATGGGAAATACAATTCAACACGAGAGAAATGATATGTACCTGGCATAGAGAGCCAGGGCGTTATCCTCATTAAGGCACACAACCCAAATGGGAGGGTGGCAGTCTCCATTCATTTAAGAAATCATGTTGGGAAAGTGCATGTTCTTAAGGCAATGGCGGAATATGGTAAAACCTAAATGTGGTATATAACGTGTGCCCCTTCTTAATGGTAACCTAGACAAAATGGTGTGATTATTCTAAGGGTGTACCATATTTTCTGTGGTGACATTTCCTCTGACAAAAGCTGGGAATCTAGGCACAGGATGCACACTAAACGGCAGCTCCATGCCCTGTTAAGGTACCATGTGGTTTCCCTGTGCCGAATAGGGCAGTATATCCATATTATGCACTCTGCCTGTGTTTCATGGAAAACCTGCATCTAGCATGTTTGTAAGGCTTTAGGCCAAAGACAGGGTTAATATCACCCCTCAAAATTCACAGTCACTAGGCAGGACCTATGTGAGTGGTGTGCCAGGCTGGCAATCTCGTATGGGCATGTAAGGACATGAAATGCCGGGCAAAGCTCTCACACATGCCAGGTACAGGCATTATATTGGAATTATTGAAATCTTAGACCAGGTGCAGCCACGTGTGCACATGTACAGCCCTCATACGTCCATCGTATCTCCAGGCAAATCATCATATGGCAAGGTGCAGCCAGATATGGTCAGGTGGTGGCATCTTATGTTAGACACATCCTCATTAACACAAGGAAAGCCATTGCCGCTTGGTGAAACCGGATAAACCCATATAATCCGATCTGTTGCCAATGTACAATCTCATATCCAGGGGGCATGATCATGTGGTCAATTAAAGCTATTGTATGTCGCTATAGCCACAACATGAGCAGGTGCACATCATATACCTGTTACAGGATTCACATGCCAAGGCATAGTTGTGACGAATTGACTTGTGCCCTCCAGGAGTACAAGGATGAGTAGAGGCTAAAGCACCTATCCAGCCCGCACACTTCCACAACCAAGAGCTAACACTATCATAAATGTAAAACAGACACATTTAGGAGATATAGCATCTTCACCTTTTGTGGTAACGTGGGCTTAGGGATGCGTATACTCTCAAAGGGGTGAGTATGTGAAACAGTATCTTCCCAAACAGCTAAGCATCACAGTCACAAATAAAGGAATGTCCAATCAAGGTTCTATAAAAATATATAAGCACTTTAATTAATCATACCATATGCAATAATAACTAAATAGAAAACACCACAAAAACCTTCCCCTGTAGAAAGAACACATAATATTAAGATAGCAAGATGCATCACTCTGGGTAATGAGACGGGAGATGAAAGGCAATACAAAAAACACAATATTCAAAGGATATGTTCTTGAGTTGCAAAAATGTATTGGTGTGACTTAGCTAGTCTCTATGGCCAGAAATGACCCAGAGGGGCAGATATCAGTCAATTATAGCTTTGCAGTGGCTTGGCAATTTGACAACCAGGATTCTTGCGGCTGTTCGATGGAGGTTGAAATGTGGTTGTCGTGGTGGTACAGCGGCAAGCAGATGTCAAAGTGGGGTCAAACTGAGAAGGCTGTGGTCAAAACGTTACTCAAGCAATGCAGACCGTAGAGGTCATCAGGTTCGGTTGGGCAGCCAAGGTTTAATGGTGGACAGGCTGATGGCGGGATGAGCGAGCGAGTTGGTTCAATGTGGGGGCTCAAAGGACGTAGTTCAGGAAGAACACCACGGTCCGTGAGATCAGTGACTCATTCGGCATTGAAGAAGATGAGGTTAGAACCGTGGCTTGATCAGTGCAGATTCAGCAGTACCTCGTTGGAGCCAAAACAATGATGCATTTTTTGATGCCACAGTGCGGTGGCAAAAGCATTCAAACATGTGGGACAGCGGTTTGAAGATCAGAGATTGCCAATGGCAGGTCCTAGAGTGTCCTCTTGGTTTGAATGGAGTTGAACAGGCTCCAATCACGGTTTTCAGTGGTTCAACAATGAAACAACAGAAATCCTGGCTGTCTTGGCTCTCAGTTGCTGGACGTCCCAATCGAGGGTATCAGGGACAAGATGAGTCCTTTGGTTTGGGTTCCCAAACATGGGGGAGGTTGGCACAGACCCTCAGGGGTCCTTTAGTATGGTGTGGTTCTGGGTAGCAGTGTGGCTGGAAGAGATGTATAGCTTGTTCCAACAGAAGTTCAATCACAATGGTCCGTGTGGATCGTTAGGCGACAGAGCTTACCTCTGCCATGGAACACCTGCCTTCACCTCCCACCATCAGAATTTGGAAATGACTGCTCTCCTAGCAGGGTCCAACAAAGTCCAGAGATGATTCAAGGAAGACCCCGATCTTTTTAAGGCAAAAGACCACAGGTAATTGATCAAGAGCAAACCTGCTTTAAGGGTCCATTCGCTGTCCTAGGAACAATTGGACTTTGTCTTCTGACATCACACCCTGTGAAAAACCTGAGGGCGTCTTCACATCTACTCCCCTTGGATCCTCTTCTCAGTTGGAGAGAAAGCCCATCGATTTTGGATCCGGACCGTGGGCGTGGAGAAGCGACAGAGGATCACCTGTGTGGAGGGTCCTTGGGGATGAGATGTCCTCAGGTGAGACACAGTATTCCGCCCTTCCACTCCCGGGGGAACCCTCTATCCCAGAGACATTTATGGGGTATTGTTACTACTGTCCCACTGACCAAGAAAATGCGAGGAGACATTACCTAGAAGCACCAGAAAGTGGGCAACGAAGAGAAGGGGTGAGACATGGTATCCCCCTTTTCCTTCTGAAAACCAACCTAACCCTCCCCCGGCCTTTATAGGCTACTGTAAGACATCTCCCCTCATTTTTCTCCATTCAATCTGCTACAGTACTGGGACGAGGAAGAGGCCACTAGGAGTGGTGAACACCAATAGTATTTTCACCACTATGGTACTGAGATGAAGAAGAATACTGCATAAGAGCACCAATGAGGAAGTCAGGCATGTCTCACAAATAGGCTACCTAGAGGTCAGGCAATTTAACTCACTGACTCGCACCTGTGGACCCTTAATACACCTGGGGAGTATAAGAGGTGGGCCTGCATAACCAAGCAGGGGATCTGTGTGAAAGCAGGGTGAGCAGGGGACAGAGAAGGCTGGAGATAAGCATGTCAGAGCTAGGAATGGGAGCTGTGTGAGTCCGGAGAAGGAGAGAGACACCCCAGCCGTGTGCGGGCCACTAGGGTGTCTGAATATCCGGCTGAGCTCCAGTGGCCGATAGCAACAGTGGGAAGCTGTGCTCTGCCCAAAACCCACAGCCGCCGCGGCAAGGGGGAGAGCGAGGGAAGCTCTTGGTGGCCACCGCAAAGGAGGTGAAACTCGTGGATCCAAGAGGATGAAACAAGAACGACCGGCGAAGCTGCAGAGAACGATTGCGCACAACCATTGAGTATAATGCATGGAACACTCTGTCCGGAGGACCTCGCTAATGCTGACATGTATTCTGAGAATGCAGAGCGAATTGAAATAAGTAATCTGTGAATGCCGAGTGATCTGAAACTAATTGCACATAGTCCTGAATAGCAAATTGAACATTTTTGAATATCAAGCAAGTAATGAACACTTCAAATGAGATGTTAAGCAAATACTGAATTCCAAAGTGAATGAAAACATTGTGGGCAAAGCAACAAGCTGATGAAAGTTAAATTGGAAAGGGCCCATTTAAAGGCGAACATACAAAGTTAGAGCGCAAGTGTGAAAGTGGCTGACAGAAAGTTAGGGAATAAATACGACCACCACAAAGTGAACTTTATGAATGAATACAATGCGGCAAGGCCAAAGACTGGCCGAGGTTGTGTGACACATTGTGGCAAAGCCAAGAAGCTCACCCAGGAGAAGCCAAGAGAGTGTGAGCCTGCACATAAAGCCACAAGGCCGACAAGGAGAAGCTATGTGAATGTGAATCTGCACACAGGGGCAAATAAAGAAGAACCTGTGTGGGCTGAAGAGTCTAGGGTTGCACAACCTGTAATGGGTGGACCGCGTTGTCTGACAACTGCACCTATATCAGGGAACCCTCCATTGTGAAAGATAAACACATTGTGAAACAAACAAAGAAGGAACACTTTAAGTGAATTGTTAATGCCATCCAGGAGGAATGCCAAGTTAACCTGGAGTTGTGTTGCACATTGGAAGACTGAAACCAACTCTACATTGATACTTTGGAGTCTTGGGGAAGGGGACCCTGAGGCTTGATGAACTGTAATGCTTTCTTGAGGAGGGAGCCCTCATTACCCTTTTGTTTGGAACTGTGTTGCCTTGAACTTGGGGAAGCAATCCCAGAGGATTATGTGGAACTGGGTTGCCATGAACTTGGGGAAGGGAACCCCAATAATTTGTGAAACTTTCTTGAACTTGGGGAAGGGGAGCTGAAAAGGAAGCGGGGAGCTGGAAGAAACTCAGAACTTTGTTTGATCACTGTTTCTTTTATCCCTACACATTGTTTAACTTCAAGTGTGAGGGAAAGGATAGGTTTTGGACACAGACAGACTTAAGTTGAACTTTCTGACTTAGACTTTCCTTAGTTTCATTCAGGTAGGGAAATCCTATGTTAGCATAGGGCAAGTTAGGCCTTCAAGCATCCTGACATTTGGCTTAATAAAGTATTTTATTTTGAACTTTGAATCTGTCTGTTGTCTGTGTCTTGCTTCATGATGCCTTCACAACCCAATGTGCTTTGTGTTATGGGAAGTGGAGGGGACTGGCGGGAAAGATAGAGGCAGAGAGAAACAAGACAGTGGAACCATCCTTCAGCATAACAGTTTCCCTCTGTCTACACCAACCCTGCTCCATCTCCCATTCGGAATTGAATCAAAGGCTATTTGGTGTGCAGCACTCTTGTGTGAGTCTACTTCTTTTATGAATGAGTGTGCCCTTTGATTTATTCCTGTGCCCAGGACAGATTTCTGTGGAGTGACTCTCTCTCTCTGGGGAGGGTACTACCTGCCCTCACAAAGGAACAAATAGAGATGCCCCCAAGGCTGCAGTCTTGCCAGCAGCAGCCAGGACATCCTTTCTGGGGAGAATACACATAACCCTTCCACAGCTGAACTGGGCTCACATGGTGGACACATGTGCAATATCAGATTGATGTGGCTGGGATAACTATGAGAGATGCTGGCTACCATACCCTAAACTTAGGTATGGCTTACATTTACAGTTTAGTGTACCATCAGGTCATCAGTCCCATAGGTATGTAGATTTTGGGATGGGGTGCATACCTTAAATGCAGCCTCTGTGCTGCAAAGACTTGACTGTCACCACAGCTGTCAAGAGGCAACCTTTGACCCATGAACCTGCCATGGTTCACTGGAGAGCAGGCACTGCAGATCATGCTACCGATGCAGCTGGGCACAGGTTTACACTAAGCTTTTGGTTTGGAACTTTGCAAAATGGAGACCTGGTCAGCAGATCAACCTTTCCTAGATGGAATTACTGGCATCATTTTATTAGTTTAATAAAACAAAAGAAAACAATGATTCTACATACTTGCCAGATGGCAATTTCTCACACATGTCACTTTGTCTGACCTGCTCACTGTAATGAAGCCTCGGGTTTGAGGTTGAGGGTAGGGATTGGGGTGATGCCGGAAAGCTGGGTACCATCATATGCAATGCGATGTAGTCCCTGGAGCAGGTATATGCTGGATGCACCAGACTCCCAAGCCCAGCCCCAGCCACATCTATGCACAGAACCACACTGAATTGGACTCTCTTTTATGGCCCAGGAAGCACCAATATAGAAAGGAACATGCCAAGCATTGGGAGCAGAACCAGCTTGCTCTTAGACCCACTCCTGCCTGCATCCACATGCCACATAGTAGAAAATACAAAATCTGTCTCCCGGTGACAGAGGATCATGAGTGCTGCTCACAGGGTTAATGATGGACCCACTCAAGAGGTCACACACATGTCAAAATTAAGTTAACTTTGAAGGCTTAGGAAAACACAGAATACAAGAGGCCATGGCACTCATGAAGTCTTCCCAAGAGCAAGTCACCATCCAAGTAATTCCAAGATGGTGGACACATGCAGAGCCATGCAGCATTCCACTGTCCAATCACTGTCAGCTGAGGACATAGGAGTGTGTGTAGACTGTGTTTAATCACTGCAAGCACTCACATGACATATGCAGCTGTGCAAATTCAGATACTTACACTTCCCGGCCCATGTTATGCCTAGAGATTGGGTTTATGATTGTTGAAGTGCAGGTGCAGGATAGAGCATGGTGGTGTAGCCCAGAATTGAAAGAGAGGAAAGAGTGGATAGGTGTGGAAACGGATAGGAAGCAGATACGAGGAACAGGCAGAGCAGAGAAAAGGAAGTGAAAAGGAGAAAGGCGTGGAAGGTGAAAGGGGCAGTGGTGGAATGAGAGCCAAATTAAAAGTCACTTGAGAACAGGGGCATTGAAAAGACTCCAATCATTGTAGAGGAGGCACTTGAGTACCTGGAAGAGGCCCATGCATAGTAGGTCAGTGGTCAACAATGAGGAATGAACTAACCACTATGACCACTTCCTTGGGGGTCTTACCTGTGGTGTATTTCAAATTCCTGAGCCCACAGGAACACCCAGGGGAGGAGGTAGGAGTACCTATTCGTAGTGTCCACGAGGATCAATGTCAGATACTGACAACCATGACTAAAGTCAAGAAAGACTCTGCAAAAGCCAAGATTGTAGTGCAGGACATTATAACTCCTAAAGACTGTGAGAGAGTGTTTCTATGCCAAAGAGATTACCCTGCAAAAAGTGAAGGAACTTGGTTGGCTGAAACAATTTGGCTGTGGTTTGTCTGCATTGCTACCTTTAAAATCTTTACACTTGTCCATTGTTTTGCATATATATTAATGCTGTGTAGAAGAAGAGAAAACAATTAGCTGTGGATGAATGTAGGGAGGTAGAAATATGTCAGGAACATCATTTGGGGGCTGCTGGGGGTAGAAGCTGCCACCCCTGGCACCCCCTCTGCTACCCTTACAACTGGACAAAGAGGCAGTGCCAAGATTCAGTGTTTCACCTGAAAAAGGTGGTTGTAAATGCAGCTAAATGTGCCATCGCTTTTTTCACCTAGCATCTCAATCTCGTTAGCTGGAGAAACAATAGGGATGTAGGAAATAACATGAAGCCACCATTACTAACAGGTTAGCAGTCCATTAGTGAAGAATGCCCGAATGTTTGGGTTCAGAGGTGGGGCTGTCTGTGCAGCTCATACTCAGTTCTGAAGCAACAGGAAGGGTTTGCGAGCTAGGTATAGCTAGCTGGGAATAGGTAAGAGCAGCCAGCAGTACTCAATGACAGCTCAGTATGAAGGAAAATCTCTTTAGTGTTTTTGGTCTGCTTTGCACATCAAGTGAGCCACTGGGCCTGTAATGAGAGAGGTGTGTCACAGCGGCTTCTGCCACTAGTCTTACCGGCGCACTGTGTGACCTGGCCCAGATCCGCCAGTCCTGCATAACAGGCACACTCTAGATAGACACATGGTGAGATAATTAATTTACATGACGTTGCCCTCTGCCTTTGAAATAAACCATCTGTTCCTTCCTCAAGCCAAAACAAATATACTTTTGGAAGGATAACTCAGGGGCAACGTACTTGCTTTGGGAACAAGAGCATGCAGTGCAATATGGGTTCCGTTCCTGTTCCAGTTTATAGCAGCTGGAGGAGGCTGGCATTAAGCAAGATATAAAGGACAAAAGAAAATAATAACATGGGCCTTTTGTAGGGGTGTCATGGAACTGCTGCTGCTGTTTACATTTAAACATTTTTTTGAAACCTGCAATTACTGTGACCTGCAACACATCCTTCCCCATCTACCATCTAACAAAGAGAACACTGTGAGCTACTTAACAAATAAGCAAAACAGAAAAGTGATGACTGGAAGATGGCAACTCATTTATACTCGCTGGCACAGCTCTGGGCAACCCTCCAGACCACTGGTTTTCAGCCTGTCAAACCACTACAGGAGGGAGAACACCATATGCAAATCAGGCTTGGTACGACCCCGAAAGGTACACTGCAGCCTGAAGTGCTAGGTCAAATCCCTTCTCCATGAGACCACGAGCATCACCAGACATGTTTCAGCCTCATTGGGCATCATCGATGAGGAGTAGCATAGGTCTGTAGACCAAGCAGGCTTTTGGGGATTAGGCTTCTTCGAGATGCTCTATTTACAGTTTAGCCAGAGTGATGTACAATAGTCCAGGTTGTTGTGTTGGACGTCTGCTTACATTCACAGTAATTTGGTGATATGTACCTATACACACGACTATTAACACTACATATGGGGATCCAGTCTTGTATGAAATGTATATCATATTACAGTGACATCTTAACCATATTGTTTCTAGTGTATCGAGGAACAATGCTATGTGATGTCACTTCCTGTTTTGTGAAGGGGTGAAATGTGTCATCACTTCCAGCGATGTCACTTGAGGCGAGGTCAGGTGACATCACTTCCTGTCATGTCACCAGAGGTCAATAGTCATGTGATGTCACTTCCGCTACCCCAGGCATTTTGGTGAAATTACGTCCTTGGAATATGTGTGGATGTATAAGCTTTATATGGAGAAATCCTAGCAGGCAAGAAATGTAGAACAGGAAAAAAAGGTAAACAGAGAGAGACAATGATGTGGTTGTCCAACTTGGGTCCTTCCTTTCATCTATCTTCCTCTCTACCTGTGGTGTTCCCCAGAGGTCTAACCTCTCCCACTGGCTTTTCAACCAATTCCTGGCAAATCTCGCCCACTGCGTTGCCACTTTCTGCTCACATTTCCAGTGCTACGCTGACGACACTCAACACATTTTCAGGCTGCCCTCTGCCACCTCCTCTCCCTCTCTCATTCCTGATTACCTAACTGCCATTCAAGATTGGTGTGCTGCCAATGATCTTTGTCTAAATACCAGCAAGACAGAGATCCTCCTCATCGGCACACCTTCACCATCCTTTCCCCACACTCTCTGGCCGGCCTCCCTTGGCCCTCCTCCTACCCCCACCTGCGAGGCTAAGAACCTCGGGGTCATCTTTGACTCCACCCTTTCCTTCTCTGCCCACATCTCTAAGGTCTCTAAAAAGTCAAATGTCCGACTGCACCTCCTCATAGGTACTCTGCCTTTCCTCTCCTTCCCCCAGAAGCTCATGGTATCCCAAGCTTTGGTTCTCTCTAGCTTGGACTATTGTAACAGCCTCTTTCTAAGTCTACCTGCCTCTACTCTCCGCCCTCTGCAACTAATCCAGAACAGGACTGCAAGACTTGTCCTTGGCCTCAAGCCATGGGATCGTATAAATTCAAAACCCTCTGCATTATCCACAGGGCTTTCTGGGGCCTGGGTCCAAAATACCTTCAGCTATCCCTCCGCAAATACCTCCCCTCTCGAGCTCTTTGCTCCTCTGCCTCCAACTTCCTCAGGGTCAGTCGTTTTTCAAAGAAACGAGCTGGGGTATATCTCTGTCTTCGGCTGGGGCCTCCCTCTGGAACAGCCTACCTGCAACTCTAAAACTTGAGGAGAGCCATCTCCGGTTCCTGAAGCACCTCAAGTCCTTCCTCTTTTCTTCTGCCTTTGCTCCCCCTCTCCCCTGCTGATCTTTTCTCTATTGGCACTGTGCACCTGGCCACCCTTTGTCTTTCGGGCCCAGGTACCTGCTCACCCTGGCCCCCCCTGCATTGTCTTCGGGCCACCCCTTGCACTGGGGTCTGTATCTGTACCCATACAGCACCCCCCTTTCTTTTTCCTGCACTTATCAGACCTACCTTGTCTGCTGCCTTAAACCTAGCACTTGCAAATTGCTGGCTGCATTACCACTGTTTTTTGCCTTTATTATTTATTTATTGTTATTTATATGTTTCTCCTCTGCTTTACACTTTCCACTTCTCCACCCTTCCATGCACTTTTCCCCTCCCCCCTCTCCCATGCACTTGCACGTTCTCAATGTCACTGGGCCTAGTAAGATTGCTATTTTGTTCTCCCCTGTTCCCCTCCCTTGCCTTGTCGCGCTCTGAAACACTTATGTACGAGCGCGATAGAAATAAAATATCAATCAATCAATCAAAACCGAGGGAGGGGAGACAATTAAGAGGAGTCATCAAATGGGGCCAGCTATATATTTACACATGTGCACAGACACACCTTAAGAGAACTTTGTATAACCGTCATGCATATATTTAAATTCTATTTTTGATCCTTAGGCAATAATGAGTAGCATTTATTTGGGTAATATAAACATACATTTATACATTTAATACGGATATACCATAACATTGTTAATCAGTTAGTCGGCATCCTTAACCTAGGCTCACGTGAAAATAGTGTAGGGATACACACATTCGTGCAACACCACTGTGGTAGGTACTTGAATATACAGCACAAGATTAACCTAAGGAAAATGGTTGAGCCTTGAGAATGGAATCTGTGAAATGTGCCTGCGTGGTACCGTGCACTGCATTTTTGCAGCATTATCTATAGTATCAAGCCCCCCTCAACCACACTTCTTCCACCTGGTCCAATTCCCCTACCCATAACCCCCCCTTTTATTTTATTTCTTGATTTAACTGTTTATTACGGTTTTTACAAGATGTATAAGTCCTTTAGGTTAAAATCCTTAACTCCATTTTCTTTTTTTTGTTATTATTTTTTTTTGTTAAATAAAGTCCCACTCAAGGTTCCTTCCTCCGCTGTCTGGTTGCTTCTTGATCCACAACTCTCGTAGTTTGCAATCACTGTTTTCGTGGTTTTGGCACTCATCAAATTGTTCCACCAGTATGTTTTGTCTAAGATGTAGGCTTTTTTAAACAGGTGGCCCATATGAATTTGTCTGTTTACAGTGGTTCCTTTGCACGATAAGAGTAGATGGGCCTCATTACAACCCAGGCGTTAAGGGTTTAACGGTGCCGTCGGCGCCGTTAACCCTTAACGCCTGATTACCATTTTAACGCCTGCTTTTAGCAGGCATTAAAATGCAAGGCGCTAACCCGCCTTGGTGCTAATTACGGCACCGTAATTTACGGTGCCGTAATTAGCGCCTTCCCCACTCCCATTATGCCCTATGGGTCAAAAATGGGAATGGGGAAGGGTAAATGCGGAATGGGGATTTACCGCCCCACTCACCTTGGAATGGGGCGGTAAATCCGCCATCCACCATGGTGTAAACAGAGTTTACACCATGGTGGTAAAGTAGGTAACTTACCGCCTGGGTTGTAATGACGCCCGATGTAGTAATGTTTCCACGATTTCTTCTCCCTTGCAAAATCGGCATATGTTGTTTTCGGAAATTCCTCGTATCGCTAAAATGTCATTTGTTTTTAGCAAATTTAAGCGAACTCTTAGGAAGGTTGACTGGGTACCTTTGTCTGGAAACTTCAACAGGTATTCAACTGTTTCGTTAACTTTTTGTAAGTTCACTGGAAGATATTGAGTAAGTTTGCTTTTTTGGCATCTTGGAGAGTTTGAATCCAGTCCCAATCATTTAGTCTGGCTTACACTTTGTTGGGATTTTCTTCTAGCTCAGTCTCCGAGTTTCCGATCTCCTGGAGTAGTTTGTAATTTTTCAGGGACCAGGCTGTCAACATGTTATTTCGTTTGTTTTCAACTTCCTCTCTAATTAGTTTGAATAGTTTGAGTTTGGAGGTTGTGGTTTTGCAGTAGAGCATCAACCCGTTTAGCATCACAGTAGCTTTGACGGAAACCAGGGTTAGTTCTCCCCTCACTGAAGCAATCAGTGTTGATTGCAGTAAGTTCAGTGTTTTTTTCCAGTAGAAACCTTCAAGTCTTGGCCAAATGCTGTCTGGTATGGCGGGCATTGCTTCAGTGCCATAAGTAATGTCCGGGATGGCTTTCGCTTTGTAAAAGTTGATTGTCGCTTGCATAGAAAATCAACCGTATTTTCTGTCAATTTTCCTTGCTTGTGATGTCAAGACCTTTGTTTTGGCCCATAGCTTTTCCTGTATTGATGTTTCTTGTTGATTGCAGTTAATTGCCACTGATACGTATGTAAAGGATGTCACATTTTCCACCTTTTTCCCTTCAATGAACCATCATCCGGTTTCTTTATGTTTGCAATGTTTTTCCAAAATCAAGATTTTTGTTTTGTTGATGTTTATTTCCAGATCGTTTACCCTTACATTTTCTTGTAGACTGTCTAGTCTGCATTGTAGACCGATTGCTGTGTGGTCAAGCAGAATGGTGTCATCTGCCTAGAGTGGGAGACTGATGTTGTCATTGCCTAGTTTAGGCGGGAAGATTCTTAGGTTTGTTTTGTGATGCCTAATATCACCCATATAGGAGTTAACCTCCCCCTTTGCTCTACTCCCCAACACATACCTTTCAAAACAATGCTGCAAGAAATGTGCTAAAGTGTCCCACTACCAAATGCAGGGAAATGGGTGGGGGACGGGTGAGGGGGCGGAGGCAGGGGGGAGTGGTACCTTGAGAACGTTATCATTAGCTTTTATTAAAAATGTCCCTAATTCCATCTCTTCAAGATGACGGATGCTTGCATGTCCTGTAGAAGGACATGATGACGTATGTGTCAATAATTCAAGCTGCCTTGCTCGAATAATGCTTTTCTGCCTGATGCTTATATTGCAGAAGGAAATTAGCTGAACACCTTATATCAAAGTGGTCAGTTAAATCGGTATACACAAAACAGATTTGAGAGTTTACTTTATGGTTCACTCAACTCCTGCAATTCCCTTGAACTGAAACATTCTCCATAAATAGTAGTCATTCTTGTGCAACTCCCACAGACACTCTTCCTAAAACATATTCGTTTCCAAAGGGTTTACCACCTGTTGAAAGAAAAAAACAAAGTTATTTTGGCAAAGTAAATTAAGACGCAATAAATATTTATGGGTTAGCCGAAAGGGTTCAATCATTCCTAGGTAGCCCTTCTGACCTCACACCACCTCCGGCGGACACCCCTACATTGAAGAGTGGGCTATAGGTCTGGGATCAGAGGCCTGGACGGGAGCAGCCTTGATTAGAGAACACATGCGGGGGGATCTGCTTTCCTGAACCCTTGGAAAAATCCTTTACGCAAGTCGGTCCACTGAGTCACCAATGAAATCACGCAGTGCACTCAATTGCTCAATTAGAAATCACCATATCACTGCCTTTGAAAACTCTGGAATCGAAATACTCAAATCCTCCAACCATAAAAAGGTTAAAGGCTGAGTAAAACAAAAATGGAAGCTGTGAATGGCAAATAAGAATACAATGGGAGAACGTATTTCAAATTTGAGAGCGTAAAAGAAGACGGTGCTGAAGAGATAATCAAAAAGGAGAAAGGCTGAAGGCAAAACAAACCGCCAAATAACATTTAGGGAAGGGAAGGAAGAACAAAATAGCAAAATAAATGAACATTTGAGAGTAAGACAACAGAAAAGGGGAGCAACCAAAGCATAGATCAATTCAAAGAAGAAGTGAACGAGGGAAGAGAAAAGGCGAGTGAAAAAGAGCAAGGATTCTGAGGGAGTATCAGGGTAAACATGCCTGACATCCATGTATTAAATAGAGACAATAATGCAACGTGTATTCAACAAGACATATCCTGGATTGTAAGTAGATAAGAACTACTACGCCCGCCATATCTAATACTCTCCTACTCTGGTGTTGAGGGCGCTTTATCCAATAGACATAGTCTACACTTCATCTACAATAGAAACACAACATGATAACATTATAATGCTAAGGCTGAACTCTGGTTGAGCGAATGCTTGTCTTCAGTATTTAATTTGTAAGAAAAAAAGTGCCAGGGCCCAAATATTTTCTAGCACGCCTATGACACGGCAGGCAGGCAGTTCCCCACCACTGCTGCCACCACCCACAGCTGCACCCCACAGTGTCAACACATGTGTGCTTACACTACAGCTGGCACCTGCTCATAGGGGTTGATGGGTGCTCTGGCTAGCATTACTTCATTATGAATCTGAATCTGAGTCAGAGACAATAAGTGCCCGGGCTCGAAGATAAGTGGCAGGGCTCAGCAGTGGCACCCTCCCACCCCCTCCCACACACACAAATTAAGCACTGCCTTCCTTCATTCATTAGCAACAGGACTTCTGCCTGGAAGCAGCTGATTAAAAGGTGGGCGCCGTTTACACGAGGGCCTGCACGTCCGCTGCTGTTGTAGAGCTTTCCGGATAGCGTATATCAGCTTCTAGGCGCACAGATGATGCGCCCACTCATCTGAAGTACCTCCATCCTAGCGGGTGCCAAATTCTGCGAGTAAAGTGCATTATAAATATTGCATGCCCATGAATAAACACAATGCTTGCTATTCGCTTGTTCCTGGATCGCATCTGTGAGATGAGGAGTTGAGTAATACAATTATACGAGGAGTACCCTCTTTAGCCCGTCGTTTCTGTAATATACACCTCTATTTGGAGCGCACCCTGCGATTACAAATTTATTAAAACACAACATCTAAATATTTACTGCGAAGCAAGCACGTTTCCTTGCCCATTATAATCAATCATTACCTGCATTTCCACGGTAAACCTTGCATTTCATACCACAGCTGTGCCTAATATCCCAGAGTAAATCATTTCTAGAAGGACATTAGAATATGCAAATGTGCATGGTGTGGATTTCCCCACGCCAGCTCTTATACGTGGCTGGCGAAGCTTCCCAATGGCAGCGCGCGCGCAGCGTGTGGAGTCAGCTGCTCCCAGGTTCGCTTTTAACCATTGCTGCATTTCTCTATTAATGAGTTCCCCTTGGAGTGCAATCCCTGGCTGCCAGCTGCTTCGATGGCGAGACGCTCTTGGTGCATTAGAAGACGTTTGTCTTTCATTAGCCTCTGCAGAGTGCCATGTGCCCTTTAGACAAACTGGAACACAAAAGAGATTGTCTATTACACACTATGAGTGAGTGAGTGGGGGAAAGGAGGGGGTCGATGGATTGGCAGAAGCCGCGCGACTGTATTTGCTGCCGTGTTTTTCTACACCAGTCCAGTTACTTGGTGAAAACTCTGACCTGTCTCAGTTATTCTCTTCAATGGAAGTGTTTAGTATGTGTGCATGTGTTACACACTAGTTCCAATGCAGGAACTAGTTATAAGGCACCTTCACCGTCACCTAGACAGATGGAGCAAAGAGGAAAGGAGGGCCACGATAAGGTGTGTGATACGGGAAGACCGACCGCACTTTCCTTGAGTTAAGAACTTCTTTTGTTTCACAAAGTAGGTACACCTTGAGTGCCTGTGTAAGGTGGCCCCCAGTCGCCTCCAGCCTCTTCCCCAGCAACTGCCTTCCCCCTTTCAGATATAACTAGAGTACTTGTCAACACATTTGATTGCATTTCTGGTTTTGAATTTATATGGTTTAAAAACGCTGAATTGAATTCTTAACTGCCTTTGACGGTTCTACATAGTGTGCAGGGGACGGAAGGGTTTTACCTTCTGACCCCTTTTCTGTTTCTGTATTTAGTGATGGTTCTGTGCCAGGGCCTCAGTTGCTCCCCTGCACCTTGAATGGTGCCTAAGCAGTTTTACTTGTTCATATAGAAGATAATACTCTATATACTGGTGTGCACCAACAACCCTTGCTTTCACCCTTTCAGATCCTTGCCAGCCTCTCGCGCCTAAACCTTCTCCCCTCAAGGCTCCATCCTGGAATCTCTCCTCAAAAGATGTTCTTTTGACACACAACACAAAATGTATATTGAAACAAGTACAGGTTTCTGATAAGCAACACGAGAGCGTGTTTTCCTTTGCACCCTAAACAGAATTCCAGGCGCAAATATTACACGTGCCTGGGGGACTGGGGACGCCTTACTGGTGCGTGGCCAGTAGGAGTACAAGGCTGCAAAGAAACAAGCAAGAATGGTGTGAAGGGACCCACCTGCGCATCGCATACAGAGCAGGTGCTTAGTGGTGGGGAAGTAGCTGACTAGTGTTCGGTCCTAGCGTTTTAGCCAACAACACATATCATTTGATGATGTGTAGGCCCATGCCCGCAGTAAATGCTGAACCACAAGTCCCAGAATGCAAACTGTGGTTGACTGAACAGCCAGGATTCATTTTATTAGTATCT
Source organism: Ambystoma mexicanum (assembly GCF_040938575.1). Taxonomy (NCBI): domain Eukaryota; kingdom Metazoa; phylum Chordata; class Amphibia; order Caudata; family Ambystomatidae; genus Ambystoma; species Ambystoma mexicanum. Next base: position 962,414,429 of record NC_090937.1, on the reverse strand, counting down.
ACGAGTACTTAAAATCTTCTTGCAATGTAGACCCCTCTCTGTAGGACTATCATAATGTCCAAAACGACAAGTGTTAGGTACTCCTCAAGTCCTGGCCTCCAGGACCACATCCCATTGAAAATCTTCCGGTTGTATATCTGTATTTATATGGAGACATTTAAACTTCACTACAGTGTAAGGGAGCAAATTGGTATGAGCTACAAATTACCAGGACAGGCTAAAAATTAATATATATGTAACTCCCTCCCACTTAAAGATGTTTAATATAACTAAGCACATGTGGTCTGTTTATACGCCCCTCCCTTATAAAGTGGTGTAGTCTAATTAAGCAGCAGTGTTACAGAAGAGTAGTAATTTCACCAAAATGCCAGGGATAGCGGAAGTGGCATCACACGACCCTTGACCTCTGATAACATCACAGGAAGTGATGTCATTGGACCAAACCACAAAGTGGCATTACGGGAAGCGATGGAACAGGACATTTCACCCCTTGACAAGACAGGAAGTGGCATCATATAGCATGGTTCCCAAGTACACTGGGAAACATATGGTTACAAAATCACTGCAATGTGATATATATTTCACACAAGAATGGATCAGCATATGTATCATTAATATCAGTGTGTATAGGCCCATTTTACCAAATTACTCTGAATACCAGCAAACATCCAAGGCAAATTGATAATGATGTGTTATTATATAGCACTTCTGCTTAAGCGATTTTATAGAACAAATGTACATAAAATATCACCCAACCTTTGTTGGTACTCATTTATCAACCTCAGAAGGATGAAAGGCTGATTTAGCCTGGCAGGGACTCGAACCTGCAACCTGCAGATCACACACACATTGCAACAGTGAGCGCTTAACCCACTGAGTTATCTTACTGCCTATAGCTATTTTACCGGCCACAGTAAAATTAGCAATTACATGTCTGAATGTGCTCAACGTCAGAAAGCAAATTACACTCTGTAGCGGATATCATTAAACTGGTAACTTAGATTTAACAGCAGGCCAGTTCATCTGCAGGTCTGGTGCAAAGTTGGCCGCATATCAAGCCTATGTGGATCTACTTTACAGGCTTCAGAGGATGGCAAAATGCATACCATTCGGAGGGTGCATATAGCACTGTATTAAATAATTTACATTAGCACGGTGAATGCAGCACACTCACACAGCATACCGTACTCTGGGCACTCTTTCCCTGATACACGCAAACAAACGTCCTAAACAGTATGCTAGGGAGATAGGAAAGATAGACACATTACAGCAAAGCAGTAATTGTGGCACAATAAAATCAAGGGCCGCTTTATTTGCTATGGTCAAACATTTCTACACAAGGATGTTGTCAAGTGAGCAAGGACACCAAGATGGAATGTCTTGTTAGGATCATAACAGAGACAACGGCAGAAAAAAAACATGGTGTGACTGCAACTTATGAATAGCAAAAAACGTAGTCTGAAATGGATGCTTATTCTACTCTAAATGCTTTTTGGAAGTGTTTGTGTGCATTGTGAATGTGAGGTGTTTAGGAATAGACTAAATCAGTGACTCACCCCCTGAAGTGTGCCTGAAATAAACCTTCAATGAGTCAAGCAATTATTGTATAGAATTCCAGAAAGATAAATATTCTTTTCTTTCTGATTCAGGGTTACTGCTCAAAGTGTTACACTTGTGGTTCCCCTGTTTTTTTTAAGAGGCCTGAACAAGAAAGCCAGCCACTCCAGAAACAAAGAGCCACATGGTTCTGGCCAGAGTGAAGTGAAGGAGCTCCCATTTGTAAAAAGAAAAGAAAAAAAAAACATTTTTTTTAGGGGTAGCAAGGGAGACCTCACCGGTCACAGTTGCGACCCCTGGCGACCACCCAAATGACGTCCATGTGGAAACAGCCCACCTAGATGAACTTGCTCCTCAGGGCATGTACAGCACGAGGTACACGTTCAAAAGGAAATAATGAGTTGCTTTATAATCTTCAGAACGGAACCCAGTTAAGCTGTAAGTGATGACTCGGTGGAGTATTTTGGGCCCCCACTCTGTGGGGTAGCATTTACACAACAAGTACCAGGTTGATCCTGCCTTTAGCTAGTGCAGCAAACCATGTGTTTGTGGGCCACCACTCCTTTTACCACCATATCCTGGATTCTGTTCTATGCAGCAGCCCGGCTCTACTTTGTACACACAACACCCAGGAACCAGAGGGGTGCCACACACAATCACTGCCACAGTCTCTGCCAGCAAACATTCGCCATAGTGCTCCTTCAAAATGAGGGGCACAACACAACTGACTGCCGTGGCCTGGCTATTCATTTCTGGCTGGCACTGCCCGCTGCTGCCCAGGTAACACCTGGCAGTCGCATCAGAAGGCTAGAGTTTCCCTGGCACGCCTGCTGCTCTTCTGCCTCCAGGCCGCCTTGCCTCTGAAGTCCAAGCAACTGCTGCCCAAGCGGCCCCCTGCTGCCTTCCTCGCCTGGGCTGCCCCTCCACAAACGCCTCTGGCGGAATGATCTCTCTGGCTGCTTCCTTCTGCCCAACAAAGGACTGACCTAATGGAACACAATACACAGTACAGCAATAACCATGCTGGATTGGAACCTAGGAGTGGGGGAGTGCCTAAAGGGGTGCGTTGAGTTGGGGGGGGTCACACAATTGGGAATGAGTGGAAGGAGCAGACAGGTACACTCAGCAGTACAAGGTACTCCCACAGGGCGGGGACCTGGAGAGAGCCTAACAAGATTACTCCCACAGGGCGGGGACCTGGAGAGAGGCTAATGAGACAAAGTAACAGTAAAACAGTTACAACACTACAAAACACCCAGATTCAGCTTTCCAAAAACAGGGGGAAAAGGCCTAGTTTTTAACACAGCAGCAATGCAAAACACCCAGATTCAACTTTCCGGATTTGTCACAGCAGGTTGATGGCTGCTAATTTCCTCCTTCTCTTATTGACACCGTACAACGCCAACTGGAGCTGCTTCACACCTTGAAGCTGTCCTTAGCCTTGGGGTCTTTCGCCAAGAGGGCTGCAAGGCAGGGGCTGCCTGGAAGGTTCCCAGATAAGGGCCTGTTCTCCAATGGGAGTGCAGTGGGTGGGAGAGATTGAGGGAGGGTGCAGGTGGGAGGACAGTGACGCATGGATACGGGGATTGGGGGAGCAGGGAAGCCAGGGGTGCAGTGCTGCAAGTGCGTCAACATCAATTAACTAATTAATTAACAGAAGTTGGAGGCCTGGAGCCAGGCGTGGCAGTGCTGGAGGCGCAGGTCAAAAAAATGTTGATGCCATGAGGCGACAAACAGCCAGACAACTCACCCCAGCCAAAGAGGATCCGGTAATGCCGCGAATGGAGCCTGAGGGACTTGACCCTCACACAGGAAATGAGCCCATTCTCCAATGGGAGCATGGTTATTGAGGAGGGGGAGGACAGGCAAGCATGGACAAGGGGGTGTGGAAGCGAGGAAGAAGGGACTGCAGCACTGGTTGCGCAGCAAAATCAATGAACTAATTAATGTACAGAAGTCGGAGCCCTGGAGCAAGGCGCAGCAGCGCTGGAGATGCAGGTTCAGGGAAAACATAATTCTAGCCCATGTAGCTACAAACAGCCAGACAACTCACTGCAGCCAAGGAGGATCCGGTAATGCTGAGAACGGAGACCATTGCATGTTGATGTAAAACTAGAGATGGGAATTGGGAGCCGGAATCAGGGGAGCTGCGGTCACTGCTGAATTACAAGCCATATAACCTGCAACCCTAAGGCTAGTTTCTCCACTTGACAAAAAAATGGGTTCCTAACCAAATTACATAATATCACTGTGCCTTAGTTTCATTAGCCAAAATAATTCATTAGCCAAAACAATTGTTATTCCCTAAAAGTGATTTGAGGATAGCCTGTCACAAAGAGAATCACTCATGGATATTTAACATACTAGAGGCTTCCACTGTTATCTTAGTTTATAGTAGTTTTGGTCCACCGCAGCTTTCACTGGTAGGCATCTTGGCGTTATCTGAAAGAAGGCTGAAATGCAACCAATTTTAGAACAGCAATCAGACTAGGTAGTTTTAAGATATTTCCAACTAGAGGGTACATTTGTTTCTTTACTCAAAGATAGTGGTAAGGAATTCCATATCTTGATCTATGAGGACGAATTGACAAACAAAATGTAATTTTCTTCATGGAAGGGGTTGAATAGGGCCTGTGCAAGTTTGTAAACACAATGCAAAGTTTCTTGAAAACAATGCTCTTCCTAGCTGGGAGCCAGTGCAAGGATCTCAATCCTGGAGTAATGTGATTATCTCTTCCTAATTTTAAGAGAGTTCTGGCTGCCACTTTTTGAACTCTTTGCATGCATTGCAGTAGCAAATCCGGTAAACCTAGATATATACTAGCATTGAAATTAAGCAGAGAAATTACACATGAGTACAACACCGTAACTTGTTGACGAATACAGAGAAACAGAGGAAAGAGCTTAATTCTATTCATGAGAAAGAACAAGAATTGGAAAGTGTGCTAATTTGGCTCTTTAAAGAAATTAATATTTTAACAATGACAACTATTCACAAAGTGCATGCTGCTACATGCAGAAGGATGTCTTATGTCACTCAGGCTTACATCAGTTGTGGTTAGTAAATAAAGGGAAACAAATGATACTGAAGGATTTGTTATGTGGGTTTAGGATGGTGAAGAGCACTTGGAGAGTCCAATTCAGGATTTTGTGCAGAATGTAGTCCACCATGAGGATCTTATTCTATAAGCCTGAACATGAGAAATTGGACTCAAATCTGGAGTGTCAAACGTTGTGAACCAAGATCATACAGCACAGCCACACATTATGGTCTCTAAAGGTTAGTAATTATTCAAGGGCTATAAAAAGATGAGACAGAAAGGCTACTGTGAGGAAGACCGAGGTGGCTGGGAAGCAAGTGAACCCAGAGTACAGTTAGTATCATTATCCAGAGTGGTTACCCACAGCTGCCGAAGGATAGGTGCAGTGGCAGCAAATCAGGGTGGTTGATAGCATTCAGGTGTGCTATTCTGCTCCCACATCACAGCCTTGTCCATGTTGCCACACCTGAAGGATCTAAATCTCTCACCTTCCCCTTTATTGAAAATGTATATCTCCCCACTTACTTAACAGGCATTTCCGAATTTCAAGCATTGTTCTAGGAATCTCAATTGAAACAAGCTACTTAACATTCTCAATGCTGGCTTCTTTCTGCCTTTGACTTATGTCTTGCTTGGTTGGAGATGCAGAGGCTCATGATGGTGCATGGGTTGGCACATGAGCAGATTACATTGTCCTGAGGCATTGTGGGGTGAGGACCTGTAGGGTATTTTATTCAGGCAAAAGGTTCCATCCAGCCCAAATCAGGCATTCATATTTTGTATTTATCTAATAAAGTTATTTTTATTAACCTGCAAGCCACAATTTAACAATACTAATACCCTAATGCATCCTTCCTCTTTTGGGACAAGAAACCCAGCGGGTTGCATAGGTGATCTATTTATTAATAAATACAAATAATTGAAGCATTTTAAATGTAAACAAACTATGCATCTTTGAGATTATAATGACAGCGGAGGTTATCACGATAGATCCATACACTGGTCAGTTAACTAGTTAAAAAGGCATTTGCTTGGAAATGAACCTTTAATACAGACACATCAGCATATGTACATTTGATTTATCCTGAGCACACATCCACCATGCGTTGACAAATGTAGGATTGCTCAGAACACAATTGTCATATTATAGGAAACCAAATTAAATCAGAACATCCCATTATATTTAAATCTCTTTACTTCCCCTTCTCTGAAAATATATATACCCCCTTACTGAATGGGCATGCCAGAATTTCAAACAGCATTCTAGAAAATGTAAATGAAACAAGCTACTTAACATCTGAATATGAATCACTTACAAAATGAAAACTTATTTTTGCTAAATTAATTTCATTTTCAGTCGACAACTTAATGGTGGGAAAATTGGTAGTGAATAATCACCTTTTCTATTTGAATGATTTAGCACTAGTGACAGGATTCTGCTTGGTGATGTAACCAAGAAATGACTTCAATATACATTATTTTTCTAGGTATGCACACAGTGAGATATCCTTGTACTTCCAGTATACGTCTTATGTGCTTGATCATTACACAGAGGGGGCAGGGGATCTCCCAATATACACACCATAGGCCCTATTATATTACACTTGTGATTCCAGAACCACAAATACTTGTAAAATACGTATTCATTTCTCAAAATGTCTAGTGAATTAAAAGGGATGGGATTGAATCTATACCCCTTTAGAGTACTGCTACCTTCAGGATTATTTCCCCTTAATGCTAAACTTGGATATGATTTTATTTTGGTTGTCTCACAAACAGTTAGGGACCTTCTTAAGGATTGTTTTAATTCTTCCCTTCAGTTACAGGCGGGTATCAGTCAGCAAGATGGGCGCAGATTCCTTCCACAAATGGGTCATCTTCTATCTGTATTTGGGACAGTCTGCAGTCTTCCACAGGAGGCCAGTGACTTTTACACTAGTTATGGCTCTCTTTCAGTGTACTGCAAGTAATCAAAAAATGGCCCCAAATGAATTCCATGTTCTTGTCTGTTATTATCAATTCTCCTTTCTCTCCTTCTTCCCCAACATTAGCCAGCTCATCAGTCAGGGAGCGAGTGAGTGGGTCTTCTGCATCTATTGGTTTGAATTTTTATAGAGCAGAAGCCACTCTCCTTCAAGATGTGTCTCATTTCTCTAATCTAATTGGTCAATGTATGTTTGTGGACCATGTTCCAAAAGTGAAATCACACGAAACCATCCCCTCCATGCTCATTGGGCATATCAATGAAGAGGTGTCCGATCCCACAGGCTCTTGTCCGCTTAAGCTGCTGAACCCCACAGTCCCAAAGGAAAGTGAGGTCAACAACTGACTGCAAAAACAGCTGAAAACACTACTTCACCAGGGGAAAGGGGAAGTGGAGAAGATACAGAACACAGATTCAGGTATTCTGTTTGGCACCAATCAGTAGGAAAGTAGAACAAAGAACACATCATAATCATTCACCAACTTCTTATTTCCTCCCTCCTACCTCTAGTTACAAATTGTACCTGTTATCCTTTGTGTTGAGCTTAGAGGATCTGAAATAATTTTAAAACCATGTTAAGGGAGTATTACGTGAATTGAAGTTTATTTGAAAAAAGCTGCTACAGAAATGTCTTCTCAATTCAATTGGTTACTGCCTGGGAAGACTGTTAAAATTTACATTAGATACTTGAGGCCAGTCTTTCCTCTATCCTGACCTTAGTGATTATCTTTATTGTTAATCCATCAGAAATTGTATCTGAATAGGTTAGAGAACTCAGTTGTAGCTTTATTAAAATTGTAATCTGAAGAAATTAAGTTATTTAACTTGTGCTTATGGTATAAGAAGTTATGCTACTTGAATAGCTCTTACACTCAAACATAACTGAACTCTCCAAGCAGAAAGGAGTTTAACTACCTCGGGTTCTTCTTTCTACGCAAGCGTAATGCTTTATTTCACATAATTTGCAAGAACATTACAGCGTCCGCCCTCCATGCTGGCCCCACGCCTGCGCACTTAGATTTGGTCAGAGTTGGTCAAGTCAAGCATGCTGTCAAATTTGAATTTGACACTCAGTGCCTCTTCCATGCATGCACAATTGACTTTTGTCAGTTTCGCTAGCCAGGCAATCATCAAGTTTTTGAACAGCGGATTTCTTATCACACATTTGCATACATCATTTCAAACTTCTCAAGATTTTACTCCGGACATGAGATGAGACACTGGAGCGACTCTCATTTGGTCGAAGCAATTAACTAGTTGAAAGCTGAACTTTAACAGCATGGAATTTTACGTGCTCAGAAGTATGCCAATCCTTGCAAACGTGTATTCTTCTAACAGCGTTTACTTTTAGAATAGAACTTTAGTTAAAACCTAACCTAAATACCAAAAAACTTTTGATATAAGAATATTATGACAGTCAGAGAAGTCCTTTTCTTTTCTTTACCTCTTCACTGCAGTAAATAAAAAATGCTGTGCTCCCACTAACTAAAATATCTTGTCTTGTCCCATGCAGGTTCCAGTCATGTGAATCTTCTTTCTTAGGCTCATTAATCAGAAACTTTACCAATAGGCCCTAAAAACACTGGAGCTTTCATAAAACAGGACCTTCCTGATCTTCACTGGACAATGAAAGGCAGTTTAGAATCTTTAGTAGAACAATAGAAGGATTTCTGCACCAATCAGCAACCTGCTCCTTATCCACCATGATGAATAGGGAAACTTTCTTTCTGAAGCAGACTTGCTAAGGCCCAAATCAACTTGTTCCCCTTTTAAACCAAAGTTACAATTGTTAAACATATAATAATTAGATCCATACTTGAAGAACTAAGTAATGACCTGACCCAGACCTGACATTATGGCAGTCTAATGGGAGTAACTTCTACACCAAGTCTCGCTCCTTTTTGATGCAATGTCATCTTGCAGATTTCTACATTTAACAAGTGTAATGTTCTAAAACACCATAGTCCACACATGTGATCATATTATGTTGAATGGTTCATCGGATTGCTCTCCCTTAGACAAATCAAATAATGCAATTTTCATTTCGGCATTATATTGGTGGATGAGTTACAGAGATTTTCATTTTTCCTTCTGACACTTTTATTCAAAAATAAGATTTACATCTCACGAGAACAGGCACACCAACACGAATGCTAGGCTATATAAATCACAGACGTGGACTGTTTTTTTCACAGACATATCCATATTTACTTAACTTACGTAATCAACACAACATCACCAAAATATAACCAATATCACCAAAACATTGTTTGACATCAAGCTGTGAAATCTATTCAGCCCGAATTTCTTTTTCACCCTGTAAATGTTTTCAAAGTCTTTAAGACCATCCGTTGAAGAGTTACAAGCGTAAATGTAATTCCCAAAGCAAAATTCAAAAAGCATTTGTTTCTAGTTGACACAATATGAAATGGAATTTCTGGTACCTGCATGGAAACAAAAGATCTGGTGTAACATAGTTTCTTTGAGCTCAGGACCTAGTCACCAGGGCAAACGCCATCAGACTCCTAGGCCCTCATTCCGAGTTTGGAGGTAAGTACCGTCCCTTACTAGCATGGCGCAAATAGCGTGTCCGAGCTGGCAGCAGCCCGCTAATAGCGGACTATTCCGACTTCGCGGGTGCAAGCTTTGCGCCATGCCGGTAAGGTACCTAGCGCCATGCCGCAAAAGGGCCGCAAAAGGGCCCCAAAAAGCACTGAAGCGCACCGTAGATAACACTACCGCCATAGTCCAAGGTGGCATTAGCGGTGACCATAAATAGCGGTGACCGTAATTAGCGGTCACCGTTATTTACGGTCACCATTAAATAGCAGAACCGGAAATAGCGTTATCGCAGAAGAATGGGAAGGAGCACTGTGGCCATCTTTAAAAACACAATCCATTGCCATCCTCACCACACAGGACCCCCTGGGATGCTGGTGAACTTCTGAAAAGCACATCCTACCTGCCAACAATGTCCAAAGCACCCAAGAAGGGATCTGCCCTCCTCCGAAAGGAGCACTTCATCCCGGATGAACTACAAATGCTCGTAGACACCCTGCATGCGCACGCAGGGATAGTGTTCAATAGCAACATGAGGAGGGAGGCAGTGTTGCAGAAAAAGGAAATTTGGGCACTAGTCGGGCAGAAGGTCAGTGCAGTGGGCAACACCCCCCACACGGTCAAGGATTGCCGTAAAAGGTGGGATGACCTGCGGCTGAGGGTGCGGAACATTCTTTCTGCAAACCGTGCCCAGTCCTTGGAGACCGGAGGAGGACCAAGTTCTCCAATTAAGCTCACACAGTGGGAGGAAACATGTGCGAGCATGATAGGCCCAGAATCCATAGAAGGCGTCGGTGAGATGGAGTGTGGCGCCACTACTACTTTACAATGCCGTTAATAGCGGTCAGGTTGGTCAGAATATCCTGTAGCGGTAGACGATGCCGCTAATCCTTTACCAGCATCATTTTTACCTTACCTCCAAACTCGGAATGAGGGCCCTAGTCTTCGAAGGTGTGAAGGGTTTCCTTCAGGAGTGACCTTGCTGATTGAAAGATCAGAATATCTTAGAGGTGAGCGCTGCAGGTGGCCCATTTCTTTGTATTTTTAGGGTATTTTGGGTAGGCTCAATGACAAATGGGGTTGTTAATTATGAGTAGCATTTGTGTTTCTCTGGAAGTGCTGGTTTCCTGAGAATGGACCCCAGGCAAGTCTTATAGCAGAGCTTCAAAAGTCAGTGTTCACAATTTAATGCTGTGTAGCTTGGTGGGGGATGGAAGGGCATTTGGCTGTCCAGGACCAAATCAACTTTCATTCACAAAATGCAGCTTTTACAGTCATTTTCTTTTCCCCTTGCTTTTACATTCCACAAAACACTGCAACATTATAACATTGTATTTGCTTATCAAAGTCCTGTTAAAGACGTCGCTTTTCTGAGTCACAATAGCTTTTAAAATGCAGATTCTTAGTCCTGTAAGGAAATAAATACAAACACCAACATGGCTCAATTCATTTTTGATTCTCCTAGAAAAGGCTGTACTTTTCATCCCAGATTGGACTGTTTCTCCATTTTAATAAAAGTTGCTGGATATATTCATGTGAAAAGATTCAATTTTGTCACTTGGTTGCATAATGTTGGACATATCATGTTATAGGTGGGCTGCTAATATTACACATCTCGTCTAATGTGTCATTTTCCAAATGCTATGTGCAGGCTGTAGTTCATGGGTTTGTTTTTAAATTGGTGCTTTTCTTTCTTTGCATACCTTTAATCAGTATAGATGTCCTTAAAGACCTCAGGCTGTGGAATGGGGAGGGGCTGGCCCTATGTGTCTTTTGAACATTGGTACATTGTTAAAGGGTCAAAAATCTATGATATTCTGAAATTTCCTGAGGCCCTGCAGGGCAAGCGTCTCAAGTTGTACCCAAGTGATTTAAATGTGTGTCTGCTGCCTTTCCATGTGGAGAGTCACAGTGGTGAGATCATGGAAAAGTTGCATTCCCTTTTAGAAAAGGGCTAAAACAATGTGGTGTGCAAGATGGATAATGTTGTTTACTTTTCGTGGTTGCATCAGTAGGGCACGACTCCAGAAGTGTAGGCTGTGCTGTGCTGTACATGTACCTGTGCTGCAGGTGGTTGCTCTCTCTTGATTTTTAATGAGTTTGTGTGGCAACAGAAGTAAGTGGATTACTGTCTGTACACCATCAATTGACCTTTATCTCTTTATGTTTGCACAGTAAGAAGCACGGTGGCATGTTTGGAAAAGCTATTGTTTCTACGATTGATGGAACAGGCCCAGCAGGAATAGTCTCTGGCTTGCCTCCTAATGCTACAATCGCAGCGCAGTGGAATAAACAGAAGTGACATATTTGTGTTCTCTTTTCACAATTCCTGAAGATGACTACTCATGTGCAGTGCACATGTTTTCATGCAAATTGGCTACGGATTGAGCAGGAAGTCTGTTTGGCTCACTTACCCAATACAAGCATAGTCGAAATAGTTTTCTATAACAGTAATATGTCCGAGGGGATAGAATATATAGGCAATACACAGGTTGCCAGCTTGCGTGCCATCCTCCCCTTCCGTTTTAGTGTAAATAGATGGTTTGAGGTCCATAGAACATTCATGTCTCACGTGAGAAAGACGTGCCTGAGAATTTTCTTTCCTCACGTCTCTTCTTTAAGCACAAATTCAACAGGTTGGCATCCTGTAGTTATCAAAATGTCCTGTTGGGGACAGTATGTAAGGTCAATGAACTCCTGTGACATGGGATGGATGACTGCCCCTTTTGGCTTTAATCCTGCAACCTGTTCAATGTATAATATTACAGGGTGTTTACTTTTAGCCAACTGTATGAATCATTTCTCTAGATCATAACTTGATGCCTTCCCCATGACCCCATTATTGGGAGTGTTTTTGCTGGGGCATGATGTAGACATTTCCAGCTCATCTGCCATGATCTGAGCAGGTAATTGTGCCCTATAGGCTCATTAGGATTCATTAGGATTCATGGATGGAATTGGTGTCTTTCATTCCCACTGTAACTGACCTTCCAGGACATAAGATAGTTTGGGGAGATATTAGAACAGGTGGCTCTGGTGCTACGCACTGGCTGAATAAGATGGCTGAAATCATTAGCCCTCTTAAAGGGGATGCAAGCATCTGATTGTGACTGGCGTTTTTTTAAAAAAACCTTTGCACATCTATGGGAACTAACTCAAGCAAAGATAAGTGAAGGGGACTATGTATACATCAGAGGTTCTGGATCATGGTCAGATGCAGAAGTTCTGAAAGAAAAGCTGGGTAGGTATTTTCTTTCATTTGTTTAAGACATCTCATTCATGATCATAATTACCATTGGCTCTTCATGTTACCACAGCCTTTTGGTGCTCCCCTGACATTGCTACTCCGAGAGGCAGCAGGAGATGGATAAGTGTTCCAGGAGGGTCATTGACAGGTGACATTTGAAGGTGCATTGTGCGTTGAGCACTCACCTTGATAAGTCTTTGGAAATATTTTCAGTAGACATCTCTTTCATCCTCAATCTACAGAAGGTGGATATTTATTATCAACCACACCTTTAAGATTGACACTATTTTAAACAAATGTGATCCTATGGATTTCTGGATCTCCTCATATCTTTCATGTATACATTTCTTTCTATCAAGGGTGAACCACACGCCTTAGATAGCAGCAGGTAATGAGACACAATCAATGAGCCTGCCATTAGTTGCACCAGTTCCACAAACTATGTTTGTTTTCTTATGCCGTGAGGATACTTCTGTGGCAAAATGCCAGTTGGGCCTTCTGACAGTCAATGGGTTTATGGTCCTGTGGCTAACTGTCCATATTCAAGTGCACATCAGTGCTGAAATGACTTTGGGTTGTCAAAAAGGTTGTTTTTCATTCCAAAACGTTTAACCCATTCTACAGAGGTGCTCATTACAAGGCTTTTTGTCTCATTATGGTATTCATACGAGCATACACCTGGAGAGTACTATCAGCTGATCACATGCACCACCTGGTGTGTGTCCATTGGGGATAAGAGAAAGTTGGTCACAGACTGTTTGGATGCTCTGACTTATTTGCATTCACAATCCTGCAAGGGGGCCCAGATAGCAGTAATTTCCTTTGAGAAAAGCCATTCTCCCCACCGGTTGCAAGGGAAGATTATTATTCTCTCTATAGAAGATCTATCTCATGTGGCTTGGTTCACCCGGTGATGCCAACTGTTCCCATCATTGCTGCTGGTATCTCTCACATCTGACTGTAGATTCCATGATGCACATTGATTGTTCAACCAAGATGTGGATTGATCTCGCTACCAGGAATTAGGCTGACAATCTTTGAAGCCAGTCGTTCATTGGAGTAGTTATGGCAAGACATGCCTACAGGGGTTTTTCCCTTTTGCCTCTGTGTTGGCTTGCAATACCTTTATTTCTGCAGGGGGTCAAGTGTTTGATATTCCAGTATCCTCCTGTTTCTCAGTGGGTGCAAAGATTCCGCTCAGTGGGACTCCAGGATATGCATCTTAGAAGGCCATTTTTGGTATACACATAATTAGAGATTTATTTGTATGGAAGTGCGTGGGTGGTTTATGTATAGTTGACCTAGTTAGAAAGCAATGGAGCACTGTACAATAAAGGTAGTGGAACAGAGTGGAGGGGAGAGGATAGTCTTGTTGTTCTGAGATCCCCATTTGTCTGTGAAGACTTTTCTGAATACAAGGACCTTCAGATACTGTAGGAGGGAAGGAGCTAGCCTGTTAGCGGGAAGGTTATTCCAGAGTGAGGGAGCATAGAAGGGAATGCCTGTTTGCTGGTCTTCATCTTGCACTTAGATTCTAGTTGATCTATGTCTTGGTTCCTGGTGTTGTGTTAACCTACTGAGATGGTGATCTTTTCAAGTAAACATGATGGTGTCTTGGAAATTAGAGATTGTGGGCAATGCGACTTGGTGTGGTAACCGGTGTAGTTCGTTCAGCATGGTGAAAGTGTGGTTGACCTTTTTTCAATCATGTGTGCCGAAGTGTACTGGACAGCTTTCAAGGGGGCCAGAGTAGTGCCTGATGCACCTATCAGGGGGGTGCTTTTATCCAGGTGGGAGAGCAACAGTGCATGTACAACCGAACTGAATTCAGAAGATTTTTACTTGTTCTCAATTTCGTCTGGATTTTGGTCCATGTCTGGACGCACGATTGGTGCACTTTTTGTCTATGTTTAATTCTAGAGATTATTTAGGTCTGTCAATTATTCCTCAAGTCCGGAGGTTTGTCTCCCGCTGTTTTGGAATCTGGTGCCTCAATTGTTTAAGGATCTGATCCTTGCTTTTCTCTGCATGATTTACCTTTATTGATGGAGCAGTCTCGTTCACTGTCTAGGACCCAGCTCCTCCATGGCTTCCTCTGGTTCTGATGGAGAGCGGAAGATCCTGCCTGTAACTGTAGCATCCGGATAAAGGGCTGTTGGAACCAGCATTGATGCAAGTATGCTGATAGCCGAGGGTGCATTTTGTTTTAAGGTCATGTGAAAAATTCCTAGCACCCAGTGTTTATGCCTGAAGCATCATATTCATGTCCAGGCAGTGGAGACATCATATGGTTGATGCAGTGAATACAGTGTTGTCTTGTGCACAGAAGTGTTGGGTATGTTTTTTTTATGGTGTTGGAGCTCACCTAAATTGACCATGGTATCCCTTAAAAGTAAGGAATCCCAAGAGCAAGAGAGACATCAAGGTAATACTTATTAGTATACTTCATTAATACCAGTACTATCCTTCCTCGTCTCAGAACTGGCAACCTCCTCTCTCCCTCAAGTAATGGGTCCCTAACATATTGGGTATTTAATATGATAGTTTTAGGTAAAGGAGAGATTTTAAAACCAGGTCTTCAGAGATTAGAAAAAGTATGTTATCAAAATAGTTTCTGACTTGGAGGTGGGGTGCAAATAAGGTAAGTACTTTGGCAAGGAAGCGATTATGACATGGAGTGTTGTAGATTACAGGCATGTAATTCAGGCCTTTACATTACTATTAAGCAGCAACATTGTGAGAGCAAGCATTATCAAAAATGTTTGTTTTTTTATCATATACTAGCAAAAAGTTCTCCAAACGGGTTCTGTAGACAGACATGTCAACACTCTCATCAGTTGTTGTAAATCAATGATCATATAGGTTGCTGTTCTGATTAGCTTATTGCTTGATGTGCTTTGCACCCTGAAGTAAACTGCACTGAGAATGGGCGCATGTGGCTGACTGACATACCCTAAAGGAGACACTGGGGGGGAGATGAGAGTTGGTGTGCTGCTGCATACTGGGATATTCTGTGCGCTCTTCCCAACAGTCACTTCACCCTGTCGTGGTGCAGTTCATTGTGGTGCATTCAAGTGAATATAGCTCGGAAACCGTGCATCCAAGGGCCTTGGAACATGGTTTTTGAGGTCCCACAGGACAAACAAATGTTGACTTTTATAAATATAGATATAGATATATCCTCACCCTTCAAACCCTAGAGCTGCAATCATGACCTTTGCTTTAATTTGAGAACAAAATGTGTCCTGAGGCTAGTGAACCTTTCAAACTGTTTAGCAGGAATGACACATCTGAAGGTCATTTATAAATCAGTCGATACATAGTATAGGGTGGCATTAGCCACCCTATAGGTAAGGCGAGTTGGACTCCCACAGGAACCCCTTAAAATTCTATTGTTAATAATGCTTGATTTGAGTAACAGATTGGACCAAAAAGTTTGAAAGTCATTAGGGATTCATGCCCCCCGCCCAGACTGCAGCGTTTCATAAAGATACATTAAACAAATAACACAGTTATTAAGAAGACAAAAAATATGTTTTCCAAAGTTGCAGCCTACTTCCCATTCATTTTCCCATGGACAAACAAGGTCAATTTCTGTCAAAGTGCACAGCCAAAACCACTGGATGGATTTGGACAAGGCCGAAACAACTTGGGCACAAACTGTTAACTCACGATACATGCTTGGTTTAGGGTTATTCCATGCAGTAGTTTTTTAAATATTTGCTGGAGAAGGGAGTGCCCCTTCTCCAAAATAAATAGATGTATCTTGGAAATTTACCCAAAACCAGGTGTTTTTAGAAGTGAAACAGCCGCCATCTTGTTTTTCTCTCCGAGGATAACAGGGAATGAAACATAGCTAAAATGCTATTTGCAGGTTAAAATAATTACAAATTACTTTAGTCTAAAGATGGTAAGGTTGCTGGAGGACAAGTGAAATTTGGGAGTTATAGGAAGTCCAGGAAACACAAAGCGTTCTGGAGACGCGTCTATAGCCTCGAATAGCCGACATCTCAAGCAAACTGTGTCACAGAAACAGCGTGTGTTGTGGGGGGAAGGAAAAGGAAAGGGGAGGTAAGGAGGCCATCTTGGGAGTGGCGGAGCTGGCACAGATGGGGGGGGCTTGGTGAGGGTCTGGGGTGGCAGGAAAGCATGTTTGTTGTTCCGATATTTATGGCTATCTTCGAGGCAATACAGGACTACAGATAGCCACGGGTAGCAATAGTTCCTTGCCCGCAGCTATAGATTTTGGGGTGTTTGTGTTTTATTTCTTTTTCAAAGTTATTTTTAAAGGTATAGTAACGTCTGGGTGAGAAATCACTGGCCATGCCTTTGGGCATGGTCAAAGCCACGGTAGGTATTTGGGAGTCTTATCCATTTTGGCTGTGTGTTTTTAGACTTTCTTACTTGTGAGACTTGAAAAAAGGAAGAACATTGTTTAAAAGATCAATAGAAAAATGAGCCACACTACGCTAGTTTTAGATGCCGTATCAACTGTATTTTACCCTGTGTATTCTCAGCCATGCTATTGTATCTTGTGTAATTTTGTAAATATGTATATATATTTATAAAACTCAATGTGATCCTCCCTTTTAACTAACAATTTGTAACTGCATCTCCTAAAAACCTCAATGAACTGTAGCCACGGTTATACTGAAGAATAAATGTGGGGTATTATTTTATTGTATTTGTGTATTTATATGTGTTAAGTAGTCCTTAAAAGGAATGTTTTGGGGTACACTTAGTGTGAAACCCATAATTGGTTGTGGTCTCTCATTAATCCCGAAACTACTTTATTAACATTTCTTCATGATTTTTCAATTTTACCATTGAAGCTGATGGTCCATCTCCATTTTTGCCTTTGAGTCAGATTGGAAATGATAAAGATGGTGTGATTAAAAAGATCTCTTAGTTTTCCCATGTCTTGTTTCATCATTAAATTAAGGGACACACCTCTTACATTTCCCAAATCATTGCCTCCACAGTGAATTGGTATGAAGTCTGGCTGCCCTGTACTTCTCAGACAGAACAATTTTGGAAAAACTAGAAACCAACACATTCCCTGCTGTCCAAACAATTTATTTGTAAAGTCCATGCTACTATTTAGTTTCTCACAAAAAGCCAGTAAGCAAAACAGCCAACTGCCTATGATCAGCCACACAAATCAGCCATGATCTCTGCAGTCTTTCTCTATTTCCAGGAAACAATTTCCTAGTTTGAAGTTCTAATAATTTGTATGGTAGGTATGATGTGTGTGTTTTGGTGTTTGTAATTGGTTGATGTTACTGTTGTTATTCTGCTTTTGCCTGTGATAGGTTACACTCAAAAAGTGTCAGCCATTTTAGTATTTATTTTGTTTAGTAAATATAGTCCTCTTTTGTGTTTTTGATTTTTCAAAGTATAAAAGCTATCATTTTATGCAGGTTTGTCCTTCTGATTGTAGAACTCTTTATGCACTACACTCTCATTGTTTGTGTCCAACCCATCCTTTTCCTGTTTTAGAACCTTATCCACCAAACCTGACTCTAATCTTCTATATCCTAACTACTATGCATACTTTATCATCATCCACTTTAAATAATTCCATGAGCAGTCATTTATTGTATTGACACCTTTTAAGTACCATTGTATCACTACTGTCTCTTTTGTAATTGATATTCTATACTTCAATTTTTTTTTAAAGAATCCTCATTGTTGTGGCTATAATGAATGGAGTGACTAGTGTATTGAGGATTGTGTATAGCAACAGCAACAACCGAGACGTTTACTTGTGGTTATTCAGCACCCACCTAGTGCACAGCTTTGCTACCCATGGGTAAAAGTGGCACCATGTGCAGCCGCAGCTATTTTGCGACAAATGGCACGTCATGTGTATGTGGACGTGTTGTGGTAGCCACGCTTATCCGACATTTTGGAATAGCATTATAGATGCATTGAATGTTTCCGGGGATTGGGAGAGACCAGGGGAGTGGAGGAGAACCATGGGGAGTGGAGGGGGGCTGGTAAACATGTTAGAGATACTTCTTTGGAGTGTGTGGGAGTGTAAATACATTTTTCTATTCATAGTTTTTTTGTGTGTAGCCATGGCTAACTGCAAATGGCCTTGAAGGGGCTTTTCCATAACTGCATCTATAAAAGGCAGCTGCATAAGCTAGTCAACTCTTTTCATCATTTTATTAGTTGTACCTGTAGACAGGGCAATGATTTAAGCTGCATCTATTAAACCCTACATTGTCTGTGCAACAATCATAGTGTTATGTGGATGATATAGCACAGAATTTAATTTGTGTGTGTTGTTTTCTGTGCTTAGGTGTTCCCTTGTTTTATTTGACGTTTTGAAGGTTAGGTTAGTTTCTTTTTGAATTTGCAAACAAATTAGGTGTATCCACGGCTACAATGCAGTATCTGCAGCTGCGTTGAGTAGCCATGGCTATGAAAGATGATGGATAGTGCAAAAAAGATTTCTGTGAGTTTGATTGTTACTGGGTGTTGTTACTGTTCTATTTGTGTAGCTCTTTGGGAATGGTTGTAGTGACAATGTGTCATCCATTTTAGTAGTTTTATTGGTATATAGTTTCTGCAGTTTTATCCTTTTGATTCCAGAATTCTCACCTTGCACATGGCAGGAGTGTGGCTAATGTGAAAGTAAGTGTTAATAATTATGTAATTATATATGTATATATTGAAAGATTTATTTGCATTGGAGTCTGTGTCCTAGTTATATTAACCACTGCTATCAGGTGGGGTTCATCTGCTCTGATCGTATGGAAAATATATTTTTATGTATTTTTTTTTACTTTCAGTAACATGGACCTACACAATTAGATTTGTCAATTAATGGTATTTATATGCAGTCATTTAGTTTTTGTTTTCATGTTAGTGATGTTGAAGGTTTATTTGATTTTATCTGTTTTAATTTCAATGCACTTTCGGCTATGCAGTACTCTCAGCTGTATTGAGTTTCTGTGAAGTAGTAGTACAATTGATGGTGTTTTGCAAGTTCATTTTAGTCATTTTATATTTTTGTATGTTGTTGTGGGTGTTTTTTTAGTATCTTTTGCAAGAACGTTGGATTGTTTGCATTTATTTTCTGATTGGGTCTTTATTGTTTTTATGGTGGGCAGGCGCTGTTAGAATTCATGTACTTGAAGTCATCTAGCTACTGAAGACGTTGTTCAGTTATCACCAGTGAAAGGTTAACCTGAATTCAAAAAGGTTCCCATGTTCTCCAAGTTTACTTAACCTACACCATCCTTTCTTGTTCTGCATGTTTACATAACCTACCACATTCTCTCTTGTTATCCATGTGTACTTAACCTACCCTATTCACTCTATTATAATTCCTTTCCTTAATGTCTCTTGTATGTTCTCACTCAGTTTATATATGTATGTTCATTGATTATAGTAACAGTTTTTATACTTTTCTTATACCTCTATTGTGTTAGTGAATTAGTGATGGCAATGTACGTAATGTCTGGAGAGAGACATTTCTCAACGGGCTAGTGTGGCATTTTCCATGAGCAGCCAATTGTGGCAGAGGCAACACATTACTCTCACAACTGAAACATTGGGAGCAGTCAAGTTGGAACAGGTGGAATTGACAATGCTGCAGAAGTTGAGAGTTTATTCACTGTCGGTGGTGTCCCATTGAAGCTGGATGTTTGGATATGGGTTGTTTGACATCAAAAACTTGAACTACTGCCCATTTGACCAATTTGTCTGACCTAATTTCTTTTTACCTACTGCAGAGGGAGACCCCCCACACCCTCCTGACCTTCCCCCACCCCAACCTATTCCCTTTTCCCACCCCACAACTATTTTATCATTAAAATGTACCATTAAAGTGTACCATTTGACCTACCGAATTAGTTCAAAAAGGTGTGGTCAAATGGGAGTAGGTCAAGTTGGCATTAGGTCAACTTTGCCAATACTGGATGTTTTCATGCTTTGAAATGTAATATTTGAAGGTCCACGTCTCGTCTTTTTGCACAAGGTGCATACGATTTTCTTAATTCTTTTAAAAACAGTGTATCTTGAAATATTTTGAACTATCTGCAGTGGTCTTCTTTGAGTTTTTTTGTGGGGCGAAAAAGACTGTAAAAAATGATAGTGCCAGTGTGATTGTTTTCTATCCCTTGTTTTCCAAGTTTACTTATCCCACCCTATTCTCTCTTGTTCTCCAAGTTTACTTAACCTTCCCCATCGTCTGCCCTGCACCCACCCAGTATAACATCCTTTTTTTATTCTTACCAGGTTTATATATCTCTGTTTGTTTATTGTAGTGGTAGTTGTATACCTTTATTGTTAGTGTGTTGTGTGTTTTATTGTAGTTGTAGTTTATTCATGTCTTGTACAGCTCTATGTAGTTCATCCATGTGTGCACAAGTTTTCATTCTGGTAGCCCTTTTATGTGGTCGGGATGGATTGGGAACCTACACTATTTTGTAATGATTCTTGGCAGTTGGGTCACACATGCCATCTCCTAATGTATTATTCCCTATGCATTGTACCGTTATCCTCTGTACTGGTGTGCACTATGCTGTTATTCTTTGTGTCCAACCCATCCTTTCTCTGTTTTCGAACTTCTGAAACCCTAGTCCAGTTTTGAATGCTGCACCCAGCATTGGCAAGTGTCACGTTGTTCTGAAATAGCATTATCCAAACTGTCTATTGTGGCATCCAGCTTTGACAGGTTTTACATATTACCAAACAATTTTACAGGTCAGGTGCAGGTAGGATGGGTTGGGGTTGGGAGTTGGGTGGTGGATAAATAGTGATAGTATTTGTACACTGTTGTACAGATTATGAATACTGGTTTGCTAATTATGTTCCATACAATTTGACTCTATTTTGATGTGAGCCTTTCTACATGATTCTTTCCCTTCATTCAAATGTACACAGACAATATGTTGAAGTTCTCAAATTGTGCAACGGCATATTTGAAGAACTCCTCTGTAAAAGCACTCCACAGAATGTGTACATCACTTTTTCAATCTCCTTTTTACTGTGTCGGTTATTCACCCGGTAATATTGTCAACTGTCAGCAATTGTTTTTTGCGTACCTTGCTTTTTTATTGAGGTAAAGCTGAAGAAAATCACAGCAGCTCAGTCTCCAAGTTTAATTGCCCCACTCTATATTCTCTTGCTGTCCACATTTACTTACCCTACCTCATCTGTTCTACTGCAACTACCTAGTATAATGTCCTCTGTTTATTCTTACTTAATTTATATATTGCTGTTCTATTCCTTGTTCTCCAAATGTACTTATCCCATGCTATTCTCTCTTGTTCTCCAGGTTTACTTCACCTTCCCCATTCTCTGTCCTCCAACCACCCAGTACAAAGTCCTTTGTTTACTCTCACCCAGTTTATATATCCCAGTTTGCTTATTGTAGTGGGAGATTTTATACTTCTACTTGGGGGATTGAGAGAGACCAGGGAAGTGGATGAGGGCCCTGGGGAGTGGTAGGGGCTGGTAGGCATGTTAGGGACACTTCCTTGTTGTTTGGGGTAGTAGAAAGAAATGTCTTTGTTTTTAGTTTTTTCATGTAGCCGTGGCTAACAGAAAACGGCCATGAAGGGTCTTTTGAATGACCACATCTATAAAAGCATGTGTGTGGGCGCGTCAATGCTTTCTGTTATTTGTAACTTTAGGCACAGCCATGGTTATAGCCACGTCTAATAAACCATAAAGAGCACAGAATTGCATTTGTTTGTTATTTGATGTACTTAGATGTTCCCTTGTTTTTTTTGAAGTTTTGAAGGTTGGGTTAGTTTGTTTTTGAGTTTGCAAAGAAATGTACGAGTAGCCGCGCCTACAAAGCAAAATCTGCATCTGCGTCAAGTAGCCACGGCAATGAAAGATGGTGGGTTGGGTAAAATAGATGTCTGTGAGATTGATTGTTATTGGTTGTTGTTACTGTTCTATTTGTGCAGCTCTTTGTGACAGGTTGTATTGAAAATGTAAGTGCTGGTGTGCCACCTATCAAGGTTAGGGGATAGAAAATAGACAGGCCTTCCCTGTCTCACTGCTTTTACTAACATTTAAAAATAGGTGCACAATCTTGGAAGTCAAATATGCCTGCGAAGAATATCTGGACTATGTCTCGCCCAGGTGGGAAAGAGCATTATATTTAAAGTTCTGTGTTGGAATCTTGCTGACTTCTGTATTTCGGTATAGATGGAATATTGCTGTTTCCGTGTCATGTATCCATTGTGGTGAGTCTGAAGCGACGTACAACACCATGTGTTCCTCTGTCCGACCACCATGCCTCAGAGGAAGCGCTCCCTGAAACCTCTGTTCTTAAGCCGTGGATGTAGGACCCTAGTTGGTGCTATGGCAATTTGCCTGGATGCCTCGGGTAAGGAGGCCGTGCTTGCCACTACAAGTCATCTGAGCTGGGCAAGAAAAATGTATATGAGGAAGGCTAATTTGCTGAACAATGCTATGGGGTAAAGACATCTTTCTGTACAGGATGCTATTGTCTGTATAATGTTGATCTGTTTTTATTTGGTTTTAAGGTAAAGTGTAATTTTAGTGGAGTAATTATGAGCTAAGCAATTGTGACGATATAACTAATGTGTTTTTAAAACTTTTCTGTGAACTGCTTTTATGACTATTTTGTTGAAATAAAGCAATAAAAGTAGAGTAAAACAAATATGCCATTTTATTGCATCCTCATAATGTGTCTTATCAACTAGAAACAACAAAATTTAAAACAATCTTTTTGGAAGATTGATATCTTTTATCTTCTTAGATGTGGATCTATTACCACCAGCATTTCTACAGAATTAATCTGTTCACTAAAATGATATCATTTTACTGAGCTTGCCAATTATATGCCTGTCTCGGGGGTCAGGTCATCACCCTGTGTCTTTTCTGTATAGTTGACTGGTTTCAGCAGAATGGGTGTTGCTATCCGCATTCTTCAGGACTTGTCCATGATGTGACTCGTCAAGGTTCAGAAATGTTTTTAAAAAAGACAACATTATTATTCTTGTATCAATCTCCATCTTTTATTTGGGGGAGTTTGTCTCTTGTTTTCTTATGTGAACTTCTTAATCTCAGGACACCCAATGCTTGGCTTTTTCTTTTCTATTTTGTTAGGGTCTTCTAGTGGTTTCCCACTCTGCACAGTGTCCCAGTGTGTGATCTTCAACTCCTTTTGCAGGATATCCGTCTCAGTCTAACTGGTTGGCTACTAGTTGATGGTCCACTCTGCATGTATTTTGTGCAGCCTTGTGTCTTGATTGTACGCTGAGTGATTTATGTGTGCCAATACAATTTAATATTATATTGTATTATTGTATTAAGTATTTTTCCATAGAGTACATTTGTATTGCTTGAGACTGAGGCGTAGTTTGGAGACATTGTGATATCTTTACGGTGTATTTATTATTTCTTTGGATTATTGGTACGTTTATATAGATTGTTTTAGATTCCAACAAGAAACGGCCAAAATTATTGAGGCTTAAGGATCCGAGTGTGAATGAGGTACACTTCTTTGACCCTTAAACAAATACTTCATTAGGACCCACTTATGTTGGTTTCCCTTGTGTTGTTTTAAGTTTTTGTAATTGTTTTATGCTATATGATAATTTTTATGATTGTTGTTTTAAGAAACATGATGTTGTGTTCTTAATGAAATTTGTCACAGTTTGTGAATTAAATATGTACACACTCCAGTATTATTGGAATTGTTTGAAAAGATACCTATAGACACTTTTTTACATAATTGAACTTCTTTTTGTATATTATAAACAATCTACTGCAGAGTAAGAAGTTTGTTTATCCTCCACTGCGTTTTCTACCGTTTTGAGAAGTGTTAGCACAGATTTCTACATGTTTTTTCTGTTTGGACTT